>NC_139830.1:17425431-17547931 GCF_963691815.1 Echiichthys vipera | reverse complement strand
CACATTTACATGAGAAAGTGTGCTTTCGTTAAAAAACATTTGCAGGCGAAGAGGCGGGCGGGACTTGTGAGGAACGCTGCACATGCTGTCCATATGTTCTTCAAAGTGTGTACACTGTAACTTAAAGTCACACTTTTAGCAGAGATTCACCAAAAGGTTCTTGTCTCATCAGCTGCTGGACGCGGGAACGTTATTGACAGCTCTGTGCTGCTGAAGCCCCCTGCTGAGGGATCCCAACGAAGGTTATTTGTTTCTGCCCTCAGGGGGTGAATGGGGAACGGGGAGTGGGTGCTCTGGTGGGTGACCTTTGCCTCAAGGTCTGCCTTTGTCTTAAGTGATGAGCAGGTTAATCAGAAATTAAGTGTGTGAAACTCTGGGAGAAAAGTGTATGACAGTTGTGCAGAGTGGGGAAATCATAGTGGGATTGTGTAGATTATAACAAGATGTTCAAACTGGATGTGTGAGATGGAGACATTGTTGTCATAGGAACTAAAGAAGGGATTGGCTAAATAGCCACCCCCACACCCCTCCCACCCCACGCCAAATCAACCTCAAACAACCACAAAAGATAATCCCTGTGCCCCATGGTGTTCTGTTCAGGCACCATTCAGGCCCCTTGGGGCGAGCCACTCAGAACAGTGTGGCCAGCTAATTTAACCCTAGGCTTCTGAAGGCCTACTGTTGGACCAGGATTTGACTCTATTAAGTCTATTATTAGTCAAGTCAGCCCTGACCCTTCAAGCAAACAAATCTTTATGAAATTACCCAGAAGAAAATGGTGACAGGGAGACTAGAGACAGAGGGGAGAAGCTGTGGTTGGACAAGTTTAGACCTTCAATTAGGCTAAGATTTGTGTGTGTGTGTGTGTGTGTGTGTGTGTGTGTGTGTGTGTGTGTGTGTGTGTGTGTGTGTTTGCAGTGGGTACATTAGGCAGAGAGCGGGTCAATAAAGGTGGTTAAAAAGAGGAGGCACACAGGCGCACACGCCTGCGTGAAATGAGAGACAGTTTTGTTTGCACAGACCCCGTCATTTGAGGTGAGCGGCAATTTGAAGTGAGAGGACAGAAGGACAGAGCTCCAGCTGGATTCCTTTAAATGCAGAGGGTAAATACATCTTCGCCACCCTACCACAATAAGGTCTTTTTATCCTTAGCTGACTTTAGCGAAGGGACCCTTACTATCGTATAATTTAGTTTTAATTCTATTTCTATCAACACACATCAAGACTAAACTAAAAGTTTAGCCTCAAGGCACTGTTTTGACCAAATTGACTCTTAGGCAAAGTTTTGATAGAGTTAATGTGTGTGGGTCATTTGTAGTGATGAACATACAGATAATTATCCCCCTACAGCAGTTCCGCCGTACTACGGAGCGTTATTGTGACTTTCTGCTCACTGTTTTGGTCCACTTTGCTTTTTTTGAGCACAATATCTCTAAAGACCCACTTACACTGCTCAGCACCAAACTGCAGACAGGCCCAGTTAGAGGGACTAGGTGGTGGACACAGTGCAGCCTTTAGCCACAAAACACAATGTTGATTGAATGATTGTCAGTGTTACTTCTTATCTGCTATATGTGTTAACAGGCAACACTGAACAGTCTACTGTTAATGGTAATGTACGGTATCTAGTATATAATAATATTGTCCTGCTGGATATTGATGAATGTTATGTCTCTGCAAGTTCTTTCATCTGTGAGTTTTGTTCATGTGAAGAGGGACTAAAGCAGGTCATTGAGAATAGGACATGTAAAGTATATAGACTCACACTTTATTGTACGGACATCTATTCATCTGGTACTGTACAGTTTGTCATATGCCAACTGCACAGTGACATTCCTCTGCATGAGAAGAAAGGAGAAGAGTAGAATAAAGAAAACGTCAGCGTGAGGCGGGGCTGGGTTTCTGTTTGGAGCTTTTTCGAGGGGATGTGGGATGAGAACACAATTAGAGGAGCTTAAAAGGGACGCAGCAGGGAGGGGGATGAGGGTGAGCCACACTCACCTGCACGAGCAGTCCAACCAAAGCACAGGTGTTGCACACCTGGGCCTCTGGGCATCCCCATTAGCCATACAGGTTAACCCGCATAACTGAGGTCAATGACCCTCTCTCCTGTTACAAATAGAGCAGGGATTTTGTGAGGTGGAATTAGGACACATTAGCTGGTTCAGGCTGTTGACGGCACCTCTTTTAAGTGCCTTCAATACATATTTTAAAGATACATATTTTACATGTAGTGTGTAGTCTATATAATCAAACATTAACATCAAAATGCACCAGAACCCAAGGTGATGTCTACAAATCACAGTTTTGTCTGAATAACAGCCCAAATCGAGACAAAAGCCTGTCTAAAGCAACAAATCCTCACATTTAAAAAGTTAGAACCAGCATTTAATTAGCATTTTTACTCACTTTTCGACTAATCTATTATCGTTTCAGCACTAGTTACATGCTAAATGGATTAAACCTTGCCTGCATATTTAATTGTGTGTTTGATTAAATTATTTTACACCATTATAAAAAAAACATATATAAACTGTAGACCATATTATTTTGTTTCAAATTGCAATAAAAAGAGACACAGAGAGGATGCACACAGGCATCTCTTTGATTTGTGGTTATATGGGTGTTGTGGTCAGTGATGTCATCCATCAGGGCCTCTGTCATCATCCTCAGGAGGTGACTGTTTTCTCTCACTGATACTTTGCTGAAGGGCTGGCCAACAGCATGCGTGAACTTGCAAGAGCACACAAGTGAACTCCACAACTTGAAGAAGGGTTCCTGTTTCCTTTTTGGATTTTGGACAAGCTTCCCTGACCTAGATTGAGACTATCATCCTAATCTTTATTATATTTTTATGAATTTAGCTTTGGGCTCTGTTTTCGCAACATGATGTACAATCGTTTAAGAATTCACTACATACTAATTCCGTCATGCAGGGATTTGTTTTCCTTTAGTTTGTAATTTATAGACATCACAAATAAAAAAAGTGAGAGAAGTAAATAATTATGGGATTATATGTATATGGAGGGGATATTCCCAGGCTCTCTGACAGGTGTAAGTGTAAGGGAAAAGATAGGGAAAAGTTTGGCATACTTTTGTGCCTGAGGGAGGTATAAGAGAACGTGAAAGATAACCTCTGAGATAGGAGGAGAGTGGCAAAGAAAGGAAAAGATACCATCAAAGCACAGATTGAGTAACTAATAATTAGGCTGTTTGTTTTTGTTCTCCATAGATACTATATATGTATTCAGGAGTGAGAGATAGACGGTAATGAGGCTTTGTGGGCAGCAGGGATTTCCTCCCTCCACACGCACACACGCGCACACACACACACACACACACACACACACACACGCACACACACACACACACACACACACACACACACACACACACACACACACACACACACACACACACACACACAGATACAATGTAAAGGAAAGAGCCTTTTCTTCCCGAGCAAGCATCAGCCTTTGTGTGCGTGCAGTCTGGCATGTCTCTTGATGTTTTCTGAAGGAGTCTATTCACTTAAGCGTATGTTGAAAGATGAACTGACGATCACATTTGCAGAATATGAGTTCTTATTTGCAGAGCTGAAAAGAGAACAAGCAGCACCAGTCAGCTTCACAGAAAAAAGGGGGACATGTGGCGCCTCTGGCTACTCTTTTCCCTTTTTCCCCCCAGAGACCTGCGAGAGGATCTTGGATTCCACAGATTGGGAATGACATCATTTGAAGATTCCTTAACAAGTTGCATCCAGCAGTGAGAGCAGATGATACCTTTCATATGTCAATATGTGTCATAACACAGAGGCAAAAGACTATGATTGATTATTTTAATGGAATCAAAAAAGACGACAGAAACACATCAGGGTATGTTGCTGATTGAAATATTATGTGGTAATGGTTTTTCCCCTTTTTGATTTCATGAATAACCTTTAATGATTCCAAGCTTCTTTTCTTTGCAACTGACTGATGCAACGTGTGAAAATAGAAATTTGATGTGACCTTTTTAGAAGAATGCATGTTTTGAACAACAGGAACCCATAGCAGTAACATGCAGAGTGACACATTGTTGCATTGTCTTCTTCCAGGTTGCATTCACTTTTCTCCATTGTTCCCTTTCCCTCCCCCACCCCAGAACACAATAAATCATTCTCTCACCCCAGCTAAAGTCTTCTACATTGTTTTTCAGAATTGTCATGTCTTATTTTGACATGAAAAAAAATGTGATTTCTCCAGATATAGGATGAAATGTTTGGGAATTATAGCACAAATTGTGATTGTTATTCATCATATTTAAAGAAGAAAAACAAAAGCTAAATGGAATTTAGCCATCATGAATTGTATTATTTCCACCTGTGCTTTCTATGACGTTTCAAAATGTCATGTTGTTGTAGTCAAGTCTGGTTTCAATAAGTTTCTTTTATACGTTTTACTAAATAATAGTTGCAGTGCAAAAACGAACAACAGCAAACCGTGCCGGCTCCAAACAGCTGAACGCAAACAACATTTGGCTGTCTTCCTTTTCTCCTCCAGGCTGTGGTGTGATAGTGTGAAAACTGGAAGGAGAGCAGGACTGGTGGCGTGGAGGTGAAGAGAGGTGAGTTTGAGCACTGACAGTGAAAGATGAATGGAGGAGGCTGCTGGGGTTTAGATAGCCATCTGCCACTGGAGAGGTCAGCGGGACTCTTTCCGTATACACAGTCCTCACTCTTAACCTCTGGTCTCCTGCTACCACACTGAACTTAAATGATCTCTTTCTCACAAAAAAATATTTGTTGAAAAATCTCATAAACATACATTTAGTCTAACCTTGATTTAAAAAGGGTAGACTAAATATTAGAAGCACCGCACAAACTAGAACCTCAAAAATGGCCATAGAGTTAAATCATCGCCTCTTTGAAACTGCTTAGTTTTAGTGCGGTGGACCTAATAAATTGTAGTGTTTATTTCAGAAATGCAACAAATGTTTTATTCTGTCAATTTGGCCGTAAAGCAAAGTAAATATGAATGAACTCTATGTGACTATATGTGACTCTGACTAAAAGGGGTTGTAAGACCTTAGTTCAGTCAGCCAACTCAAATGTGAGGGATTTACTATGTGAATATTGAATAAAGGCCTACTCAGAGTAAATATATTTGGCATCTGGGCTCCAACCTCGGCACTTCCCTGAAGGATACAACAAGCTCAGAGGAGATTTGGAGTGACGATAGATAGTAATATAGCCAAGCGCACAAACACAAACAGAACCGAGAGATCTACTCATGATATCCGCGTTAGCCCAAATAAAAAAAGCTTGTTGAAATGAATCAGTGATCTTGGGAGTAAACTATTTTGGGAAGAGTCACCACGTAAGCTGCCAAAGAACACAGACAGAAAAACTTGTTGCAGTACAACTGTCCTGCCTGATCTAGTTTGCAGGCTTCGCTATTTAACCCTTTAGCATCACATCGATGTGTATTGAGTTGTGGCTGTTAGATGCTTGGGTTGTTGCTGTTTTGGGTTTGCTCGGACCCTTGAACTCATTGACATTCTTCTCATACTTTGGCACTTGGTCTTATTTCAGTACTGCTTCATGGCCACATACAGCGTAAGCTTACAATAAGTGGATCAGTTGAGTCCGAAGTTGTGTTCAGTATTAAATCTGAAACTTATGAATTCATGTATTATTATGTGTACTTGCATTAATCACACAGCAAAAATACTCTTGTAGTAAGTGAACTTCCTTGTCTGCTCAGTGAAAAAAACAACAGATCAGTGGGCCTCCGGGCAGCTTGTGATACCTTCATTCTATTTTAGATCATGTCTCTGCTGTCGCCTGTAACCTTCAGGTCAAAATGACTTATCATGGAGTAAATGGTTGGCTTCTGTGAACTAGGCCTCCACACTAAAACATGACCAAACTCCTCAACAAAATTATTATTATTTTTTTTTTTTACAGTGCCCGGACGCAGAGATGTATAATCTGTACGGAAAATTATAGAGAGAAATGTATGAGAAATGTATTATTGAAAAGGATGATTTAATGTCAGTTGTAGGTATCATTTAAAATAACACCAGTACCAGTACCAGTACCAGTACCAGAGTGATACTGATACTGATTGAGTACTTCATTTGATACTTTCTTTTCCTACTTCATTTGATACCCATCATGGAAGCATCAAGATGCATAAAATGCTGCCGCACCTACCCATCCAAGTGTTTTTTTACACAAATAGATTTCAAGTACAAGTATTCAAATCATTAAAATATGTATTAAATAATACAACACCAACAACAATAAGAAAGTTTTATTTGGGCTTGACTTCACCGGACAAGGTTTGTGGTGATTAGCTGTGAGCAAAACTATTCAAATAGTCATTTGTTCTAAATCTGGGTACAAAAGAGGATCAATTGCAGGTGTGGTTTGACTGGAGACGTTTCTATACTACAGTTACGTAGTATACCTTTATGGTATCGAGTGCTGATACTCAGCCCTAGTCAAATGGGATTGGCTCCAACCCTCAAGGATAAGCAGGTATGTAGCCTAATGGATGAATGAATGGAAAAGTATCAACACAGTGAAACCTTGCTGTCAGTATATAATGTTGTCATTATGGTCTAGTATAAAATGCAGTACAGTGTTGTCTATTTAGATCTGACATCATTACTTCTGTCCTATCCTTATAATGGAAGGATAAGAGAGATGTGAACTATGAATAGCTAAAAAGGAACTGATATGCCAGACCTATCTCTTGTATTTGTAACCCTCAGTATAACTGAGAGAGATGCTCTCTTATTCTTCTCCCACTTTGTCAACGTAAGGCTCCTATTCCATGTACTTACAGCAATTTCAAATAGCCTTGGGATATCTGCTGTAATGTGTGGCGACCCATGAGGGTTTTTACTGACTTTAGCAGCGCAAAGCTGAGTACAGTACAGTACAGTGAAGTGGGATAGAAACTGAAGTGGATACCCTGGCGTGCAAACAAACAGTAGCAATAGCACTACTGTGCAGAGTAGGTATGCACATAAATACCCCCTCAGTCTGAATCAGAGCTGTGCCGTTTGCTCGGCGCTCCAACACACACAGAACCGTCTGTGAGCTTCATCTCATTTCTGACAGTTGGGTTTTAGATCTGTGATTCTTCAAACTTTAGCTGCAGCAGTCACAGTGCCTCTACAGGTGAAGTCTGCAAACTCATGAGTCAATACAGATATTCTTGTACTTGTTTCAACTCATTAATGCGTTGACACCTTTTGGCTACGTTTACACCGCAGTGTGTCTTAATAGCCCTTACTTCATAGAATGCCTTTGTGTCTGTACATAAAACAGCAAGTCATCAGGCATCCCTCTGTTTTACTGTATAGCCTATGACTCATGGTGGTGCAAACACCTTTATATTTACAGCGATAACAGCCAACCGCAGTGCCCACCTGTCTCAAGAAGTGATTCACTCAAATTAGCCTCTGGAAAATGACTCATTGTTTGTTGTAAACATTGCGAATGTTGTTGGGTTTATGTGGGGCTTCCCCAATGTGCTCATCATGAACACATTTGTTTTGATCTTGGATTGAGACTGTCTGGACATGACATGAAACTGTGCCACCTTCCCTCATTTCTATTTTCTGCCTTACATGTCTCTTTTAAAAGCATGTGAATCTAGCAGAACTATGTGAACTGTGACAAAATAGTCCAAGGTCAAAATCCCAAACAACCCACACATAGACACAAGGGCACCTTGTTTGCCCTGCAGTTCAGTTGCTCTGATGATGACACCTGCAATCGACAAGAGGACAAGAAAGATGACAAAAGAGACACAAAACGAACACTGAGACACCCACAAAGGTAAGCAGAACACCTAACGGAAGCAAAAACATCCTTTCTTTCTGCCTGCTGCACACCTTTGAGGCCAGCCTTTCTTGCAGCCCACCTTAGGAAAACATCCGTGCCCCCACACGACGCTGAGCTTTGTGTTTCCTTCTGTCTTTAATCTTAGTGAAAAGAGCTTTTAACAAGGCTGGGGAGGATCAGGGGATCTGCCAAAGCAGAACAAAGGCAGGGAGGAACTGGGAGAGATAGCAGAGTGGAAGGCTCTGTAATTTATCACCTGCTGTCCTTGGGCAGCCCTGCACTCCACGCCCTGGGCTCTGTGTGACAGTGTATGCAGTTGAGGTATGAAAAGGTGATGAATGAATGAATAAGCAAAGAACAGGAAAACAGACATTCCTCATTCCTCTAAACCTTAAAAGACAGTGCTTTGAGCAATTATTTCCAGAGAAAAGCAGTCATCTGCTTCCCAAAGACAGCACATTGATGCCCCTTTTATACCGCAGATTGTGACATATTTTGTTTTGTGTTTTTCTAGATATGGGGTTTAAAATATGATAAAAATTAACCAATATCTTCACATCATGCTATGTCATGTCATGTGATGTTGGGGCTTCAGTAACTCATCTAACTAGGTAACACTACACTTCTACACGCTTTCTCTAGCTTTTCCCTTTTATCTTTGCCTGACACCTTGTGGCTTGCTGTTGCAGCTACAGACGCACAGAACTACAGAAAGACAGTATCAACAATGCTTATTTTTTAGACCATAATAGAAATAGACAAGTTGAATCATTCTGAATAAAGACTGCTTGAAATGCCTATAATTAGGCAGAAGGTGTAAGACTGGCTATACCAATTAATGATGCCTTTACGTTCTAGTGAGCACTTTCTTATCTGTAAAAACACTTTATAACTGTTAGTAGGCCTAGTCTTTAGTAAATATTGCTTTAATTTGAAATTAACGGCACATTGAAGAACACAAGTGGAAATTTAATGATGAATTGGCCAATTTTATCTAATTTTCAGGGCATTAACAGGATTTCAGACCATGCAATCTATGTTTCCAACACATAAGTCAAGGCATTTAAAAAACACAAATCATCAGATTTCTATTTTAAAAGGAAACCCAAATTTATAAAACCAATTTGTCGGCTTTGCCAAATTATTCCGGTTTTGACATTTGAAAATATAGTTTGGTCTCCAACTGAAGGACAAAAAAACTGAAATTTGGTAACAATCATTATTTTGGCGAATATGTCATTTCTTAAAAGGATTCCTTTATTTTATTTTAAAAGTATTTAAAATTTAGATGATACTAGGCCTGTACAAAAAAAATATGTGGACTAAAATGCTATAAAATTGCAAAATCTGTAAAAACTGTATGAATATCTATTTACCTTATTTCCTGACTGACCTGATTTTTATTTAACTTTAATGAGTTTTTAACTGTATTTGTATTTATTTATTTTCATTTAGTTTTGTCTAGTATTTTATTTATTTTCATTTTCTGTATCTGTTATTTATGTCACTCGTCCGGTTGCTTATATTGTATATAACTTGTATTATCTTGAATATGATGTAAGTCCTTTTTGATTAAGATTATTAAGATTAAAAAAAAAAGTAAATAAAACATTAAAAAACTTTGTCGGCTTGGTCGCACTTTGACAATTCAAAATTCCTACACGGCCAACAACACCAGAAGGCAACACGGGACGTCGTAGAAATGACGCAGCACGCAGCTGCTGTCTTTGGTTTGTTGTCGGAGCAAAGGGAGAGCAAATAAGCTAGGAAGGAACCGAGGAAGGGAGCATCTAGCATCGTAGATAAACACCCTGAAGAGGTGTGAATCCAGCGAGTAACAGCTGTCACAATACCAAGAGAGTAAAAAAGACCCGACTGAGACACACAGCGAGGGTCAACATGTCTGAGACATACGGTATGTTTGTGCGGGGCGGCAGGATGACATACACACTGGTGTGAGGAGATATACTGGCTCTTAGCAACGCTGCTACATGGTTAGCTCAGGTTAGCTGTAGGTTACCACCTCACCGTGTGTGGAGAGAGAGTGATACTTATCAACGTTTGTTTCATTCAAATAGTGTACTTACGTGTGTATCAACTGACACCTCTGTCTCAACAATGGCGGAGTGCATTGCTTCCTTAAACGGTCACGATGAGCTAACAGATGGTGGTGATGCATTTCCAGGTAAAAGTTGGACAAACTTCAGACTCAATAGCTTCATGGATGTCGTCACAGAAAGGGTGTGTTCGCAGGAGCTGGTGTAACCTGAGCTCATTGAAATTCAAGAAGAATGGGTTGATCTTGCAAGCTGCAAGGATGTCACATTCAGTCTTAAGTGCTGCTGTGTATTTTTTATTGAAGAGGTTAGCTCTTAGCTACAAGGCCTTTATGAGGAAGTTAGATAGCTGTGGCTGATCATCCCTCAGTTACCTGTAGAGCAGCAGCTGTTAGGTGTGTCAGTGTCCACCTCTGTTCACATGATAACTTCACTTCTGTCACACTATCTACATTACAGGTCAATGCTGACAGCAGAGATGGTTGCACCTGTCTGTGACTGAGCATTGCCATTATGACAGATCACCAGTACTACTGACATCCAACAACTCTGATAGACAACTCTGTACAACTGATAGTATCAATAGCACAATATAGCCTGATTCAGTAGACCCAGTTATTTTGAAAGGGGACGCCATCATCCCCTCCTATTGCACTCACTGTCTCACACACTCTCTCCATATGTTTCTACTTGTACCTCCTTCATTCCTTGTATGAAACTTAATCCCAGTGGCCAGTATTTAGGTAAATGTGCCAGCGCTAATGGTAGCTGTAATAGCATTTTATTGATTTCTGTCTCCTGTTCTGTCTCCTCTCCTGGAGGGCCAGTAGTGGATCAGGCAAAAAGCAATATGAATACAATAAGAACATGGCCAGGTTTAATGGCTCCACAGGGAATTCTTTATATATTTTTAAAATGTATATTGGTGTTTGGTCTATACGGCACTCTTTCATTAGTTCATCTTGTTTAGTTACAGAGTGGGGTAAGAAAATAGAAAATGAAACTGAAATTTATCAGAGATCCTTTATTATTTAGTTTGAGAAGATGGGTCTCCTACACAAAAACAACTAAAACAGAACAAACTGAAATTCTTTCTTTATTTTGTTGTGCTTGAAACCCGAAAGTGATATTTGATTTAACTTTGGACTTTATGTTTCTGTTGGAGAACATAATTTGGACCTTTTGGACAATTATTCAAAAGACATTTTCTGATGCCGAGTGTAGCTCATTGTGTAATACACTGATTTAAACTGAGTTTGCATTGAGGCTCTAATTATTGATTGTATATTTGTGATCCTTCTGTCTGGTGATTTTTAACGCCTTTTAACACTGATTCATTTATCCATGTTGGGATTGACCTTTCAATACAAACTATTAAATTGCCTGATTAAACACCGACTGGCACGCTAAGAAAAGAACATTCAGGCAGTCCGCTACAGTGCATTGGAAACACATGAAAACCATGATTCCTTTAACTTTTTTGGTGACAAAAAACCTGGGGGAAACACTGTACTGGATCTGCAAATAATGATCAATCATTTTTGTTACTGATTAATCAGTGGCCCTCCAGGAGCAGGATTGTACATGCCTGGATTAATCTATCAATAATATTTTTGATTAATGGCTTAGTCTATAAATGGCCAAAAATATTGGAAAATGTCCATCCTGTATTTGGAAAAATAACTTGCTTTGCACTGGTTTTGGCATTTGTTACATATTCTGTTTTGTATATTATAACTTGTGAAATTAAATCTAATTTCTCCACTTTCCATATTCTCCTTCTGTTTTGTGCAATCAGGCCAACATCATGTAACTTTAAAGTGCAAATGCACTTTAAAGATCAGAGGACACATCAGACATAAACCTTAGGTAGATCTGGGTTTGAGTATGTTAAGTGTTGTCACAGTGTAAGTGAATGCAGATAACAGGGTTGGTGCGTTCCCTCAGGGGTTATTTAATATTGATGTGTAAAGAATACAATAGCCTGAAAGGCTGCTCTTGAGAGGGCTGTGCTACATTCCTCTCCCCATTGCTTTGACATATTGACAGCTTGATTGTTGTATGCAGATCTCACACGGGAATATGTGATGTCGAGGAAGACAGTAAAAGCTGAGGCAAGCTTTTAAAACCAAGCTCTTATCCTTTGATTCTGTCAGTTCTGCTGCCACGGACAACGTGACAACGTGTGATTGTAAAGGTGACTGCTGTTGCACAAGAAAACATTTAAGTGCTGGTAGGCTCCTTCGTTTTGCTTTTGCAGTTCTGTTACTGTGAATCTGACCTCTAGCTTGTGCTGCTTGGGGAAACACCTGCTTCAGCAAACAAAGGTGGCAGCGCACCATAAACTCTGCTGGCAGTAGTGGTGCTTGTCGGTCGACGAAGGTGGCTCTAAGAGCACTAGCATGACACGCTTAAATTCCAAACAGAAAACTTAGTCTCATCTGCTCCTCTATTTTTCCAAACTACTGTGTCTGTTGACCTTGGGTGGAAATGTAAACTTGCAGGGTGTTGTTCACCTGGCTGGTGATCTCAACAGTACTCGCTAATCATTTGCCAGACCAAGCACTTCTGCCTGCAGAGCCAGCTCTTAAGCTTAAACCAAAATTGTAACACCTTCTTTAAATTCCAAACTGAAGCAGGGCCTCAGGAGGAAAGGTGTAGTTTGCGATGATTATTTGCTCTCACATCCTGAGGAACTTAACATCACTCTTGAATTTCCTGTCATACTTCTACTTCCTGTCTATGCATTACTCACAAACAAACACTTTCCTCACTACAATTTTTTATATGTAGTTGGAACTGAAGCACAGCCTATGCATGAAAATGTCTCCTGCACTGTCTTTGGTCACAGCGCACAAAGGATGTTTGTATTGTGGATGTCCTTGCATGTCAGGGCCCCCCCATGAGTCATTTGGGCTGTGGATCATATGCGTGGGTTGGGTTGTTCTCTCTCTGTGAGCAAGGGCCCACTCTCCACAACAACAACAACATCTGTACAGCCAGCTGGCTCTTGTCATTCACTCCCTGTGGAAGTCAGCTAACCTAAGCCATGTTCAGTAACTCTAAAGCTTTGGCTTCGCTCTAATTAAATGTGTTAATAAGTGCCGGTGCTTATCAAACACAGTCATTTTCCACCTCAGACAAACAAGCATATTCAATCAGAATCACAAGCAGCAGATTAAACTGATAACATGTGAGGCTTTGTGATTAGCCGGCTAATTTGGGGTTGTTGGATACGATGCGAATAGAAACTCAATGGGATTAAGAGGAAATCTAAGGATTGTCTCTGAGGATAGAAGCACAAACAGCAGCAGGTTCAGTTTCTCCCCTGATGTCTGATGCATTGCATCGATCTCTCCCTCCTCTCCTCTGTTTGCAGACTTCCTGTTTAAGTTCCTGGTGATTGGCAGTGCTGGGACGGGGAAATCCTGCCTCCTCCACCAATTCATTGAGAACAAGTGTGAGTGTCTTCTCATTTAAGCCTATTAGTCACGTCAGGTTTGCATAAGAGTGAAAACATAATCACGCTATTACAGACACACAGAGAATCGACACGGTCACGATGAGCGTCGTTGATTTAATTGGTTGTTTCATGCCACACACAGAAAGCAAATAAAGCCTCGCACTCTGCTGTGTGAGGTTACACTCTATAATTTTCTCAACAAGTTCCTCCTGAGAAAGTTATTCATTGACCTCCATGTGAAGTCAAACTAAAATGACAGGATTAAATGTGTCTGCCCAGATTCCAAACATTCACAGTAGGTAATTATTGAGCCAGCAATATCTAACACATGGCACCACCGTTCTCTGGCATAGGGACCTAAAAAGAAAGTACATTACTAAATGTTCCAATAAAAAAAGAGTGTAATCTTTTTATGTGAGGGTCGGAGTTCATTAATCTGTTTAATCAATCATTATATATATATATATATATATATATATATATATATATATATATATATATATATATATATATATATATATATTTTTTTTTTTTTTTTTTGCATTTATTTTACTCTGCCAGATGAACTTTATTTTAGTTCAAACTCAGATCGTCTATTCTGTCAGTTTTTTTTTGATGTACTCCAAATTGTGGGTTTCAATTTAAAAATGGCTTAAATCACAACATCACACTGTCCTCACGAGCTTCGCAAAGTCAGGTTTTATTGCAGGGCTGTTGGATTGCAGTCAATTGTAAAGTGTTCACAATAAACCCTCTAATCCAGTGTATCCGCTACAACAAAAACATTTTAATTATCCATTGAACTTCAGAACTGTGAAGATGTTAACAAGTAAGCTAGCAAGTAAGGGCTAAGTATCTCATAATTAAAACTTGTTTCACTCGCACACATGCTTCTATTAATTTCATTAAAGACACATCAGGTCCCTGTGCTGTCACTGGCGAGAGAAAGGGAGGTCGGGTTGACAGTGTTAATCTCATCTAGACTCCCTGTGGACTCTAACGCGGGTGTGAGCCATTTGAAGATAACAGCTCAGGTCTTTTATAACAAGCACGACACACCAGCGTATTACAGATTAGAGGTAAGATTTCTTGGAGCAGAGTTTAAAAGCGTTGTCTCCACTCTGGCTTCTCTTAAAACAGTGCATCATTTTTGCCAGGAGAAAAAAAACGCAGAACGGCAGGACTGCAATAACTGTGCTGAAATGAGATGTTCTGCTGTGCCGTCACCTCACCTTTTTTCACTCTCTTCTCTCTGCGTTCCTGTTGCAGTTAAACAGGACTCCAACCACACCATCGGTGTGGAGTTTGGCTCCAGAGTGGTCAATGTTGGGGGAAAGACAGTCAAACTGCAGATCTGGGACACCGCTGGGCAGGAGCGATTCCGGTAACAGCCTATATATAATATTTCCTGCTATGGGTTTGGCAAACTTGGCAAACCTGAATTACTGAGTGAGCGCACATGCTGTCTTTGGGCAACTTCCAGCTTCAAACAGTTACCCACAGTCGCTTGGCTGCTCCATTGGAGTAGTTCAGTGCCCGACAGATGATTATAATTCAAATCAAGGGACAGTTTCTCATTCACCATCTCCAGCCAATGTGAATACATTATTTCAACCAAGATTTATGCATTTTCTCCACAGTTCTGTTACGCGCAGCTACTACAGAGGAGCAGCTGGAGCGCTCCTCGTCTATGATATCACCAGGTAAAACATCACTGCATCTATAGGATTATTATTTAAAATGAATGTTCTCCATATTGTGGAGTAAAGACACAATCACCATTACTTAGATTTCCCTGCCAAGTGCAGGAAATATGTCCAAGACTTGATCATTTTTCCTGCATTAAATGACAAAAAAATAATCATTAAAAACGAAACAACAACAAAGTAAAGAAACCACATCGTAGATAAACATTCGCAGCAATGATGATGTTGAACAGTTGAAATTGGATCTGGCTGGACTTGAAATTTAAATTAACTGACCCATGAAGCTTAACTGTATATAGTATTTCACTTGATTTTATTTGAGCTCCTATATTGTTGTTTTCAGTCTGAGAGGTGTAAAAAAAAAGGATAGTATGTCCATACCTCCTCCAGAAATTGTGCAATTTAACGACTGGGACTGACACGGTGAAATATGAATACCAGAACCCACTCACAGGCCTGTATTTCATAAGCTCTGTGTAGCGATAGAAGGGGGTTGTGAAATCAAGATGGAGTGAGCGCCGTAATGCAGAGAGACAGGAATGTAATACTGTTTGTGCATGTAAGAATGTATGGGCTTTTGTGGAGGGAGAGATAGAGTGCAGAGTGGCAGGAGCTTTAATATAGAGGCTTCCTCTGGCAGGCTGCAGCGGACGGGAGAAGCAAAAGTCCATCACAGAAAGTGTCACCTGAGGGGAGGAAAAAACCAGAAGGAGAAATTGCAGGGGGAAGGGAACATAAGAAGGAGGAGATGGAAAACATGGAGACATACATGGAGACATTTATCACTTCTCACAGGTGAAAAGGTTAGCAGGAATATGGACAGGAAAGTAGTTGAAAGAGAAAGAGAGAGCATGTGAATCAGATTGCGGCTACATGTGGATGAGGGGTTGATGTCACTATTTGGCTGTTTGTGAAAAGCAGCTGTTAAACATCATCCTGCTGACCCACACCCTTCTGCTCACCTCACTGGCCTCATGTTACCATGGACACCAGGGTCCTGTCTCCATGGTGACCGGTGGCTTCAAGCCAAAGAAGTTTCCACAAAAAGTTCAGTGACTAGCTTCACTGCCCAACAGACTGTTTCATGGAATAAATAATCCAATCTAGTGAACTGAGTACGGGAACAGACTAGTGTCAGAAGGGATCATTTTGATTTATTACATTTTTTCAGTGTTGCACTGTGTTTCCTGTTCTGTCTTACAGTCGGGAGACATACAATGCTTTAACCAACTGGCTGACGGATGCCCGGACCCTGGCAAGCCCCAACATTGTTATTATCTTGTGTGGCAACAAGAAAGACCTGGATGCAGACAGAGAGGTGACCTTCCTGGAAGCATCGCGCTTTGCTCAGGAGAACGGTAACCCACTGTTTAATCTGCATTATCTCACATTTCAAGTCTCTTTCTCCTGCTTGCTTTTCATAATTTGTGTCACCCCATTCTGTACTTTGTTTCTCTTCCTTCTGCTACTATTTAACCTTCTGTGCCTTTGTTTCTTTATAAACCGTATGTAGAGCTGATGTTCCTGGAGACCAGTGCTCTGACAGGAGAGAATGTTGAGGAGGGTTTCCTGAAGTGCGCTCGCATCATCCTCAACAAGATAGATTCGGGTACACCACGATTTTATCCTAACTTGTGATCTCTGTGCTTGAGTGCATGAAGCACATTGGATTTTCTTTTAAGGCTCATTTATGCTCCTATTTCGTGCGTAAATAGAGACATACTTTATTATCGTTCTAATCATCACTGCGCTCATGCTTTCACGCATGCATGTTGAACAAAACATCCTCTAGAGGGAGTCGATCAGATTCAAAAGTTACTCCAATAAAGTTTGATTTAAAAAAAAAAAAGGTTTATGACAACAAACATGGCAACAATGGAGGAGATAACAATCCTGCGTCTATTGAGAAGGAGGCAAAATGGTCTGTGAGACACTAAATACATCACAGAGCGTGGACAGAAAATTCCAGTCATTGTCATAGTCATTTTACTTTTTACGTCACTTTCGGCAATTCAGGATGTCCGTCTGGGCTTTTGATGACTTGCCTGCTCCTTCTATTTATGGCCATTTGTTTGTATACGATGCCCGACACTGCCCCCCATGATAACCGGTGCTACTGTAATGTTTGGTCCGTATCGGTATGCATCCGCAAGCTTGCAGGATACGTGCAGAAATACGGACGAAATGTACACAGAGTACGGACAGAAGGCTCCGTTCATATCCGTATGCGTATCGAACGTAAAGCATAAATGAGCCTTTAGTCTACGATTCACCGGTGTGTCTGCATCGCTGACTGTTGTCATTACGGTTCATTTCAAAGGTGAGTTGGACCCAGAGAGGATGGGTTCGGGTATCCAGTATGGAGATGCTTCGTTGAGGCAGCTGCGTCAGCCGAGAGGCACCACCACACAGAATAAGCAGTCGTGTAATTGCTAGGGATCGGGGCCCCACCTTCAACTCGGCCCCCAGGCTAACACAGGACAAGACGCCCCCTACAGGTCAGTGTTATGTCATCACACCAGGCTTGTAGTACTTTTCAATAAGAGACCTAACCTTTTTACTTTCCTCAGTATAAATAAGGGCACGTCAGTGATCAGCTTCTTGTTTCCTTTCTATTTTCCAGCTCCAGGTGTTTTTTGGTGTGCGGGACCCTCCTCTCTGCAGTCTCGCACACCTTGGATCACCTGGATGAGTGGTCATGGAGATCACTGCAACCCCTGACCCCTGACCTCTGGTAAGACTCTCGACTTCTAGCCTGAGGGGGGTCAGCTTTGCCCCTGTGACTGGGCAGGGAAACCCCTCAGTGTGAACAAGCTGGGATCATAAAGAAGAGGAACCTTTTTCAGTGACTTACCAGACAAGGCAAAGTCAAGGGTTGTGTGTACGGGCTGCCCTACTGTTGTTTTATCTCTGTGCTTTTCATTCTCGTTTTAGTAACACCCAGATGCTTTTAACTTTTGTTTGTAAATTATTATTGGTAAACTATTTTGCGCATATTCATTGTTCAATCTGTCCGGATATGATTCATGTTTAGTTTGGTCTAAACCTTGGTTTTAGCTTTTGAGTTTTAATCATAAAGGCACCCGATGATATTTTTCTATTTTATCCATTATTTGAGTTAACTTTATTTTCTGTAAATTCAGCCTGTCATTGTCGGTGACTAAGTAATAAATAGTCCAATCTCTTATAAGTAAAATTAAGTCAACCTTCACAGATCGGTTTAGAATTCATGTGGATGTATTGAAAACCAGATACAATTTTAACAGTTTTATTTTTCCTGATCCATATAGAAACAGCTGATTGGTGAATTTCAGCCTAGTTAAGATTTTTAAAGTCATACAGACCCAAATGTAGAGCCCGGTTCTTTTATCCAAACCAAGATGTGTGTTATGTTGAGTCATTTGACTTCTTGGTTCGCATTAAAATGCACTATTATGACATATAATATTGGTCTTAGTTATATACTTGATATTGTGGATCTACAGTATATTATTCCTAGTCACCGTGTCTCTAAACTGTCAGAGGGAACGGTCCAATCACTCCACTCTAAATCCACATAGAGGACCCTGTGGGTCAGGTTTAAAGCACAAAAAGAGATTTTTGCTCTTTATTTGACTTCAAAGTTCCCAAAGTGTGCTGATTTGAATCATCAGAATTAGCCCACGGTGAAGTCCCAGTGTCTCTGGTCTGGTTAAGAAAGGGTCATCAATTTTTACAAAACTAACAATGCCTTTGACTCTTTCTGCTGGGCTTTTTCTCCATTTTTTTTGACCTCCCTTTAATTCACGCCGCACATTCTGTGTAAGGGACGTCACAGGAAACCACAGTTGGTTTTGCTTCAGTGCCATGTTTGGGGAAACTTTCATGATGCCAGCTCAGTTCCCTCATACAGGCTCGATGCTGTTTAGTCATGCAAGGCTGCAAGTGCAATTTGATTAAAGTCAGGATGCTGTTTTTAACCTCTGAGGTAGTTTTCACTTCTCTTTGTGAAAGCAAAGGAGCAGCTCTGCTACAAAAAGCCGCTGAGTTTGCCGAGGCCGACCCAGATGTTTTCTCCTCAGAGCAGACCCTCAGAGAGAAACAGGGAATTTCCACTGAAATGTGGTTACCGCTCTCCAGCACTGACAGCATGATTGTGGTGCTGCAGGAGGAGAATGAGGTTGCGAGCTAATAACTTAAAAAACATCCCGCCCTACTGTTGAGTCAAAGGCACTGCTTCTGTCTGAACCACTGAAAGAAGGTCACACTGACCCTCAGCCAAGAGGAGATCAAAACAAACTGCCCGCAAAACTTATCTTGTCATGTCTTCTCCTCAAGTGTTAGCATACTGTACGTCCTCACAGACGGACAGACCATATGCGGTTGAAGCTTAAGTGAGCCAGCACGCTGAAGGGAAAAAGATGAGTCGTGCAAATGTGAGATAGTGTAGGACATCAAGAGAGACCGACGGTCAAAGATTTTTATTTCATAAAATATTGGCATCGTGTGATAGTTTGTCTCCTGCAAGTGCACTTTTACTTTTGAGTTTTCATGTTTTGTTTTTATGCTGCAAACTATAGAATTGTACATTTTATTGTACTTGAACGGTAAAGTGTGATACAGATTTTAATTCTAGATGTTATAATTTCTTACTGAGTAACAACTGAGATGCTTCATTTCATTTCCTTGTTTCTGCTGTCATGAGACAAGGCTGCTGTAGCAGTGATGGAAGGACGTTCCCTTCCTGAGCTGCAGGAGGCCGTCAGCGTCTCTGATCACTCATATGCACAAGTTGTCATTTATATTCTGTTATCAAGTCATCAAAATGGTTGAATGCTGCAGCTTGCATTCATCTGTATGTGTTTATTATACAGTTCATAGTAAGCACTCATCAACAGCCATGTGATAAGCATAATTTCCTCACTTCCTGTCTGGATTCAATCATGTAATGAATACAATCCAACTCAGTTGTTGCTTAGTAACTAATATTATATAATCAACCCAAAATGCTACTGTACCTCTCAAGTAACCTATGCTGTAAATAAGATTTGTCTATTGAGGGTGAGTGTTGCTCATTGATTGTAATGAATATGCAATTCCCAGTAAACTGCTTGTTTTTTTCAGTTAAATCCCTTTCACCTGTCTACTGGATGTTAATGCTGATATCTGCGTCTTGTCTCTAAGTGACTGTAAATTCATGTTAAAGCTCCGTTTGTTGCCCCAGGTTGTTATAGTACATCCAGTCGTGAACATAAGTCAATCTACGGCAACTTTATTTTAACTCTCCTGTGAGCAATAACTTACTGCATCAGGTTTATAGGCAGCTAACTTAACAGCCCTGAAATGTAACAATAGAATCCATGTACGTGATTCATTTTCCTCATCTTTCATCCTTCAGTCTATTTCTCTCAAAGGCAGTCAGGGTGAGGTTAGGATATCAGAGGACTCTTAAGATGAAGACTAAACGCCCTCTGCGTCCAATTGACTGGATTTATGCTCTCAAGTCGATGGCGCAATGCCTAGAGTGGTTTAACATCGCTGAAGTGGATATATTGACTGATTTATTGATCCTGGATAGGCTCTCAAGATGACCTCATAACCACATTGCATAATTTACTGTTTCACCACTAGATGGTGCTAAATTATTGGATAGAAAAATCATGTTCATGTATTTTAAAACTATTACATTTACGGGTAAATGTTCTTTCAGTCTTGTCAAAAGCTGTACTTGTTAAGCCAACACGTTTAGGGAGAATATTATTACAACTTTAAAAATCCACCACACATACAATTTAGGACTGACTGGGCATTTAAGTCTTGTCAATCTAATTTAAATAATATTTCCCTTTTCATAGAGATGAATAGTTATTTAAAAGCAGAAACGGTTGATATTCATGTTTATTTTATTATTTACATATAAGGGGATGGTTTTGATGTGGGTACTTTGAATTGGAGACAGTAATACATACAAACACACATCTTCCAACAAAAAACACTCACACAGGTGGACAAAAGGGAAGCAGTACATATTTCACTATTGCCAATCATTAAAAAAAAAAAAACAATACAAAAGTTCAACAACAGTAACATTTGAAACCACCTTTAAGACCGGGTATGGTTTAAATTAGAGTATGACGAGTCATTTCAAGTCCAGCCAAGGGAAATTGATAAAAGTTGACGTTTGTCAAAGTTCATGTGGCTTGAAGGAGGAATCTAAAAACCAATTTATTAAATGCAATGGCAAAAAGAATTTATGGATCTCACACAAGTAAATACTCCTCAGACCGAGAACAACTCTTTCTGGAATGCATGTGTTAATTTCACAATATTCAACATACGCAAGATACACTGTATGTACACCATACCAAGCAAACTTCACAGTACTGCTTTATTGTAAAATATACTTTCTACGTCCAGGTCTTTTTTTTTTTTTACCCCTATAAGTGTGTTTGTTTAAAGTGTGACCAACAAGCACCATTTAGTGTAATTGGTTGCGTCAAATCATCTGGATCATTCGAAATGCGATGAAAAACGATAACAACATCCAGAGCGCAGCCATCTGAGCTAACATTACCAGCGCTGTTTATCCTCATCATGTCACGAGGGTGTCTGACACAGCGCAGGTTGCCATAACACACTGTCAAAAATGGCACTCATCCTAAGTACACTCCATTCAATTATGAACTTGTGTTGGTGGGTCAATGGCTCTGAAGGGCTTTCTAGTTGTAGATTGCTTGTACTGTTAACACAAAGTCTTGATATCACATCACGGGTGAGGTCTGTTTTCACATGGAGTTTTTTTTTATAAATGGCTGCGAGGCTGTTGCAGGCAGTCGCTCTGTCTACGTGGTGCTTGTTAGTTACAGTAGTGCTATCAAATAAAAGTAGAGGTCAATGAAAGGTGGAAAGGGGGAGGAGGGGGGCAGGAGAGCGCAGTGTCACACTGATGAATCTTCATCAGTGTTTTCACACGGCAGAGAGATAAATACGCAGACTAACTGGTTCCTTCATGAAATAACTCATTTCTGCAGCCTCTGGCTTTGGGGGGGAACAAGTCAACAGAATGTAAAACTGATTGTAACTGAGGCGCTATAGGAAATGTTAACACGATGAGATGTTAACATGTTGAAATGTATAGCCTTTTAATACTGGGAGACTTCATTAGAAGTACAACAAATACAGAATATTGCAACATATAGACTTTAGCTTGCTGGGACGAACAGGTTGACTGAGCTTCCATGTTATATATCCATATGTAAACAATATTGTGTATTTCTATCTCTAAAAAAACCCCTCCCTTTCCTGAAGTTCTGTATAAGGAGTGAAGTCTGCTCTGTAGCGGCTAGGAAAATATTCCCGGAAGGAACGAGGATTAGGTCGGTTTAGGAACCAGGGCAGCTGATGAGTGGGCAGGTAGGAAGGAAGGAAGGACGGATGGTTCTGTTCTCTATTCCAGCGACTGGAGCATGAGGAGCTGCTTGAGGACCTTGGTCTGACTGGTCTCCCTGATCTCTCCTGCCAGGAACATCTCGTCCACCACCGTGTACACCTTAAAGTGTGGACACAGGCAGCGCATTAGAGTGGCTCATTCTAGCAATTCAGGATTACAAATGACAAATACAAACCACAAGTAGTGTTGCTGGACCTGAAAGCAAAGAGACATTATCTTCTTCCCTACACATGTTTGGTTTTCCTTGAACATTGTCCTATACATTGGTGATAATCTTTACTCAACCCCACCCTCTGTGTCATCAAAATGTAAAAATAAGTGCTGGATGGCTACAAATACAGGATGAATTCATGTGACAAATATGATGGGATGAATCAGCCCTTCTTTGCCAGTGACTGAGCTTGTGAAATGTTTTTTTTCCCTAGGAGCAGCAATACATCAGCGGATGAAACTGGAAGTCTGTTAAGGTGTCCAAGAATGCGGATTACTCCTGTTTTTGTCAATTTCTGAGTCTAACAGCCAAACTACGTGGGGTGGGTGAGCACAGCGTACATAGGCGGGGCACAACAGAGTTTTTAACCTGCTACACAGACTCCGTTGGTAGTGTGTGTTTTAATACAGTTGGTTTTGTAGTGTTTGGAAGCTGTGCTGCCTCACATTGCCCTCTAGTATTGAGGTATGTATCCTTATTATGTATCCTTATTCTGCTACTATGTTCTTACTGGTCCACTTGATTCTGTTAGTTATGTTAATTTATGGTATTAATGCACTACTCTACTTTATTGTGTCTATCAGGTCTTATATTGTATCCATCACAGCACTATGGTCACTTTATTTTTCAGTATTCATCTGGTTACACAGAGCTAGCATATACTTAGACTGCTGTTTTCCTGCCATGCACCACCACTATCACTTTATTATTTAGCTTATAGTTATATATTATATTTATACTCTATTACTGCACTATAGTTCTGTTACGTCTGCTCATTACACACATGTATCACGTCTGACTTCATCTGAATCTGATCACTGTCCACTTATATCTTCTCTGCACTACAGTTCTGTTCATACCTGTTTCAACAGTCTACTTCATGTTTACATTGTTTACATCATATACACCCGTTCACATGTCTGCTTACATCATATACACACATGTCTTTCTACATCTCACGCCGACGATGTTCTCTGTATCTAACCTGTACTAACACACTAACATCCTGACACTTATTCTACCTGTACTAACACACTAACATCCTGACACTTATTCTAACCTGTACTAACACACTAACATCCTGACACTTATTCTAACCTGTACTAACACACTAACATCCTGACACTTATTCTACCTGTACTAACACACTAACATCCTGACACTTATTCTAACCTGTACTAACACACTAACATCCTGACACTTATTCTAACCTGTACTAACACACTAACATCCTGACACTTATTCTACCTGTACTAACACACTAACATCCTGACACTTATTCTAACCTGTACTAACACACTAACATCCTGACACTTATTCTACCTGTACTTATACACTAACATCCTGACACTTGTTCTACCTGTACTAACACACTAACATCCTGACACTTATTCTAACCTGTACTAACACACTAACATCCTGACACTTATTCTACCTGTACTAACACACTAACATCCTGACACTTATTCTAACCTGTACTAACACACTAACATCCTGACACTTATTCTACCTGTACTAACACACTAACATCCTGACACTTATTCTACCTGTACTTATACACTAACATCCTGACACTTGTTCTACCTGTACTAACACACTAACATCCTGACACTAACTCTTCTTTTACACTTTATTCTTGTGTTAGGTTAAAATGTTTTTGTATAATTGCACTGCCGTTACTTGCTGCTCTGTGTGCCCTGAATTGCCCCCCGGGGACAAATAAAGTTTTTTGAATTGAATTGAATTATAATTTTTAAACACTGTACTATTTCGTTTTTACTCAGTACTATGTCGTTTTAACCTGTTGGAGAGCTCAAGAAGCAGCACATACATTGTTTTCTCTCTCTATGTGCAGCTTCGTGACCCATGGAGCTGCTTCAATAATTAAATATAATGAACATGATGTGCCGCTCTGCCTACACAGCCCATGGAGTTTAGCTGTAACGCCTCATTTGTGGGTGGTGCTTGGTTAAAATTAAGCATGTGGGCAGATGTTTTGACACCTTAGGTAATTAGTAAGAACACTAGTAGCCGTTGCGAGGCAGCGCAGAGGTGTCTGTTGCTTAGCATTTCCCTCTATAAAAAATATAATTCTGACCATCCCCAATTAAAATTATTTAGATGAATATCACTGAATGACTTCTCGAGTTGTGAATAATAGAACTTTCCATGGCATTGTAATGAAAGAAACATTTTCTCATCTGCAGTTTGTGCTCCTCTGCTCCTTTTGTCAGATCAAGGTCTATCATTTAGAAATCTCACAAAGAAAAAATAATGTTGCGATGTCCTTACCTTGTAGAAGTTGAACACAAGGTCCAGCTCGCACACATTGTGGAAATACTCATTCAGTACCTTACAGGAAAGAGAGGAACAGTCCAAAATCAGATTGCAGCCAGGAGTTTACCGAATAGTCTAACATGAGAAGACGTAAAGATGTATGGTAACTGTGACACTTACTGTGACACAATAGTGCAGAAATTAAGTGAAGTGATGCTGTCGTCGCAGCAGAATCCAAATCACAACTATCTAAAATTGATGTTGTGTTTGTTTCCACAAGAACTCAGTTATTTAATGTAATGGCAGAACTACTGATTTTTAAATGAGCACTGATGTGTTGACCTGCATCAGTAGCTGCACACAAAAGTGTGGCAGGATAACAGCAACTTTTCCATCTTTCCATAATATAGCCAGACACTTATAAGGGCGCACTCACACTGTCCATCCGTACCATGCCCCGTGCTTCAGGGTACTTGTGCCCCCCTCCCTCTCCCCTCTCCCCCCACGGGCCAGGCCTGTTTTTGCACTCACACTGCCTGGGCCTCGGAAGAATGCTTCTTGCCTGCCCATACGTCATCACGCTGTAACACGTCACACGCATTGATTGATGTCATCGCGATGCGTCGCTTTGTTTACAAATCTTTCCATAAACCTCAGAGTTTTTGTGCGTCTTGTCCGACTGTTTTTGAATATTTTCATCCGACCAAATCTGCAGTAAACACTCATCCTCCGCATCACACCAATGTGAACCTTTCACCGCCATTGTTTTAAATGTCCGCGCATGGTCCGTCCTTCTTTTTTCTATGTCCGAACAGGCGCACATAAAAAGACGTCAAAACCGCCGTAGGCCTCCTGCTCGTACATGTGCACACGCTCGTGCTCATACATGTGCAAACGTGCTTTACAAAAGCCCACCTCTCCCAAACGGGCCGTGGACGGCAACCGTACCGCGCCTAGTCGCTGTACCCGCGAAACTTGCATGGTCACGGTACGGATGAACAGTGGGAGTGCGCCCTAATAACAATCTGAGCCTGTCAGTGGCAAAAAATGGTACTTTCAGTGGATGTACATTGACAGCCGTTGTTGCCTTATCCGATTACATTGCAGCCAGGTTCACAGTTGCTGGGCTGCAGTGCTCTCACTCAATACTGGACCAATTTCAAACATTGTTTTCCGATTAGTCACTTGTGACTAAGACACAAATACATAGAGAAATAGGGTCCAGGTTGAAAAATTCTGATACTCTCCTTTAACATGAGTACAGGGACAAAAAACATGCATTGTACTGATTTTAAATTAGTTATTTCTCACAACAAGCTTAAAAAGTTCAAGAATACTGTGCACTTACAGGCATTCCTTCATAGTCAAACATTACATCAAATAACCTTCAATCCTGAGCGCTCTGCATAGAAAACGGTCTACTGTTTGCCTTAGACAAAAGCAAACAGTAGATTGCACCATAAGCTCACAATTTCAGTTGGTACTTATTTGATTTATAAAATTGATAATTAAAAAGGAAAAAAGCTGTTAAACAGCAATTAAACAAATTAAGTGATGAACAAGACACACTTGCACAGCCTAATGCCAATTAATCACCAAGATTTAAAATAAACATAGCTAGTTATGCAGATTAAGTCATTAATTAAATACATCAAATACTACAATAATAAGCTGACAAAGGAGTTCTAGTTCAAATTCGAGCCACCTTTTTTAAAAATGACACCGACTACTGGAGGCAGCTGCCTGACAGAGGATTATTCCAAAATATAGATTATACACTTCTGGAATTAGGTTTTTGTCTGGGTGGTGTACATACTTAATGCAGCAAGAAGCTCTTAGATAGTCAGATTTGTTTTGCAAGTGTATGACATTTTATGACATTTCTATCATACATAAATCCTGCATGATGACGTTAGCAAGTAATGAAACACTGCAGTTATGTGAAGCACAAGTTATGACCGACGCAATGATCAATCCGGACTGAGGTGACCCATGTTCCAGGTCACGCAGCTCTTGAATGGAGCGCAGGAAGTCTAATTTTTCATCCAAACCGCATTGTGATAAGTCATTGGTGTTGTTCTTACTAATTCACACTCAACATATTTAGACTTGTGACTCAGTTCACTTAGAGAACCATATAAAACATGTCCTGGTTCAAAATATGGGCCAGTACACATGCCATCTAACCTGGATTTATTTGTTTGCAATCAAAAAACATTTCTCTGAAAATAACTCAAAATAAAAGCAGCATGACTGATTCACTTCACTCAACTCTGTTTACACTCCTTTAAGTAGATTGCCGTTTTGAATAAAAAGATGAATCTAAGAAGTGAAATAGTTAAGCTTTCACCATAAATATATCATGATTAATCTTTGTTTATGGCCATACTTTTGAAAACAGGTTTTAATTATGCAATATCTACTACTTGTAAAATAAAATAAAAACATCAACCAACATCTGACATGCAGAGTAGCAGAAGATACTGAAATCTTATTTAGTTTGCTGTTCAGCAGCAGCAACCTGAGCACAGACAGAAAGTAACTTTGAAGGTTATACAAGCTGGCAACCAGACATTATAAGGAAACTAATGCTTGCACATTATAAAAGTATTAGCTTCCATACCTATCTCCAAAATCACTGTACCATTGCCATAGCCACTTCAGTGTTTGTGTCATGTCTGTGCAGTCTGTTTCTATCAGACTCAGTTTGTAATTAGTGATCAATTTGTTATTTTATTGCTGAAGGCTTATTTCCAGCATCCCTTGACCTGGCATTATCTAACGCTGATCAAAGTCGATAACGGCACACCCTGGACATAAGAATGCTAAATTAATTTTGATTCTATGAATTTGTACAGACATGCTACTGTCACGCTAAACTGTGACTCATTCTGTTGTGCTTGCAGCAATCTGATAATCCATACTTTTTTTTGAAGACAAAACTGTATGTGCTACTTATCACAGCCATTTAGAGATTACATTGCACTACATTTAATTTGACTGAAGGCCATACTTGGATATTAAGAAGCTGCAAGACAGAAGAGGAGGGGATTTTTTTTAGAAGGAAATCATTAACAGGCATTCCTGAAAATAATCAGACCATGAGAAGTAAATCATCACAGTTCACTTACTGAGTCTTTATATCATGCGTTGTGTGTATGTTGGGTGTCAGTTACCTCTACAAAGTTGTGGATTCCCTCGAGGTATGCCAAGTTGTTATCAGTCACGTCCACACAAATACAGAAGTACAGGCCAGCGTAACGCCGGTAAATGATCTTGAAGTTCCTGAACTGTGAGAACACAGATAAAGCCTCTTAACACTGTTGTCTCTTATATTGTGACAATAACAACAGCAGCTTAGACGCTCATATTATGACAACGACAGCAGCTTTGCTTGGATGTGAGCTTCCCAGCTTTAAGGTGAAACACAACCAGTATATTTTTAATAACTTAGGAACAAAACGCATAATAAAACGGCTCAGCTGCACAGGATATATATTTCACTTGACAGCGTATTGATCTAGAATTCCCTATTTGGTTGAAAGGGTTCTTTTGCAAATGCTTTAGAAATTGTTAAAAAAAACACTGATTAGTGGAAAATGCTTAAAATGTGGGACACATGAGTCACCCAATTATTTAACTGTTAGGTAGCCATGACAGAGATGTTTAAAACAGTGTGGTTTCAGTCATTATACTGTGGTCCTCTCGTTTAACTGTAAAAAGTAACATATTTAGGCATGTCACAGAAGCACCCACACACAAAAAAGAACCATACAGCCGTGCATGCATGCATGCATATGATACTGACTGATCCCATACCTCCACAAAGTTGGTGTGCTTGGCATCCCTGACAGTTACCACAGCATGCACTTCCTCAATCAACTTCTGTTTCTCATCATCGTCAAACTGCATGTACCATTTGGCCAGTCGTGTCTTCCCCGCTCGGTTTTGGATGAGGATGAAGCGGATCTATGAGATAAAATCAGAAGGAAAAGAAAAATGACAGAATGAGATTACAACAGAACCACTGAAATACTTCTATATATACTGTATCTCTCAAATACTAGTGATCTGACAAAAATAGTAAATTGGCAAAAACTTTTAGATTATTTTGGCATTCCAGATTTACTCCCTTAGTTTAGCACACCGCTATGTTTTTATTAGTATTCATTCATTTTATGGTTTTCTCTTCTTGTACATTTTAATGTATGTTATTATTAGTTCTACATTTAGAAATGACGTTATGGTATTGTGTAGAACTCTGGAACATGTAAGAAAATAAATGTTTATATTTTCAATAAAAAACTCATAGATCAGACTCGACTGAGTGTCTGATTTGCCTTTGTCGAGCTGTCACTCGTTTACAACTGACGTTAGACGGTATATCTAGCAAAAGCTGAATACCTCGCTTACTTAACCGTAGCTAGATTAAAAAAATGCTGTGAATGTGTATTTATATGGATAAATACTGGTAGCATTAGCTTTAGCTCGAGTGGTGTCAAAACCACACCCATTTATTTTGACACCATGATTGTGCAAGACCTTAAACAAAGTCAAAATGATTGTCAGTCGATGTAATTGAGCTTAGTGGAAGTCTGCATCTGTGATAAAACACCGTGACATCGGATCTGTGGCCCTTTAGCCTGCTAAGGTAAGTTAGCTGACAGATGAAGCGGTTTTCTAGCAGTTGTACGCGACAGTTAGGGGAAGAAAACAGAACCGTGTTCATCTGCGACATATTTACCATTGTCGTCTCCTAAATGTGGACCCGAGAGTCTCCAGAATAGCACGTTCCTCAACAATTATGCCACAATTTTGCGTAAATACATCAGTAATTTCTTCGACCGCTCGTCCGCTATCTTTCCCGAGCTAACAGGAAGTGCTAAATGTACGCCGAATTGCGTTGAGCGGTGGGGAATGTAGTTTTTGTCGCCAAATTTAGAGCCAACGGTTGGTTTTATGGAACTACAAGAACCAGAGTTCCTCCGCAGTGTCGCTTGTTGAGACGTAACAGCGGGTCACATGAGAAGCGAAACGACCGCTCTGTTTTATTGCAGATACATGTTTTGTTTTTGTTTTATTGCAAAGTGCAAAATACGACACAAGTAAGCATGTTCAAATGCAATTACAAAAGTTGTTGCTTTCAGAACTGAGCGTAGCATTTCTTACATTCAGAAAGAAACAGAACAGTAAGAGAGAGTAAAGCAATAGAAAAGGAATAAACAAAAAGAAAACATTTTCGTAACAGATACATGTTAATATGGTATAGTTTCTAAACACGAATTTAAAGAAACTATGATTATAAGTAAGACATCGTATTCCTTGTATGGCACATTTTATTTATTTAAATTTATTTAGTTTTATTGTATGATTCGCTCAGTAATTGTGGCTGCTCCTCACTTAAGTTCTTTTATTTATCTATTTTTAGCTATTAAATGGTTGGTTCTTCTCTTTTATCTATTATTTTATTGTCTAATTTTATAAGCCTGTTCTTCTTGTGTGTCACCTATTGATTTGTGCATATTTCATGTTTAATGCTTTTAATAGTTGTCTTTCAATGTTATGCTTTCAATGCAAAGCACTTTTAGCTGCATTTTTGTATGAGATGTGCTCTGAAATAATAATAATAATTATTATTATTATTACACCAATCAGACTTATCAATTAAGTTTTTATGAAACTAAAGGTATTCAATACACTACAGGATGGGCCATCATTATAATTTCTTACATGAAACAAGCAGGAGCTTTAAAAAAAAAAAAGAAGAAACATTTGTATTATTTCTAATATTTCACTATACCAAATGAAAAAAAAATATGCCATCTTCGTTTTTGAATTCTTGTATTGTGTGTGTGTGTGTGTGTGTGTGTGTGTGTGTGTGTGTGTGTGTGTGTGTGTGTGTGTGTGTGTGTGTGTGTGTGTGTGTGTGTGTGTGTGTGTGTGTGTATAACATATTTGTGACACACTTCAGAATTTGTACTCTCATCCAGAATTAAAAGGTTGCAATCCCAATACTTTACTTCCACCCTCTTGAGGTTACATCATTTGTGGCTGTTTTCTGCAGAGTCAGGGCTCAGAGTTTGTTTACTGGTCTGGTTGGGCAGCCATTCACTGCAGAGCATTGCCCAGACAGCTTGGACAGCTTGCCTCTAAGGGCCTGCTCACACTATCCTTTTGGCCGCGGCCAAAACCGGTTTTTCAGCTAAAGTCTAGCACCTTTAAGTAGTGTGCGCGCACCCGCTCCACGCTCAACTGGGGCCAGCTGGCCCTCCACGGCCCGCTTGAAATAGGTGGGCTTTAGCGGAGCCGTTTGAACATGTACGAGCACGAGCGTGCGCACGTGTACGCGCACGAGCACGATGCCTACGGCGGTTCTGACGTCATTTATGTGCGCATGTTCGGACATAGAAAATAGAAGGACGGACCATGCGCCGACATTTACAACAACAACAATGGCGACTATAGGCGCTTAGAGGAGGAGCGCAGCAGGCTGGACATAGAAACACTTAACGCCTATATCACCACTCAGGCAGAGACTGAGGTCCGCCGACAACAGCGGACAGATGCCATGTTTCAGCAGCTTCTGGGTGCCATGACACAACCGGCCAGGTCTATGTCACAGGAAAACCTGAGCTACTGTCAGTTGTGACATTAAAATTATTAAAAAACAGAGCCGGAGTCTGCCAGAAGACTGCTGCGTGCACTATTTTTTGTATTTAATTTTGTTATTGTAAGGTATTTAACAACTTCCATGCATGTTTATTTTAAATAGTTTTTACCTTTTATATAACGTGATTGTGACTTTTTATATTTTTTAAGTGTTTTTCTAGATATGTTGTTTATAATTTTGTTTTGCCAACTTTTAATAAAACTGTCTTACCATACATCTTGTCTTTTTATAAACCTATAAGGTCCATACATCTATTGGAAACAATTTATTGTAAGCCTCAGTGCATCAATCAATACATAAAGATCAGGTTATGAGATGTAAAACAACACAGTTTAAAACAAGTAAATGTAGACAACAAAAATGGTTTTAATTCTATTTTATTTATACAACCATGTCATAACAAGAGGACACTTTACAGAGTATGTATAGACCCACCCAAAAAAAAGTGACACCAGACCCACCAAAAAAAAGTGACAACAGAAAAAACAGTCACTTGTTTGCATTACAGACTACAGAAGTAAGAACACAAGGCATCTCTTGCAGTGTTTTGAGTGTTGTTCAAATTACCGCCATGATGATTGCGCGCCTCATTTTCATCATTAACAGTGGAATCATCATCATACTCCTCGCTGTTATCTTCGCAAAAGTTGTGGAGCACACAACAGGCTGACACAACAGTGTTAATGTTGTCAATGTTACCATCATATCTCTTCATCAGACAACGCCACCTTCCCTTAAGCCGACCAAAAGCCCTCTCCACAGTCATCCTTGCCCTGCTGAGACGATAGTTAAAGTTCAGCTGAGATGGGGTGGTGAGCTGGTTTTCAGGGTAGGGCTTCATTAACCATGGCAGTAGAGGATAAGCTGAATCTCCTAGCATGACCACTGGCACATCCACTCCAGCAAAAGTTTCAGTGATGTCAGGGAACAGTGTGCCACTTTGACCCCTCTCATAGATGGCTGAGTTCCCAAACACTCTGGCATCATGGACTTTGCCGGGCCAGCCCACATTAATGTCCCAGAAGCGAAGGCGATGGTCTACCACACCTTGCAGGATCACAGAGTAAAAACCTTTGCGGTTATAGTAGTCTGCAGGGCTGTCAGGTGGAGCCAAAATACCTATGTGAGTCCCATCAATAGCTCCGCCACATTGTGGGAACCCCCACCGGTCTCTCTGAAACCTTGAACAATGAGCCTTAACTCACGTTCAGAGGGTGTTTTAATGTACAGTGGAAGCAAGTGGGTCACAATGACACGAGAGACAAGATTGGCAATAGTGACTGCAGTAGAATGTCCAACTCCAAATAAATGGGAGATGGTTCTGAATTCAACATTTGTGGCCAGTCTCCAGATGCATATTGCCACACGTTGCTCCACAGGCACTGGTCTCCTGAATGTTGATGCTTGTCGTTGAAGGTGTGGCCGGAGGATGTCGCAGAGCTGCATAAATGTTGTCTTCCTCATTCTGAAATTTAACTGCCATTCATCTTCTGTCCAGTGTGTGATGATGTGCTGCCACCACATACCACATCTTTGCCGAACCCAGATGCTCCTGTAACAAAAGGAACATTGCTTATAATTATCTATGCATTTAATATAGCCTGACAGCTTTTTTGAAAGGACAACAGTGTAACAGACAGTAATAGGAAAGGATGGCTATAAACCACATGCATATCCCCCATTGCATACAGATGTTCTCAATAAGTTAAAAAAAAATCCAGCAACTAGTACACATGCTCAAGTACAATTGGCTTGGGCAATGCCATCTTTTGCTACTTTGTACTTCTGCCCCACTCCATTTATTTGGCAACTGCAGGTAACAGTTACTATGGAGACTCTGATTACTAACATCAAATATGCAGCTACATTAAAGTTATATTACATTAATATCTAAATACATGAGTCTAATAATGCGTTGTTTTTACATTCCTTTAATTATATGCTCTTTATGCGAGCTTTGCTGGCCCCCCCCTGTTCAACAATTCAACAATGCTTTTGGTTAAAACTGATGTTGTTCTCACCTTGTTGATGAATGGGACATGAGTAACGCTAGGAATGCCTCCCTCGCAACCTGCTGCCTTCGCAAAAACCTTCTCATTCGTCCCCTTCGGTTCGACTCAAGTTGTCGCCTCACAACGTCGACTAAACTGGGTCGTGGCGCTTCACAATGAGTCCAAAACAACCACAAAGCCAAAAATTGTGCCATGTTTTCAGCGCTGCTTTCCATTATGTGCGAGTGCGCCCCTGAAAGACCGCGCGCATTTTATAAACAAAGCGACGCATCGCGATGACGTCTATCAATGCGTGTGACGTGTTACGACGTGACACGTCACACGCATACGTGATGACGTGATGACGTACGGACAAGCAAAAAGCATGGGCCGGGGCCGAGGCCGGGGCAGTGTGAGCACAAACGGGGCTGGGGCGCGGGGGGAGAGGGAGGGGGGACAAGTACCCTAAAGTCCGGGTCTCGGCCCGGGAGGATAGTGTGAGCAGGCCCTAAGGGCGTGATCACATTATCCTTTTGGCCGCGGCCAAAACCGGTTTTTCAGCTAAAGTCTGGTACCTTTAAGTAGTGTGAGCGCACCCGCTCCGCGCTCAACTGGGGCCAGCTGGGCCTCCACGGCCCGCTTGAAATAGGTGGGCTTTAGCGGAGCCGTTTGCACATGTACGAGCACGAGCGTGCGCACGTGTACGCGCACGAGCACGAGCCCTACGGCAGTAGCGTTATGTCCGCCTGTTCGGACATGTAAATAGAAGGAAGGACCATGCGCGGACATTTAACAACAACAACAATGGCGGTGAAAGGTTCATGTTGGTGTGATGCGGAGGTGGAGTGTTTACTGCAGATTTGGTCGGATGAAAATATTCAAAAACAGTCGACAAGACGCACAAAAACTCTGAGGTCTGTGGAAAGATTTGTAAACAAAGCCACACACACACGATCAATGCGTGTGACGTGTTACGGCGTGATGGCGTATGGACAGCAAGAAGCATTGGCCGTGGCCCAGGCAGTGTGAGCGTTCTGGGTGTTTAGGGAGTCGGAGGGGGATGGGGAACTGTGTGATTGTCAGGGATTGCACAACTGTGAGTGAAGGAATGTGCTCGCCCTTGGGACCCAGAAACATTTCAGCTGCAAATACAGAGAGGGTTGATCGGGAAAAAATATTAAATAAAAAGGGAAAACCAGTCATATAAATACAGAGTTTTTACCCCATATGTTTGCAGCTGTGTTTTGATTCTGGTGTGTCCAGGGCAATAAAAACCCACAAGTGTGGTAAACTTTAGAGAAGTGAGAATTAAATAGCACAAATATGTCTTAATTTGATGTCTAAATGACCAAAAGTTTTATGGGTAGGGTCACGCCTTGTTGAAAAACACAGTGGTTGGAGCAAGGGATGTAAAAAATACTGTGGTATTATTCCATAGAAACTTTGACCCCTGCTAATCTTGGTCTGTGTGATTGGGGTCATGCAAATATTGCTGGGAACACAGTGATAAATATGATTGGACAGAAGCTTGTGGACTTATTCAAATGGAGGGCAGTGCACCTTGAACCCTGCCCGACTGTGTGTTTAATGGCGGGTCACATTTCAAACTGTCAGAGCACACATGGTGCACTTTATACATTAGACGTTTACAACTCAAATAGAACTTCTATACTTAGAAATGGTTATTTCCCATGTTTTGGTTTAGCTTTTCAGCAGCCCAGGAGGTTGAACATGCGTCATGTTCTGACATGATCTCTGCATTGTTTCAAGGGTGCAGTCTTAAATACCCTCTAAAGTGTCAAATTCTATACTAAACTCAATAAATGAGTTTTTACATGCCTATGAAAATTGTTTTCATATCAGACAGGGTTTAGATTACGAGATAGAAATCACATGTTGAAGGAAGAATAAACAGGGAGAGATGAGGAGAATTCCAGGAGAAAGTCTCCATTGCTAGACACTGAACATCTGTTTGAGCTGCTGGTACAGGCAGTTGTCTTGTACAGCATTTCAGACATTTCTCCAAGTATGTGGAAGTAGTTGTCTTGCCTTTCTGAGGAAAAAAAAATCGACTTTAGGAGCTTAAAGGGGACATATTATGCTAATGTTTAGGTTTATACTCATATTTTGGGTTTCTTTGTTTACATGCTACATTGTTAAAAAAACAAAACAACATTTTTTCTTTCTGTCTGTCTGAATAAACCTGTATTCACCTCTGTTTGAAATATTTTTTGTGTTTTCCCATAGTTGACAGTTGGGCTACAACATTAGGAACCAACTGGAATGTTTCTTAAAGCCGTCCCTTCCTCCATTGCTCCCTAATTACTGACGGCACAGTACAGGCACTTTTTTGACCTATAATAGGTGCATTTCCATCAGGGTAAAATGTGGCCAAAGTTTCAGGGCATGCCCTCTAAAATGGCAGCTCACCCGCCATGTTACCATTACAAAAAAAGGCCTGACAGGGATTTACCAGACTCCGGAGGGGACGTATCACTTTGAATGGGTTTCGATTGCCGATGATCACCTGATTTGTGATACAGTGACGCACCGGTCTTCCTCAAAGTACAGAATAGTTTGATTTAAGGTAGCCCATACGACTACAACGTCAACTTATGTACAAGTAACATGGAAGAAAACACTCCATCTTAAAACATTTTGGGTGCTTTAAGACTGTTTGTCAACCCGCTTGCAGTAACCTAGGCAGGTCAGAAGCCAACCCGGCCGCTGCAGCACTCATTACAAGCCCGTGCGGAGATCATTTTCTGCGCTGCTCCGGTCTGCTCTCTACTTCACTGTGCCGTTGTGGCGTCTCTCCTACTACACGCCACATCCCGCTGAGAGCTACATCCAATCAGCAGTCGGCTTCTATCAGGGTTTAAGCGGCTGCTTGAGCGGCCGCTTGCTGGCCCTGCTCTTCCCCCAGGTCCAAAAAACAGCCGCTCAAACGGCAGTTCGAGCGACTCAAATGCAAATTAGGGGTGTTTCGGTGAGATAGGCCTGCCTCTTTCCGGGTATTGGACCATAGTGGCAACATCGCAACTACAGAAGTCTTGACGGCTCCTTTAAAGACAGTTTCTGGATTGAGCATTTAGATGCTTCCACGGTATTTATATAGCACCTGGACCTGCTTTATAATAAAATATCATGGAATCTCACTTAAAAAAAAACCCTGAGGATGAGTGGCCACAACATAACAATTTAGGAAGAACCTTTGAGATGATGAATTTTCTCAGCAAAGGTATTAAATATTTTATCTCCGTGCCCATGTGAAAACGCACGGGACATTAAAATCTGTTAGAGGATGACAAGTGTTTGAGTTTGTGCATGGAAACAGTTGTGAAAGGAAGTGATGTGTGAGACATGGGACATTCTTCTTCTCGATGCTCAAAAACAGTGTTGCAATCCTGGAAAACACATCTGATATCAGCAATGTAGTAGACTGACTGAAAGACTGAGAAATGATCTACAGTATAAGTGGATAAAATATGTGTGGAAAAAGAAGAAAAAATATATCCATCTCCCCCTCCTTTCTGTTGTTGTACTTTTCAATGGGAAAGCATGCTCCAAGTGCTACAGAGAGGGAAATGATAGAGAGGTATCACAACGATGACTGACAACATGAAAAAGTACAGATTTTAATTTTGTTTAAGTAGCTATAAGTATAAAGTTACACATTGAAATGGCAAGCTCTATCTTTTTAATCTTTAATGTGGAGTAATGTATAGTCTTAGTTTTTGAGTTTTAACCATTATTTTTGACATTATTTTCGCTTTATCCCCAGTGTTTATTTTTTATTCTGTGGACTTTTATGTATACATTTAAAAAATACATATTTTATTGATTTACTGTTGTTGTAATTTTTAGTCTTGCGACTACTAAAAAGTAAGAAAGAAAGCAAAATAAACACAATTTCTTATGGAATCCAGAAAGAAGTTTTCTTCAGCATGTTCTGTCTTTTTGACTAATATATATATATACATATAAATATATATATTGTTATGTTATTATAAAAATAACCCTATTTACATATATGGAACCTTTTAAAAACAAAAGTTTTCAAAGTGCTTCGACAGCAGGAGCAAAGGCAAAGGCGCATAGAAATCCACACACACACACACGCACACACACAAGGACAGTTAAACGATAGACTTTTAACGAACAGTAATACACTTAACAGATGATAAGGTAAAAAGACAGCAAAGAGACAATGGATATATGTTTATTTATTTTTTGTCTAAGTTAAATCTCTTCATAAACAGTGCGTGTGGGTTGTAATTGTGTCCATGAACCGCTGGGTGAGTCTCTCTCTCTCTCTCTCTCTCTCTCTCTCTCTCTCTCTCTCTCTCTCTCTCTCTCTCTCTCTCTCTCTCTCTCTCTCTCTCTCTCTCTCTCTCTCTCTCTCTCTCTCTCTCTCTCTCTCTCTCTCTCTCTCTCTCTCTCTCTCTCTCTCTCTCTCTCTCTCTCTCTCTCTCTCTCTCTCTCTCTCTCTCTCTCTCTCTCTCTCTCAATAGGAGGGGACGGAGATGCTGGATTCGGGAGAAGGTCCGCCATTATTGGGAAGCTGAAAAAAATAGACTTAAACACACCGTCACACATTTAGCCTGTAAGGGGCTTAACATTAGAAAGGAAAACAACGCGTCGGGACGAGCCGCTGTGCATTAAAAAGCGGCGCTTTGGTGAATGAAGGCTGAGCTTATCGCGTCTCATACGGACTCTTTTTTTTATTTTTGACACAACAAAGGAAATAATAATTGGTCAAAACAACGTGGTGGTTGAACCAAGAAGGAAAAAACACACCGAAACAGCGCTTTTTTTTTTGTTTTTTTCACAACGCCTCCCCCCTTTTCTCGTCGTTTCCAGCCGCGCTGAAGGAAAAGACTGGAGTTTGAACAGCATTTTTGTCTTTTCTTGACGAGAATTGAGTTGCTTTTCCTCCTCTCCTCTCCGCAGACGAGGAGAGAAAATGCATGTGAAAACTTCAGACTGATGAAAACGAGCACTTAATGTGGGAAGCGATGGACACACATTCGTGTATTTAAAAAAACAAAGCGGAAAAACCATCGGCTTGAGTGCTGGTAGGAAGTGTTTTTGTCTGTTTTTTAAAGTCTTTCGCCGGCTGCAGAGGGACAGACAGAGAAGGAAAGAAAGGAGTGGACGAGAGCTGGAGAGAGGGAGGAATGCTATGGTATGTAGACTACACTAGATACTCTTCCCCAAATCATACATGTGAATGGACACATTTGAAACAACCTTGACAAATCTGTTAAGGCGTTTACCTCCTTCCTACATTGCAGCTTGGGTTTTAATTTGTAGTGCTGCGAATAACAAAAACCCTGGGAGTCAACCCTAGCCCCCCCCTGAGGGCTGGTGGGATATGAAGCTAATGGTATCTGTAATGTTTATTCGGATGACCATGCATATGGTGGTCAACAATAAATACATAAATAAAGCCAGATAGGTTACAGTTTCCTGCATGTTTTCAATAGGAAGTGCACAGAGGAGAAAGGGGGTCATAAAAAATGGATCTTGTCCAAACATTAAAATTGTTTGTACAACAGCACCTGGAATGCATTGCTCTTGTCAGGCCTGGCTAACTCTCATGATCAGCAATTAGCACTTTCAATTCATAAGAGGGGAAGTATGATGTGTGGGTTTCACGCTGCATGTTTGGTGAATTTATTAATGTTCTCATCATCTCCCGGTTCAAAAAATAATAGTTAAGTGACTTTAAAATAAGGCCTTGTGAAGTTATAAGTTGTCTAATGTAGCTGCTTGGGCTTTTTATTTCACATGTTATAGCAGTTCAGTCGCCACAAACCTTTGCCCTCGTCATATTTAGTTCATGATATAAGCTCTTAAACATAATCAGAATCAGGTTTATCGTCAGACAATTTTCATTGCAAGGAATTTGACTTGATTTGACAGTGCCTACATAAATATAAACATGAACACAAGCAAAACTAAACATATGGCATTGAATTATATACATGAAATATAAGTGACTGTATTTGTTAATATAACACATAACATGAGTTCCAGATGTCGTTAATATAACGAATGACCGTTAAGTGTCTTTAACAGAATTAGACACGTTTGTCCTGATGATTCTTTTCTCTCTTGTTAACTGTGACTGTAATCTGCTGCGTGTACAGGGCTTCCTGGTGACACAGTCAGATAATGTGCCTATGCCCTACCAGGAGGTAACTGCTAAGTTCCTGTTTAACTTTACCTGTCACACAAATGACTCAAATCTTTCAGCTTGGGGGCATTTAACTTGACAGTATGGATGCTGCATGTCTACCCCTCCGTGTTCTACGGTAACCTACAGATAGACTGATTCAGGTGACCTAATGATAATAATTAACACTACCATTAATCTATTTTTTTTGTCAGAACCTTTCACAGCTTAATCTCACTGCCACTGCAAAGTGGTCATTGCACAGCTAGCCAATCCCTTTTTTCAGAGTCCTTCCACTGGACTTCAGTACTTTTAATTTCCAAAAGTAATCTTTCTACCTGTCTCCGGAATATTGATTCAAGATTGACTGTGAAAGATTTCAGCAGAGACTTAAGTAGGGACATGTCCGTGAAGGTTTGTGATATAGCCTTAACACATAGGTGCACATGAGCTGTGGCCTATACTGTTGTGTCACTGCCAGATCGAGGGGACGTTTTCGAGACAGGAACTTTGTCATTTGTTAATGGATATATGGCACTATGGTGTGGATTTTACTTAATTTACAAGTAAATAAGTTGACTCATAACGCTGCATTTGCTGGCTGTGCTTGGCTGAGTGCTTCTTGATGACTTTTTCCTCTCCTTTTGATCTTAATCAACCTTATTGGGAAGACCATGCTAAGGAGGAAGTAAACACACACACACACACACACACACACACACACACACACACACACACACACACACACACACACACACACACACACACACACACACACACCACACACTTCCCCTGGCAAAGGCAGTCTCTTTGCTCTCAGGTAAATGCATTAGCAGCTGTCAGCACTTCTGTTCTCTGCTTGATTGGGCCCTTTGCAGTGCAGTCACACCTCTTCAGGAAGCCTCTTCTTCCCCTAATAGCCGTGCCATTTGCCCAGGCAGCAGACTAGCCACCAGCATACCCACTCACCCCTGTCTGTCTGCCTGCCCGCCTGCCTCTGGGCTGCGGATCGTGTCGTGAGTCCCTGGACTAGAACATGTTCCCGGGATTAGAGGAGGGCAGGCTTTGTGTGTCAGGATGTAGGCCAGAGATGCGGATTCATCATTTGATGTGGCCACTGGGAGTGAGAGTCTATCTCATATTATGTGGACAGATAAACACAGGGTTTGGCATGCTTTGTTACAGAAACAGTGGAGGGATATCTACTATTTACTGTATCAAGACTTCTCAACACCGAAACAGTAATCAAATGAGAAAAGCAAATTGGAAAGTACTTGAGCCCTTTAGTGTGAAACCTGTTCTAAATCAGTAAACCCAGCTGTGAGTTATTTTGATAAGGAACAATACATTTCTGGCTTGTAATATCACCACATTTGAAAACGTATTTCTTGACCCATACCACATTATTTCCATGCCAGCCCAGACTTGTATTGCCACAAAATCCTGTACCCTTGAATGAAACAGTGGCCTCTCACTTGCTCGTTTGCCGACTTCACAGCTAACATACCTGTCAATGCAGGATGACCCCATATGCCGAAAATGTGCCGTTCACTAAATCTCCTCTCTCTCTTGTAATACAGGGGAAGTTTGCTTGTGAGTCAGTGTAAGCCTGTGTTTGATGGAGAAAGGAGCTAATTATAGCGGGCAGCTTTGGAGTTTGGTGGACCAGATTACAGTCACACTCTTCTCAATGGCTGCCTTGTTCTAGTGGCCGATTATTAGGCAGAGAGAAGTGCATTCTGGGATGATTGTAACTGGATTTCCATTAGAAAGTGTGCCTGCCTCAGTTGAACTGAGGTTTTCTTCTCTCCCTACTGATTCAGCTCCCATGCTCATTACAGATTTGCAGATGGGGATGGCTTGATATAGAGGCCTCTGTAGTGTGCCCCTATTCTGTTTTAGAGCCAGTTTAACTCTGTATCCTGAATGGACGAATTATGTATGAGGGGAACTGACCCCAAATCAGCAATGGTCAGAACAAAATAAAAGGAAAATATATTATTCTTATGCATACGCCCTTTTTTATTAGAACAAATGGTTCACCCAAGAAGTTTGAAAGGATTTTTTTTAATTGAAATCATTCGGTAATAAAGATTGCATTTGCTCTCTATCACAAGCCTACCTAATCGTGGTATTGCTTTTCCAATACAAATGCATTATTAATAGATAATGCTAGTGGAATGTAAGGGCTTTAGATATGATTTATGGTTTGAATGGTGGCCATAGGGCTCTGTAGAGAGTTTTAACTAGCCTTCATATTTCTTCCCAAGAAAAAAAAGGACACTGTTTGGAAGCACGGTAACCATGGAGATGAAGGACCAGGATGTAAGCCACTGAAGAATGGTGACCTCTGGACGTGAGCGGCCCTGCTTTGCTATTCCAGATACAATTACAATTACACAACAGAGGGACAAGGCTAATGGGCTATGGTAATTTGGAAGAGCTGTAGAGAGGCAACATGAGGGGAGAAACTAGGAAAAGGGAGAGAGTGACACAACAAAGTAGGTAGTCAGTTGGAGGGGGGAAAAAGCTACAAGAACGAGAGAGTAAAGTAAAATGCAGGCTGCCAGTTTCTGCTTCAGGCTGTGTTCCTGGTATGTGCCCTTTCAGCTTTGTGCTCAGGGATCAACCAATCAATGACCGCCATAAGTAACCCTGCTGCTTGGCTATTGGCCACAGCTGAATTCCATGACTCAGCATGTCTGTAGATAAGATGTTATGATTGAGTCACTGCCAGCGAAATGAGGCCACTGCCCAGAGTTCAATAGGTTGGACTTCTGCTGCTGTAATCACACAAAAAAAAAGTTTGTACCGGCGACACAGAGCACCAACGTGATCACAAGTTTTGTGGATTGTGTAGGGGACTAATCTGAGGCATGTCATGCATTAATACATATCCTATGACTGCATTATCATGTTAAGGGTATAATAGCCTCAGACTGTTTTTGAGTGAGTCAGTGTTTACGCTGACTGTACTTTGGATTTTGAAAGGCTGGAAACGTCTCACCCTCAGGAACAAAGAGAGACAGCCCTGAAATCCACCTACACACGTATTAAGGGATCAATGTAAGCTTGTTTGTAGTCTGTGGACACACTCACACACACATTCCCCACACTTAATTTTCATTTTTGTCTTAACCTGTCGTGCTGACCTACTCTTATATCACTCCCAAGCCTCCAGGATTCATTGCCTAAATTGGGCTGCAGTCAGGAGAAGTCCCTCTGTGTCATTGTTTGACTTTCTCTGGAGATTCTCTCTTGTGGCGCCCCCGGGTTTCCTGTAGGAAGTCCACCTACGATGCGTGTGTGTGTGTGTGTGTGTGTGCACCGGACAAGTAGATAAGGTGGAGGAGACGAGGAGAGCTAAGGTGAGGGGAAGATTCAGAGGAGCGCAACAAGAGTGCCTATTTTATTTCACTAATAATCAGAGAAAAGCTGAATGTAACCAACTTGATAAGAATAAATGATCCAATGCCATTGGAAACACCCTGTAAGCAGAGGATAGCTTGCTATGTAAATACTCTTGCCAATAACTTCCAATTTTCAGAATGTCTACACTCTCTGCGTATGCTTGGCGTTCTGAATTATGGCACTTTGCCTTTGATGGCGCGCCTTCTTCTGTTCAATAGCTGCAGGAGTAGTCTTGTGTATTTTCATACAACTTGTTGGTTCAGAAAGCTCAACAGCAGTCAAGCAATAATGGTGCTTAGCGCTTAATGCAGCTCTATCCTTTCCCATCCTTTTTTTTCAAATGTACAGAGGTGGAGTGCTGGATTTATGTATGATTGAACATTTCTCTCTGATTATGTAGTGCTGCTGAGTTATAAATCCTTGGGTATGATCAGTCGGATTCATTTTATCCAGAAAGTCGCTCCTGCAACAGCGACTTTAGTGCGACTGAGACACTGAGGTTTGGGGTGTTATCTATGAAGACTGGCAGCACATGTAAGCTGCTCCTGTCAGGTGTAATATTACAAACTAGAATCCTCACCTCTACTCCTCTCGTGTAACTATGCTGTAAACATTGTAATTTAAAAGCAGTAGGTTGTGGGACTAACTTTTCATTTCATTTAGACACATTAGCCATAATACGATTAGGTATCTGGTGAAAGATGGAGCAGGAACTATTTCAGTATTTGGCAGTTTACAAACTGTGCTGAGGTAAGAAGTGAGGCTGTGGTGATACTTGAATATAGTCCCTCTACTGTAAGTTGTCACTGTCTCTTTGTGCCTTGTTAAAATGGAACTGCTTTAGCTATGTGTATGTGAATGCTCATGGTTAATGCATATAGACACCACAGAACAGGAGCTTTAGTTTGTTGGTTATCCCGCCATGTTGTTGCTGTTTATCATGATGTCTCTTACATGCTGCTTCTGTTCTGCCCAGTTCTGATAGCTTTATTGGAAGCGTCTTCGTACACCTGCATCAAAGAGAAGATAGAGGTGGAGAGTGGTAGGCAGAGAGGTGTTTTTCTTCCAACGTATCCTAATTAAAGTTGGCAGATTTAATCACAGACTGATAAGCATCAGTGAAGTAAATAGGACAGAAGTAGAGAGGAGAGGAAGGGGAAAAGGTGCCTACATACCCACAAAACCAGAGGCCTTTGAAAGAACTTCACTCAAACCCAAGTTTTTACTTGCTTTCTGCAAACTCCTCCAAAGCGATATTGATTGCTCTGCTTCGCTTTCTTGCCTTTTTCACACTGTCACAAAATATTTCCGTTTGTTTATTTCTGCTCCCATGGCTCCCTCCATCCCTCAGATTGTCTGTCCTTGGAGCACAGTGCAGTGTGATTGTCAGCAGTGGTTAAGGACACAGGAAGGGCACCACTTTGTCACTAGATGTTTGCCTCAGATGCCACTTCAGGGGGATCTGGCCACCACTGTGGTGGCCTTTGGCATTTCCCCAGTGAATATGCGCTGACACTGTCTCTCTCCCACGCACATAAGGACAGACAAAACCTGTATTTTGACAAGGGGCATTTTTAACAATGCTATGATTAGGTATTCTTGATTCGGCGCTCGCTCCGGGCGTTTTAACATTTGCAAATCATTGCATGGCTCTAATTGATTAGCATTCATGATTGATGCAACTCCAAATTTGACAGTTGGTAATGGCTGACTGTTATTTTCACTCATAGGGACACCCAGATGTGAAAAGGTGTACGCTACACACATACATACACACACACATACACACACACACACACACACACACACACACACACACACACACACACACACACACACACACACACACACACACACATAGCTGACCCCTCCTCACCCTCATAACATAACTGTCAGAGTGGTTCTGGGTGCTGTGTGACAGTGGACATCATATCCTCTTTAAGGTGAGAAGATAAGGTGGCTGTTCATAGCCATTTGTTATCACAGGCAGCGAGCCCCCGACACCTTCACATCCCTTATCTGGCCACGTCCCATTTTCTGGTTCCAGCTAGGGCTCATGCAAGCCGAGGGCTGATGAGTAAGCAGCACTGCTCACCCTGTGAATGGCTTGGCCTGCCGTTATCGATCGCAGCGTCACTGCCTGTCATCCAGCCACCACTTAGCTAATGATGTCCATACTATTGTCTCACGGCTGGGAAAATGGCCATAAAACACAGAATGGCAACTAACAGCAGTGGCGGCAGAGGGAAGATGGATTTTACCAAGGCACACCCAAAGCAGCCTCAGCCAAATGGTACTGTGTTATGCTATCTTAGGATGGTAGCGCTGTCATACTCTGTCTTTACCCCCCTCCTCCCCCCATTTGCTTCTGCTGTTGGCTGTCTTTATTGTGGTGCTTGTTGGTCCATCTGCATAAAAGAAAGACAGCCCATTATTTCCACCATACTGCTAGTCACTGTGCTGGCCTGGTTTTGACCTTGTTACTCAGCTTTTTATTGTTGTTGGGCAAACAGCGCATTTGTTTGTGCTAAATAAATACTCGCTTGAATCTAGAGGCAATTAGAAAACGCTGCTATGAATACTATGACGATATATACTATATATAATCCAGTATGCCATTTTAGAGGGTTGTAAATGGATTTAGCTCTGAGTTGGGTTTTCTTTGGGGTGACATGGGTCATTTCTCTTCTCAGTGCCATAATTTCCCAGGATGCAGTTGGGGCCCCAAGGTCCATAGCTCTTATGTCAGAGTTCATTTCCTGTTGCTGGGCTCCAGCAGCTCATGAGGATCCACCATTTTGTAACATTCCCAATGAGGACTGGAGAAATGTGTCTCAATTCTCCGTCCATTTGTCACGTGTGTCAAGTGTGGCTTTCAAAATGTATTCCATACCCTCATGATCTCAGTTAAATATTTGAAACTGTTGCAGTCAGCTTTACACGGAATAAACTGAAAGCACAGCCGAGGTCACACTGTGCCTAATCTAGTAGAAGTGTGAAATTGTTAATACGATTTTAAGTTACTGTTCATGAGTCAAAAAAGCGAGACATTGTGTGAAATGTCACACAATAGTTTTTGCTGATGTTTCTATTTCTAATAATACTTTGAATACATCATCTTTGGTTGCAGATCCCCACAAACCATAAACCTGAGTCTGTACGAGTTCTTTGTTTCTCATGCCGACTTCCATGTACTGTGTGTCCTAAGTTGTGATGATAAAAGTAAGGGAAACATGGGTGAAGAATGTAAACATTTCTAGGAGTTGTTTTTGGTGTGAGGGTTGTTCAGGGAGAGGACGGCCTTAACCACACCACAGCTCGTATTAGTCACAGTCATCAGAGGGAAGAGAATGCAGACCTTTTTTGCCCAATGAGGGAAAAGGTCGTTGGGAATGCAGTTTGTCAGGTCAGGGTGAGCCGGGCCTGTTGTTGCTTAAATCCATGTGACTGCCAGAAAGAAAATGAGACGAAGAGAGGTGAACATCAGCTGGACTAATCTTTGGTGAAACATGAATATCAAAACACTGGGAGTCTTAAGATTTCCACAGAGGCCTTGTCTTCACTGTAATGCCAGAGTTTGGATCACTTTGGTCGTTGTAGTGGCCAAAGAGGGGAGCAAAGAGGGGCAGGAAGCATTTCTGTCTTTACATTTGAAATATCATTTCAATTCTGCTATTTGTGCAGGTAGACGAAATCCTTAAAAATTAAATGTTTTCCTTCTCAAGTAAGGAGAAAATTATTCACATCCATTTAAAGGGGTATGTTTGCTATTTAGTTATTCATTTGCATACATTTTGGGGACTTTGAGAGACAGGTTTAAAATGGTTAAAATTAGTTTCAAACTTTCCCTTAATGCAGGTTAGAAGTGTCCAAGCTCCACCAGAGCCAGTAACTGTTGCCATATGCCACATTGCCATAACACAGAGTTGGATTTAAACCAGCAAAATATCTCTTTGATTAATTTTATTAAGTTAGTGCTAAAAAAACAAAGCTGGGGATTTGAAAATATGAGTACATCTTAGTATACAACCAAGCAGCTGTAACTGTAGTCTAAAACGTCTTAAAAATACATTTTGCTCAGGCCCAGTAAGGGGGTCAAGTTACAGGCCGCCAGACATCCAATACAGTATATAGTTAGTGTTACTATATTGTTCAATGGCATTGAACTTGATTGTTTGATCTACTGTCCAAACAGTGTTTGTTCCATGCAGGCTGTTATGTTTTCAGTCATGCAGTTACTCCTAAAAGGCAAAGTAGTTAATCACTAATGACTGTGAATAACTAATAGTGTATTCATCCTGCAGTGATTGTGGAAAATGCAGATTAAAGATTTTCTTTTGTTCTCAGTTGCTGATCATATCTAGCCCATGCGAAGACATATCTTTGAACAATCAAGAAAGTCGTTAAACAAGCTCAGACACACCATGGCATTGTGGTTGGAATTTGTTCCTGTCCTTGTCTCCTTTGTTCACGTGCCTCATAGATTATGAAATGTTTGGCTCTTTTCCTGACATCAAATTTAAGACACATTATGCAAAAGGGATTTATTAGAGAATGGATGTGCTTTTACACCAGTAATACTTGAATCCCCAGCCTGGATTGGTCCTCACTTAGTGGTGGATAGATTGAATAAAAAGAGTTTATCCAAAATGTAGCTTTGCCCATTTTGGAACATGGGAAATCAGGCTAATGGCATTCCTAGCCAAAAAAGCTTTAGTTCAATCAGAGCAGTTCTTATGTCTCCAAGAATACCCACATGGAGCTTTAAAACCCAGCCACTTTAGCAGTGGCTGTGCACAACTGAAAACTAATGATGAAAGTCGTTTGAGAAGAACAAGTTGTTTGATTTGAGTAGAAATCCATTCTACTTCTCTACTGAAGATTGTCTGGGAGTACTCAGGTAATGCTTTATTTCAACCATAAAGTATGTATACATTATGTCAGGGAAATACGCAATGTAAATTTAAAGTAAGGATTTCTGGGATCTAGTGTTTTTCCACTGCCATTATAATCTTGGGAACATTCAGAATCACTGTGATAGCAGTAATTGGCAATTACCTCGCCTATATGAGTTTCCTGTCAAACTTCTGCCAGAAACGACACCAAAGCTATCCTTGTCGGGATGATGATGCTTCCTTTATTTCTAAATAAAGAAAGGGGCGATTTAGAATGGCAAGACTACAAAAAAATAGTACAAAGGGAAGAATTATAAGAGTAAAAGGTCAAAAAGTATATCGGAGCCATCAGTTTAGGTGTTGCCATAAGCCTGTCAGATCCTCTGAGTCACGCTGTTTTGATCGTAGGGCACTTCTTGTCTGTGTGCTAATTGGTAGAACGAACAAAACAAGTTCCTGAGACTAGTTTAACCTGCCCTTGAACCACAACTTAAGGTATTGCACATGAGCACACTTATTGTCAGACCTTTAGCAATCTCTATTACAACACACTTATATATTACAGAGACTCCCTTCTACAATATTTCAGTTTTTGCTTCACATCTATGTAACTATGTCCTCTCTGTCCCTAATCTCTCACTGTTTGGCCTTAGTGGATCAGATTCTAGGAAACTGTGCAACTCCGAGGGTATTCACATGCAGCATTTAGACCACAGAGGGATTTTCGTTTTCCTCTCCCTTCTCCCTCCAGAGGTCATAGTTGACAGGAGACATGGGTGGGTGATGTCAGGCCTCTCCTCAGGGCCTCAGGGGGATCCTCAGGGGTCTTGTGAGGTTGGGCAGCAGCCCTAAAGGAGAAGACAGGAAAGCAGTGTTGGCAGAGAGAGGGAAGGAATAGCTCCCCATTCTACTTTGTTTGTTTTTTCACGTGTCGGCAGCGGCGCTAAAGAGGGCGACGCAGGATGTCGATGGTTAGGCCTGTATCGCCAAGAAGAGCTCAGTCATGGGTGTGTGCATCTATCAATAAGCTAGCTGGAACCATTTGGTACACCACAAGGTCGACAGATTTGCACTTAAATTGTGATCCAACAGTAGTTATATATTTTGAGTCAAGTCCTTATCTGTGCTACATAGTACTCAAGAATAAGATAAGTTGAGATTTGCATTTAAGCCATTGGAGTTTGCCAGGAGAGTTTGTTTTAGCAAACGTTGGGTCGTTGACTTGTTCAGAGGGTCTATAATGTCCAGAATCATGTGTGAAACGCGGTTGTGAGAAGCTCTGAGAGCGTGTTGGGCAGTGCTCCCAGGGCTCCCTGATGATGTACCATGGTAAACCGCTCCTACTGCTTGCACAGCTGGGGCACACTGCCTCTGCAGTGCACGGAGAGAGGGAGACGGAGAGAGGGATGGGGAGGAGGCCGAGACAGAGGGAGGGAGGGCAGAGTGACTGGACCAACACAACAGAGGAATGCTGTGAGGGCCTTCAGGGCAGGATACAAACTGCAAAAAGCACAAGCCAGCACAGGGGAAACAAGAGCAGAAAACTGATTATAAATGACAAATCTCTAGCTCTTGCAACCAAGCAGTGCTGGCTGCTGTATCCTGAGGGTGGGAAAATGCAACAGTAATGGCTCTAACTCCAATTCAGTCTCCTGTCGCATTCTGCCGCACATGTGTGTTTGTGTATGTGGCCTCTCTAAATTCAACAGACAGAGACAGGAAATTTTGCCCCTCCCCTCTTGTGTCCTCTGCCCTGTGTTTGCTGCCCGGCTCCGATTGGCTAGGGGGGGAGGGATGAGGTTTTGTTGTCTAATCTGCCAGCAGATCGCCACTGATGGGCCTCTGCAGAATGGCTTTAGTAAATTACTGTTCCAGTGAAGGGCAAATCCCTTCTATCAGATAGCAGCTCTCTCTTCATCTCTTCCTCCTTTCCAAGTCCCGCACTCTTTCTCTTCACTACTTCAGTCAGGCTTTGACTTTATCTCTTCATCACTACCTTGCTCTCCTCTCTGTAGCCATGGCCTATTTCTCTGTCTTTCTTTGCCGTTGTTCTTTCTTTCACTGTCACGTTTTTATAATGTAAAGACCTCATGTTGTGCACCTATTTGTGGGCCAGATTTTCTCCACCCAGGGGCCTCGTACCTGGAGTGAATGAGATGAGTTGGGGTCAGAAAGAGACACTGTGGATTTTGCCTTAAGGCTATTGTGTGTGTGTGTGTGTGTGTGTGTGTGTGTGTGTGTGTGTGTGTGTGTGTGTGTGTGTGTGTGTGTGTGTGTGTGTGTGTGTGTGTGTGTGTGTGTGTGTGTGTGTGTGTGTGTGTGTGTGTGTGTGTGTGTGTGTGTGTGTGTGTGTGTGTGTGTGTGTGTGTGTGTGTGTGTGTGTGTGTGTGTGTGTGTGTGTGTGTGTGTGTGTGTGTGTGTGTGTGTGTGTGTGTGTGTGTGTGTGTGTGTGTAGGGCGGCCATTTTGCTTTGCTCAGTCTGACAACAGATAATCCAGTACATTCTGCCTCAACAACTGGAAGATTGTGCTTGTGGATTAGTGGGAATTGTTTTTGTATGGTTTTGTTTGCATACCATTGTCACAAAAGATAGAACCGATGCAGGAATGAAGAAGATCAGTGAGTAAGATTACCTGTAGACGCTGAAAAAGAAGGGAGTGATTTTTGTCTGCCTGAGGTGGGGAATGTCGCCTGGTATGGAAAGCTGAGTGCAGCCAAACGCCCAGTGACCCAGCGTTTTATTTTTTACCGCTAACGCCAACTCCTCCCCCGTTACATAAAACAAGTCATTCTGTCATGACATATGGCAACAAGGAATGTCTGATGTCACACAATCACTGCGGAGATACTCCGGCTCGATAATTAACAGGTAGTGCATAGGAAGAGGTGGAGCGGGCACACACACTCTTCATTCAAAGTGTGTGTTTATTGCTGTGATGTGTGATGAGGCGTCTCACCAAACAAGATTAACAGTAACCCAACCCAGCAGATACTTACATCTGTTCAGTAAAGGTTGTTGTTGTCGTTGTAACCGTTTTTGTAATGAGTGTGTTTACATGCACAGCAGTATCCCAGTTTTGAGTCAACCCAATTTATCTTTCACATTACAGATGTCTGGCTTCATTTCAGTATGTAAATCATCATTAGGGCTGCAACTAAAAATAATAACAAGAGCTTCTCTGCTTAAGACTTTTCTACATGATTGTATCATTTATTATGAGATTTTTGTTCTGTTTTATTGATTAAGTACATAACTAAGTTGCACACATGACGATCATCAAAAACGGTGTATAACGGTGTAACTCTATTACGCTGTCAGAGTACTGCAGCTATCCAGGTTTCTGAAACAGGATATAAAGTTACTTAAACACATAACCAAAATACTCCCAAAACCTGACTAAACTGGAATGCTTTTGTTAACCCACTCAATATTTGGAGGGAATATTGCACCTCTTTGGCTTGTGCATCTGTTCAACAAATCACCTGTACTTTTAGATTGTTACCTGCCCCATACTGGTGTTAATGCTACTGCCTAGTTGGTGATGTATTGTTACACTCTCTGATAATGAGCAGACTGTCGGACCTAACTCTGGCTTGTGTACCAATGCTGGTTAGATTGACAGGAGCACTCGTGTTTGGTGAGCCCCACCCTTCTTTGTCGACTCTCTCCCCCTGCAGTCTGAGAGGAAGCATCTGCCTGCTCCTCTGCCTCCCAACCGCTCGCCACACATGCTCTCTCTCGCTCTCGCTCCCTCTCCCCAGCACACGGCTATCGCTGCGGCTGCTAACTATCCAGCTTGCGCCGATGTTAGAGGAGCCTCTAATCTCTCTAGCATAAAGGCCATGCAAAGGGAATTTATGTTAGCCTGCCACGGGAAGAAAAGGAGAAGTGGAGAATCGTTTGAGCAGGTTGACAGATAAGGCTCTTGTGCTTTCTGTGTGGTGCTTTTTAAGCCATGTTAAGCTGCTTAATTAGACATAATCTACAGACCCCAGACTGAGGCGGAACTAATGAAGTTAAAAGACTCAAATCCCATCCTACCATCACACTCTCCTCTACTCCACACCATCACTCGCGCCTCTCGGTCTCCTCACCACGGTCTCGTCTCTGCTGCCTGCCATCATGCTCTCTCATCCTCACAGCACACTCTGCCCTTTCTTCCTCCTTACCATCCCACTCGTTCCTTTTAACACCATTAATGTCGTGCATCACACCCAGGCATTCTGTCCTGCCTTTATTACAACCTTTAAGCATGTAATGACATTTCTCTGTACGATTTATTTCTGTCGAGCTTCTGTTTTCCCTGCTTAGCACCAGAATATCATTAGAACAAGTGAAAATGTAGCATGTAGAACCCCAGAAACGGAATACAATCATCAGTAGGCGTATGAGTATAATAAACATTTTACAACATATGCACAACTGTACCCACAGTTTGCCCTGTCTGCCTATAATCTTGGTGCTAATGAGCGTTTAGTGGCACATTGTCTGAGCAGAGGAAAGTCTTCTGTAAATTGTTAATTCAGAAATGAAAGTTGACCTTTTAAAGGAATAATTCAACATTTTGGGAAAAAAGTTTGATACCACTCGCATATCCGTCTGTTAAACGGGCAGTTGTAATTGGTAGGGGGAGTCTAGCCCTAGTTGATAGTAGCGCATTGCATGTCCACAGATAGATGATGGCAGTGTATTCAGCAATGTTTGTGACTGATTTAATGAGACACAAATAAAAAAGAAGTGTGAATAAGCGGTGTATTCCTAGAGATTTACTACTGTGGATGCTGGGCACAGCCATGGCGGATTTTGAGGTCAGGGCTGTGAAGGATCTTCAACTTCACAGAAGTTGAAGATCACAGAATTTTCCAATTTCAACAATTTCAGCTCACCTGGCTCTGTCACTCACTAGTTAACACATTATAACTAATGTTTTCACCTGGGGAAAAAAATCCCTACACATTAACCCCCGTAAAATCACTACTTGGGTCTGGTTTCTAATTTGGTCATGAAAAAGTCAACCGCACGATGACCTGCTCTTTTCTATCGTGGGCTATACTGCACATGGGCTCAGTTGGATATTACAAGGGAGTTAGCTGGGTAAAGTCTGATTTTGAGCATTCAAACTTGATATCCAGTGTTAGCTTGACAGAGAAGTCGAGCTACGGTTCAGTGATAAAGTTCCTCAAGAGCAAGGCACATGAAGCAATAACTTGAGAATGAGGGCTTTCTGAGGTTAGACACTAATGGCTTCTGTGATCAGAATTCAAAAGGTTGAAGCCAGACTGGCGGAAGTGGTGAGTGTTCCAACAACTTGCCTGGCAGAGTTGGCTGTCTTCTAGCACATGTCCATCGCTGCAGCAGTTCTGCTTCCACAGTCTTCCCCGCCCTTGTTCTTAAGCCTCCCCTCTTCCTCTTGCTGTAAGAAGAGGATATGTTTCTCATGTCAGTAACACACTTTCCTTCCCCAATCCCACCGTGGAGCAAATCTGTGCCTTGACCATGGGTAGGAATATTTTATCTTGTAGGTTTCCAACTTTTTGCCAGCTTACAATGTTGTTGCTGTGGCATGTTTACATATCTCTCCCATCTCTGCATCTAGCAGGATTGGCGCCTTTGTTGTGTTTAGAGTTTCCCCTGAAGCCGAACATCAGATATTTCCCGTTTGCAGAGGAGCTGGCCGGCATGCTAGCTTGTAAAAACCTCATCCTCTGTCGAGGAGGAGATTGCAGCTGACCATTTTTGGGTTTCATCATCAATACCCTACCTCGCTGGGGATGGCCTGTCAGAGAATTTTCTTCAGCCTATTATCCTTCTGCCTCTCCCTCATGCCCTCCTTTAGCCTTCCTTTCCGTCTCGTCTTTACCTGCATTGGTTACGGCCTTTTGTACTGTCAACTCATTCTCTTCACTTTGTCCATAAGGCAAATGTAAACACAGACTGAACCTTTGAAATCCAAATTACCTTTGGTGCTTATCAGCTAGGTAATATTGTCCTGTGCACATTTATTCTCCTCAACCTTTTTTTTCTAAAACACAATCTTTTATGTCTTCCTCCAACTTCTCCCCTCCAGTGCCTCCCAGTATCATGGTGGTGTTGAGTGGATGTGAGGGCTGCTGCATTCTGGTCTTGCTTGATTAGCTGGTGTGTGATGCTGTGGGCAGCTTTGTTTTGTTGCTGAATGGGCTGTTCCACTGAGAGCGCAGGAGACGAAGAGGAGCTGCGGAGGAAGGAGGGGATGGAGAGGAGAAGGGTGGAGGAGTGGAAAAGGAAAAGCATGAGGATGCTGGGAAAAAGGAGATAAAAGCTAAAGGGGAAGGATATAAAAGAAGAGGTGGAGAGTCGATAAATGAGACAGTAGAAAAGGCTGGAGCAGAAGGGGAGAGCGGAAATGAGGAGAGGACGGCGGTGCTGAGGCAAAAAAGAAATGACCTCTCCTCCTGTGAAGAGGGAAGATAACTGAGTGTTTAGAAATGCTGAGGTGGACAGAAGCCATATCTTCCAGCAACACAGCACCTGCTAGTCTACCTGCCCCCTCCCATTCATTGACCGACTTTCTATTGTGTGTGTGTGTGTGTGTGTGTGCGTGATTATGCTTACAGTCAGTATGCCATTTTTGTTTCAGCCAGTAAGATAGCAGCCTGTGATTTTGTGCTCGAAACATATTAATACTCAGACGCGACAAATCCCTGAATCCCTGCACTGCACCACCATAATACATGCATGCATTAATAGCTTTTCTTGTAAAATATGGAAGGAGGTCTGTGCAGTAGTTTCTCCCATGGTGTGTGCACATACATACAGTTTCAGAATTGTACACCAAATATGGCTTTTCTATAAACCTCCAGGAACTAAGTTATTTTACAAGTCATATTGAATGCCCTGGTAGTCACACTGCAGGTGCAGCTTTGTTGTGGGCGTGGTTACTGAAGAAGCTCAATAACAAACATTGTAGGACTGACAGATTTAAGAAGATACCTAACTTATTGCTCACCAATATTGCGGTTTTGAAAATGAATTAGACTTTAGGCCCTTATTTCTGGTCTGCATAATAATACACTTAATGATACTGTTAACAGCTCTGCACTGTAGCTGCTTTATGCCTGGTTCACACTATGAGCCACGAAAGCTCAAAACGGCCAAGCGTGGAAGAGTCGCCGTTGAAATCCCAGGCCAGCTCAACTTTGATTTATAGCGCATCATGTCCTTCATGCAGCAAGTGTTGGCCGTCAGCTTGTATCTTTGTCACCGGCTTCCATTTGAAAATGACTTGTAGCCTTTTGATTTGTCACCTATAGTCTGAACACACCATTAGCTAATGTTAGCTTCATAGACAGGACAAGCTGCTTCCCAACTTTGAATCCTTTTTGGGTGAATGGCTAAACATTATATGATGCGTGATGTTCTGAAAAAATCTAAGAGGCAGGCACGTTCCAACAACTCTCTTTACCAGCTGTCTGTCATTTACACGCTACCGAGCTACCTGCTAGTTGCACATCTAAAATTGAGGCCTTTAGTAATATCATGTAGAAACTGATGTGCTGTTGGTCTTTTGTGAATGGCAAACAAAGATTGTCCCTCATTTTTTTTGAAAAAAACATAATTATACAGAGTGTCAATTGTTCTCCAGCAAAACTATCTGTGGACAAGCGTGAACAAACGAGTTTAGTCTGTTTTTGTTGTTTCGCCAACTCACACAATTAACAATAATTGGCCACAGCTGAGGAAATATGCCGGTGACAGTTGGCTGTAGCCATTAGCTGGCCTAAACTTTCATTTGTTTATAAGGTTGCTGTGAATAATGTAAGTTGCTACATGAAAATTGCATTCTTTCAGTCTGTGATTTCAAATCAATTAATAATTCAACTTTACAATATTGTCTTTATAGCTCCCCAGATGAAAGGTAACAGGCTTCAAGCCAGCTCATACAGATGTATTCGTGTACCCAGAATACTCTTCAGCACCCTCAGTACTGCTCTAAACACAAATCCCCACCTGCTCATCCCATCCCGTCTGCTGCCTGTCTGATGACCAGGCTCCGTGTTTATCCAGGCGCAGGCAAATGGAGGTTGAAGGGAGAGCACAGAAAATGTGGGTTATTTCAGTTATTTCATTCATTTCAGTATAAAAAGGAATGGTTTTTGTGCTGTCCAGGCCTTTCTTTCAGAGATGTTTTTGTGTGTGGTTATGATTCTATATCCCTATGCCAGTTTTGTGTGTGTTTGTTTGTGTTATGTTTTCTGGGAGCAGCGTTGTAGATGGAATAGAGCCCACTGTGACGGTTGACAGTATTGGCTTGTTAGTGCTGATGGGGTGGATGAATACTGTAGGCTCGAACTGGAAGGCAGATCTGCAGTAATTTCTTGTACCGACTTGTCCCTGAATTCTGCAAATCTCTCTTGATAAATTCAAGGTTGTACACTAAAATGAAAATATGACAACGGTAAGCCCCCTTGAGCTCCTACTTTGCCATCTCTGAGCCTCCCTTCCTGTTTCATCACCTTTCACTTCTCACTTTCTCTTATTCCTCTCTCATATAAGTGATTCCTCTTTTTCAGCCTTTTTATTTTCCCCGTGTCCTAGAAACCCTCTTGCTTCCTTTTATTAGTATCTCTATATGTTTCCACTCCTCCCTTTAACAAATGGTCTTTTTAAAAGACGATTGGAAGAACACACATGCACACATTCATTCACACACAAGCTAAAGACTGAAATAAAGAAGCCCCTTATCTCTCCTACCAGAGACACTTCGTTCATGTGCACGCATGCAGATGAATAATATATGTGGATACAAGCGCGTACACACACACACACTCACGCACAACAAGTAACTGGTTGATGGTGGTGGCTGTGGTGATGCTGACATGGGCCATTGTGTGCTGTACGCTTGTGCTTTTTGTAACACAACTTGCACGAACGTGTGTGCGTGTGTGTGCTCTGCTTACTGCTGTCAGTGTGTAGGGATGTAGAGTCTCCAAGGGCATGGTGATGAATGGAAGTGTTGTCACCAGTCAGGTCCAGCTGCCTTTGTGCTGTCTTTATGCTGCATTTTCTCCTATTATACCACAAGCCCTGCATGTGTGGCGTTTTTCGAGCGCTTGAGCGATGTGCATAAGCCACGTGTAGAGCTTCTCATCTTTGTCTGCAACATGACATGCATCTGTGTGGACGTCACTCCAGACACACACCTCCTGCATCGGATTAAATCATTTTATTTGCATGAATTATTATGTGAGTGTGTGTCTGTGTCTTTGGCTTGCCGTCGGGCTCGGTAAGAGAGGGTGTCTCCTGTGCCAGCATGTAGATATGTCAGAGTGTGAGCAGTAGGCTCTGAGAAAATGCTGTCAAAGCAGAAGCTGAATAATTTGCCCACAGACACATTCATGATACGGTGACGTGCGCCATCAATTTGCCTTCCAGTAGACTTGGCTGTATGGTTTTACAGATAGTGTGTAATATCAGAAAACCCATACTTGAGTGTGGAGCACCCCACCCCCCCAGACACACACACACACACACACACACACACACACACACACACACACACACACACACACACACACACACACACACACACACACACACACACACACACACACACACACACACACACACACACACACACACACACCCCTTTTAGTTCTATACATAGATATTTGGTCCCACTGGGATCTGCGCTTATGATGGCAGGTGTGACTAGTTTATAAACCAGAGTATATACTGTTCCGAATTTTACACATATTCACTTAAAAAGAAGCTTCAGGAATACTCTATTAAGGCTAAATGTAAATATGAGTCCTTGACTATGCAACAAAAAATATCTCCCATTACTTTAACAGATGGTCACAAACCCTGTGGCTTACTGTCCAGCACATAGGGACAAACACAATCTTTGGCAGTCAAATCTGGGATGGCCAGATAGCTTATGCATTCTAAACATGAGGAAATAAACACAGTTGTCTGTAACACCACTGACAACATTTTATATGGAAGCTTACCCATATGCGGATAGCTCTAAAGGAAACTGTCCCTGGTAATGTGCTCTGGTTTCTAGGAGAGCCAGTGCAGCATGACTGTGCATTAATGGTTGGGTTTATGGTCTGGGAGGCATCACTCTGAGTTTCTAGGGGCAATGATGGGTATGTTTTGAAGGATGCTGTGTAGAGTTGAAGTCCAGTTTATTGAAACTCATTATCAATGTAGACTCGTGTCCTATAGAGTTTGCCAGCCATTTTCTGCAAAGCATTCACTTTCTATGTTACTGTGATGGAGATGTAAACGAGCAGTTTAGACCGTGAAAATGAAAGAGTTGAAACCAATGATGCAGAGCCTCCCAACTGTGGTGGGGTTCAGTGCTATGATGCAGACCTTTCTGCTCTTTGGTCATATGGAAGAGGATGTGTTAAAGGTCTGCGCAACAGCATACAGTCCAAACTTTCTCAAGAAATCAGATGGGCCTTAATTGTGTATTCATATATTATTTTTTCACTGTTGCTGCACTGTACCTCGTTCATGTTACATAGTAAAGATACTGTAACACAACCAACAGCTAGGCCTAACTGCGTGAGCGGCAGGTGTTGACAGGTTGGAGCAGACACACAGGTTGGAGCAGACACACAGCCCACCCGTTTGTCGGTGTGGAATATCTCAAGGGCTTGCCTTTTTTTTTTTTTTTTTTACCATGATACATGTGCAGTTTGCAGCAAAAAAAAGACAGTGAGATGGTCTTTTGACGTGTCATATTGACCTTATAACAGCGCTTTCACTTCAGGTTCAATGTGTATACGTATATGTAGAATACATCACAGACATGAAAACAAAACTAAATTTGACTCAACACTTTGTGTTTCTGTTTCAGGTTCATCATAGGCAAACTCCATGTAGAAAGACAGGCATTACGTGTGTGCGAGCCGCGCAGCAGTTTGAGCAAGGGTGTTTGTCATACACTGCTCGTTCAGGTAGTCTGACCCAGGCGTAAAGGGGCAACAGAGAGGACTTGCAGGCTCTGCATACCCACAATACCAAATCAAAGGATTCCTGTGCTCACCATGCTTCTGGTTCTTCAATATCCTGTTAATGTCCTCTTAGATTTGAATACTGATGTCTTTGTGGCAGGTGGATGATAATTTGCATGTTGTACATGTTAGCCTGCATAAATGCCCCATAGCAACCTGACACATTACAATATTTTAGTTTATTACTATATTTGACAGGGACAGTCCCTATTAATAACAGTACAGGATACCTGTAATTTAAAACCACTGTTTGTTTTATTACCATGTCCTTTTACAAGGATGATACTCCAGTGACAGACAGAAGTCACACTAACTAACTAGCTCATTTAGCACCACGGATGATGACAACAAAATTACAGCAAGGCTTTATGTTATAGTTAGACACACACATACACGCTCTCACCTCCCTGTGCTTCTTCAGGGATCTAAATGGAAATCTGACTGGAGGTAAACATGTCATTGTGTAGAGCAGCCCAGCAAACAGAGAGCCCGACAGGCCAGTTAATGGGGAGATGAAGGGATAGGATTTAATAGGCAGCAGAGAAAGAATAGTAGATTTATTTTAACAAGGCAATATTTACCAGTCTGGACAACGTCAGATTGTGTTTAAATTGGCCTCGCTGTTCCTCACCGTGTCATTTATCTTAAAATTCTTCTTATTTAATTTCCGCTCATTCATTACCATACTCCGTTGATTGTGCCAAGAGTTTGATTTAGCTTCTATCACATGTTGTTTCTACTGAGGCAAGAGCCTCACTTGAAAACCTAAACATCAGAGTGGATTGTGGGATGGGAGCCAGGGGCAGTCTACTCTTGCTGCCACTGAAGGATTTTAAAGGTTATTGGATGCTAGGATGTAATATGTAGGTACATTCTTTTAAATCAATGCTGTTTATAAATAGAGAAGTTGGAGAAATGTTTCTGGCTGCCGTGTAGACTTTTTTTTATTATTTTTTTTTTTATTATTTTCTCTGTATTAAGGTTGTGGATAGCTGTAGTAGCAGGATTTAGAGTGTGACTCAGCCTGCCACTTTCTCTTTCTTTCACTTCCAAGGGCCTTCTGAAGCTTTCTCCTCCTCTCTCCACTTTCCATGGCATGGCAGCAAGTCTCCAGAGTGCAATGGGAACAAGGCTTTATCTGGCTTAATTCATTTATTCCTTCCTTTCTACCACGTACCCCCCCCCCCCTCCCCTCCCCTTCAGATTTTATCTCGTTTGGTTGTGCCCCTGCTATGTACGTTGGCTTTATGAATGAGCCCAGCCAAGGTCATTTGGTCACTGTGTGAGGCTTTGCACATGCAGCTCAAACATACTTCCTTTATCTCTTGATATTTAAAAAGAAACCTGTTGACTGGGCCTACCCCTATCGCCCCCGCCCCCTCCACCCCCCCCCCCCCCCCTCTGTCTCTCTCTCTCTCTGTGCAAATCCCCATGGAGACAGGAGAGAAAGCAGAAGTGAGCCTGAGAGATTGTAAGCGAGAGATAAAGACAATAGAGAGAACCTTAGGTCCCCTGATGTGTGTTGAGTGGACACTGGCAAAATAATCCGTCTTTACCTTCACACGACAATCACAGTAATGAACTTAGCATGCACTCATCAATAGACAGACTTGCATCTGTCAGCTGCATAGACATGTAGGTGTGTGTGTGCCCCCCCCCCCCCCCCCACCTTTGTCTGAGATCAAGGATTAGAAAGGCTTAAAGATGGCACGCCTAGCTGTGTGTGTGCATTTGTGTGTCTTTGTGAGGTTTGCGATATCTAAGATGACGTCAACACAAGAGACTGGTGTTGCATTTGAAATGAGAGATAGAAACACAGATTCTTTAGTTTCATTTCTGCAAATCATGATAGTCTAACAAGGTCAGCGCATGAAAACATTTTTGTTCCTATGTAACGTTTATGACCAATATAAAAATCCTTGACAAATACTTGTAGCACACTAGCAGCAGACGAAGCAGCCACTACTGGTGTATAAATAGCTGATGAATGATTGACAGTATAACAAAGCTGTCATTGTATTTTTTTATTGATGATTATACACAAAGTCAGTGCGTTATAACATCTAATAATTGTTCTTAAATGTACACAACATTCACCGGCAGGTTTGGAACTGGTTATGACTATTCAAAACTCATAAAGACATGTTGAGCTTGATCTTGAAGATAGTAATTTGAAATAGTCCACTCAAGGTGTACTTACTAGATTTCCTCCAGGGCTTTCAGCTGCATCCCCATATAAAATATGAATTCATATATGATTATGATTGTGTTATATCATGTTATCCTTCATTGTCTGTTAATACACAAGTTGCTTTGTGGGAGGATATAGTTGTTGTCAAACAGGTTAATAAATGTCCTTATTCAACTATATTGCATGTACTTTAGAAAACAGAGTGTAACGGAGCAAAAAAGCATGCATTATTGCAGACATTTTCATAGTGTGGCAGAGATCCTTGTTTAGCCTTCATCTGGCCTGTGATGTTAGGAGAGAATTTGGAAGCACATCTGCGAACCTGATTGGCCAGAACTCTGGGATATGAGGTAGTCAGGAGTAACAGTGCCAGTGAGAGAGGAGAGAAGGGACGGGTGGGGAGAGGAAGGGAGGGAAGAGTGGAAAGGAGACTTGGCATCATTGTTACTGAGGAATGAATTTTATAGTGTGTGTGTGTGTTCATGGGGTGGGAGGTAGGAGGTTACCAGGTGGATTAGAGCCAGGAGAACTACTTTAAAAATCCAACCTGGTTCCTTCCTTTTTCTGTTTCAGCAGAGAGAATGGTCTAATTCTCACCCCATGTCTGAGTTGTTTTCTTCCTCCGGGCCTGGAGAGGGAACAGGGTCAGCACAGCATAGAAACTAGTTTCAAGAAGAATAGATAATATAGTATATATGCAACTTTTAGAAATGAGGAGGAGGAGGTCAACAGAAGTCAAGATTTATTTATTTTCTTCCTGCTGCTTCTGTGCTTGTGGTCTGCCATTATATTTATCACATTTTAACAATTGTACATTATTGCAGAATAAAGCTTAAGACTCGTCTCCACAGCCTCTCTTAACAGGTCAAGACTTGGACAGGACATACCCTCTCTTGCCCAGGAAGAAATAACTGTCGACTTAAGGCTGACCATAAAGCATTTACATGTTAGCTAGTTTTATCTTAGGCCTTGCCTATGTGGAATTATTATTGCATATCTACCGGTACAGAATCATATATATTAAGATATTTCCCCTAACAAATGCAAGCATAGTTGTTATAGTACAAATGTAAGAACTTCACGGTACTCCAGTTACCACAACATTGCCATATAGGTATGTACAAGAAGACAGCGATACAGAGATTTCAGAAGCAGTATTTTGGTTGTACATGCACAAGGACACAGTTATATCCTGCGCCCTGCAAAGCTTTTATTGCACTGTGGTAAAATCTCGAGTCTTACCCTGCAAGGCTGCATTCCTCTGACTGCGATGTAGACAGGACCAACAGGGCAGCGGACACCACTAAGTGAGCCTCGGCAGGCACAGCTCGGCCTTGGGCCCTAATACTGCTGTGGCTGCAGGCAGATCGGAACAGAGTAGCAAAGTTGTGAGCTGTAATGGCGCTCCGGTGTCTGTCTGGAGACTGATTTTAAAATGGATGACCAAGCGCAACCCCTTTAACCTCTGGACAAGCTGCCCCAGAGCCTGTCGGCTTCCTCCACTCTGCAGACTGCAGAAGGAGCTCAGAGGTGACACGCCCACATGTGTGCACTGCTTTAAAAGTGTTAAAGATGCTGCGTTTACATATGCATACTGTTAGAGCTTACACGCTACATTACACTCAGGGAGACATACTTTATTTAAACCATCTCACCATCACTCCACCTGGATCTGGTTCTGTTCATGCTGCAGAAGAGACAAAGCAAGCAGAAGCTATTTTTGTTGGGGGTTATTAAAGGATCCAAATTGTTTATTTGTTTGCCTTTCTATTGTCCCTGCATGGATTGCACTTTGGTGGAACTCGGGGAGGGCAGAAAGAGAGTGAAGCTCTTGAAAAAAAGAAAGCAACATAAGAAGAAGGGAGGGGAGGAACATGGGGGGGTTGGCCGGGCTTCTGAAGCCATCTGCCTTTGTGCCAACAGTTGGTTACTGTGGCAACCAGTAAAAAGTCATTATCTTTAATTTACACTGTGGCAGGTTCAGGTGTTTTCAATTGTATCATTAGCTTTTTTTCTCTCTGCAGTGAGTCACCCATCTTTGGCAGCGGTCCTCCACTTCATTCTGGGGCTCTTCATTCTTTTTTTCCCATGTCATCCTTGCGTTTTGCATGCTGTGTACCTTTCTTTTAGGTGTGTGCGTGCGTGCGTGCGTGCGTGCGTGTGCGTGCGTGCGTGTGTGTGTGTGCGTCCTGTTCCAAGGGCATGCAGCATGATGCTTTTAGATGGCGAGGGGTATTGATGGATGACACGATGACAGAGCAAAAAGAGTTGTGAGAACATTTTAAAGAGGAAAATGACAGGAGCATAAAGATTGAATGGCAGTGGAGACAACTGTTGGGAATGTGGAGGGCAAAGCGGTAGAGAAAGTGGTCACTATCCTTCTTAACAGCGGCTTATTTCTTTCATGTTGAGGCTTGTCGAGGCAGCAGCAGCAAGAAGTGCAGATGAGCGATCGTAAAGTAGCCCTGTCTGTATACCATTAACCAACCGCAAGTGCTAAGCACTTACCAGAAGCTGCTCGTGTTAACCTCCTCCTCTCTTCCCCCAGACGCTAACTCTCTCTTTCTCCCCCTTCTTACCTCACTTTGCTGAAAACTTGTTCTCTCGTATTTCAGACACTCCCCCTTGCAGTATATCTGTATCCAACAAACTTTCGTTATTTTGTGTAGCTCATTTCATCTCACTCTTTCATAGCGTGGGACACAAGTTCTTGAAAGGTGGCATTTGCTGATGGAAAGTAATTTTCTTTTTCTTTGCACCACACGGAATGAAAAACACAATTTTGCTCCAGTGTCTACAGAACAATGTGAGCCTTCAAAAACCATTTGCAGTTTTCAAATCTATTTTATTATAACAAGATTGTTCTCGCCGCCATCACCAACTCGGTCGATCAATTTGTGGGTAAAAAAAGTGTCCAATTCAATGAAAAAATAATTACACGAACAAAGCAAGTATTGGGATGCTCTGTCTACAACTGTTGTTTGAATCTGGGTTGTGCCTTTAACTATTGGAAAACCACTCAAAAGCTGTTGGCAATGCAGTGTCTAGGCGTACCGTTTATTACTGCTGACTGCTTTATTAGCCTTCAACGGGGCAGGGAAGGATTGAGGGGATTGACTGGAGACCCAAGTGGAAGTGGCACCTATTGACTAGATTGTCTTCTTGCGCTTCTGGCAGGGTGTGATGATGCTATAAGGATACTGCTGCTCAGGCTAGCCCATTAGCACCTAAGCTTCACACATGAGAACATGACAAGAACAGACCACATACAGCGTGGCATTCACAGCCTCGCAGTGATGTACCGTAGCTGCTGGAATACAGTTTTCACAGCCGGCAACACTGTTTCTGAGCTTCCACTCTACAGCGTTGTGTAGAAATTGGATTTTATCTTCCATTACCCTCTCGGCCCATCCTCGTCCCTTTAATTTCCATCATATGCAGATTTAATTGGTCTCATGATTCAGCAGTGCCTGAAAATCCTCTCAGTGTAGAAGAGACAAAAAAATATTAGTTTATATAAACTTTTGCAAAGAGAGCGGGCGAGTTAGAAGGTATGTGTGAGATGACAATGTGCCGTGTCTATGTTGGAGCATATGGTGTAGGTGTTGGGTGTGGGTGTTTTCGTGCGTGTGATGACCATCTGTCACCTAGTAACAGTTTGGTGATCTCTGGTAGATTTCCCTGTTGGGATCATAACACCTGATTATATACAAAGCCGGGGGGTTACAAGCCCAGATGGAAAGACTTAAGAAACATTATCCTTATATTCTGAGTGCTGATCAGAATGTGCTGCTTCGACATCAGTTATAAATATACATATGTAAAAGTCTGAATCCTGTGTATAATACTGTAATGTAGCTCAAATGATGAGTTTCTGCTAGAACCTTTTTACATGCTTTAATGTTCAAAATACACATGAGTACACCTGTATTCACCCTCTGTCTGAAACACTCTTCCTTTTTGCAATATGGGACCTTTAATGACTGTCTAATTGGTATATAAAAATGTGCACCTCATGACTTTATTTATTTTGAGAGTTTAGTAAGTTAGAAGACCGAATAGAAATTCTTTCTAGCTGCTGGGGTACCACTACATGCATGAAATATTGTTATGTATATGTAACTTTATTTTTTGTTAAATCCATTCCAAGCAGCAGCCATTTTGCACCAGCCATACTCTCCTATCCTTATACTAACCGTCTAAAGCAGTAAGCGGGGGATGCAAAACACACAGGTGAACGCAGCCCACGTGCTGCGCAATGGAAACTTTCTGTCATCGTAAGACAAAACAATGGAAGCTGTGTGGCTGCAATCAAGTAATTCTTGCAATCAAGACTGTGCTGTGAGTTTAGTCTGGCCATCACAACAGCGCAGCGGAAGATAGAGTGATAAAAATTAAACTCCGGTGGCAGCGGCATCACTCTGCGAGCATGCACAGCTTTCTCGTCTAGGTCACCATCTGGAAGACACACCCAGTACATCTATTAGACACCCACTCTAGCTAAGGATGAGCGCTCTGCTGAAAATGGGTTAATAATGACAATTAAATTCAAGGTAATGCCAGCAGTTGATCTGTCTCTCACAAATCACAGTATTTTATGTGGGTGGCTCTCTCCCCAGCATGGAATAGTGGTTTTGAATAAGTGTGAGTCACTGAGTCGAGTTATTGAAAATTTACGAAATGGAGTAATCCTGTTTTATCAAGACATTCTCTTACTACATTAAGTCTTTCCACCCAGAGGTCAGAGTGCAGATTTATCTACAGTAGTGTGCTGGGAAATAAAGATGAGAACGTTTCTGTTCAGCAACTTTTCAGCTGTACTATCCTTTCAGCAGTAGGACAGCGCAAGTCATTTTCTCCTTTACGGGCTCTTTTTATAGCGGAAATCTATTATGCACAGTCTGATTTTATTTGTAAACAGAGAGGATGTGCTGGAAGCAATTTACAGTAATGCACCAAGACATGAACAAGTATACTAACAAATGTAGAATTTTAGGCGTCTTTGAAAAAAAAACAAGCGTAGGTAGTAAAATATTCCACAAATTATTTCCAGCCATTAGGGTGAAGGGCATCCCCAGTTCTGAAATGAGATAAACACACACATTGCTGTCAAAGCAATTACACCAGCGGTTAGAACTAGAGGCTCATTCAGGTGGAAGATTAGCTATATATATATATATATATATATATATATATATATATATATAGCTACCACAAAACTGGTATGTGTGTGTGTGTGTGTAAAGTATACAAGCCATACCTTCTCCTATGGCATGTATTGGATATATTTGTTTGCGGTCTGTATCTGTCTGCGTTGTAGCTGATTGTTTGTGCTGTTGCATCGAGTTTGGCTGGGAGGACAGGACAGCTGTATTGGATGTCTGAATGTGTGTACAGTTGTGCTGACAAGCCTTCCAGCAGGGATCAGATGTATGCTAATATCGCCAGCAGACAGTCTGCTCGTCTGACAGCAGCGGGGCCGCGAGGTTAGGTACTGCTGCAGCAGAAGAGAAGCTAAGAGAGAGAGAGATGGAGCACAGCAGAGAGATGCTAAGGAAGAAGGAAGACTGAAAATATAGGGAGAATTAGAAAAGGCCCAGGGGCCATTGAAAGAAACAAGGAGTAAGGCCTAGCAGAGGGAATTAAGTGAGAGATGAGCTTTTGTGTCTTTCTGTCCATGCATGCAGAGCAATGCTTGTTGTCGTTGTTGTTGTCATTATTGCTCAGCCTGTTGAACACATTTTTGCAGTAAATGTTTACATGTAGCAAATTGCATGTTGAAAGTGCAAAACTCTGTGTTTGATTCCCCCAAATCCCAGGCAGCCAATTATAATTTTCATTATTGATTATTCTGTCTGTTATGAAATGAGCTCTTGTATGGTTGTTTTGCTTGTATTATCTGTCCAAAACACAACGATATGCATTACAATTATATTAAAACAAAGACAAAGCAGCACAAAGTCTCAAGCAGCGATGTTCAGCAGATAAATGAATTCAACAACAAACCCGTTTCAACATAATAATTTCATCATTATCTTGGATGAACTTGAACAAATGAAGACCATTTTAGAATAAAGCTTGGCTGAAATCAAATATCACAGCACGCACGCGATGGTCAGAGAGAGTTGTGGCTCAAGAAACACTGTAGCCTCTCACTTCCAATCACTTACTGTCAGCTTGAAGAGAAATTACCTTATCATTTGAAGACGGTACCTTACTGTGAGTACTTGAGCGTGTGTGTGTGTTTGTCAGAGCAGCATTATGTGGTGGTAGTTCAAATGTAAAGCTGTCACTGTCCATGTTTCCAGCACATTATATTTAGCTGGACTATCAGTAAGGCCTTCTGGCTCAGTTGCAGAGGTTAAACCACGTACACACTCATTTTCTGCCCTTACTTCTCTCTCCTCCATCCTCTTTGTAAATAGGCTGTCTGCCGTTTCAAGATCTTTTCTTTATCTGGCTTAAACTCGGCTCTTTCCTCTGTCTCTGCTCCTTGAACTGTTCACTCGCTAAATTCCAGATAAGTCCGTGAATATGGTCTTCTTAACACTCTTCCTGAGCAACTACGTGTTTATTTACAGTCTTTGTCCCCCTTATCCTTTATTCTGCTCTTAACCTGCATCCTTCCTTCCTCTGTCTGTCTGTCCACCTCTCGAGTCATGGGGTCTGTCAGTAACTGACCCTCCATCTCTGCCGTGCCAGGCGGTGGGAGGAAGTGGAAATGAACTAATAGCCGGCATGGCAGTTGCACCATAGGTTACTAAAATCTTTAAAAACGGATAATCTAGGGCCTGGGCCATAGCAGATGGGTGTTGAATAAAGAGCACTGAGCAGTATTAGAAGATGTGGAATGGCTAATCATTTATTTCATGCACATATGTTTGTTTCTATGTCGACACATCGACGCAGCCGTAGGGGAATTTTGTTATCTGCAGCTTTTTCATGTGGTTATATCACCATGCCATCGGATCATGCTAATGCAAAGACAGCAGCTCCACTTGTGATCCTGCAAATGGAAAGATGCAAATAGCCCTAGCTAATCCACCGACTCCATAATCCGCAGTCACAGCTGACCAGCTCCCCTGCATCAGGACCTGGATATGTGATGACTGTTTGGCTGCTGCATTAACATTTCTGTGTATTTGAGTGCAGATGTGTATTTTGTATGTGTACCACATGAGACATGACTCAAAACGTCGGCTAAATGAATGTAACGACAGATTTGGGCTGTGCTGAGCTTTTGCGGTAGTATTTTCTCGTTATAGGAATAGTTCATTACTGTTGGATTTGCTCTTGCGGTTTGGTCGGTGTCGGTTGGCCACATGTGAAATGCATTAGTAATGGTGCAATTGCAGTGTTTATGTTTTCAGTTGGTTTAGATGCGTGCACACATACAGTAGATGGAAACAGAGAGGATTTTGGTGTTTCCTGTTTGGTGAGTGATAGATGGATGTGTCATATTGGCGAATGAGACAAATTAGTTATTTTTTAGTGGATACACTGCACCGCAGAGCACTTCATGTAAAAAGTGTTAAATTTGGTGTGTCTGTTGAGGCATATTTTTACATATTTTTTGAGTTATTGTTTATGCCTTGTGTGTGTGTGCATCAATGGTTATGCACCATATATTTGCAGTACGTTGTTTTGGACCTGTCTTCATCAGAATTTGTATCATATTTGTTTTATTCTGTATGTCCGTCTGTGTGAATATGCCCTTGTCTAGGGAGGGAGCATAGCCTGAGCAGCCACAGCCCTATCCCCTGGCCACGACCCTAGTTTTGTACTAATGGACAACAAGTCTCCAGAGAGCAGGAGAATGGGGGGGTATAGTGTTGGAGACAGGGAAGAGTTAAGCTGAAAAAGATGGAGATGGGAAATCTATATGATGCGGATAATGTTTGTGGGTGGGAGAGCACAAGAGGAGAGAAAAATAATAAGGGAGAGGGGAGCGGAAGTGCTTACATCATGCAGAAGGAGTGAAAAAAGGAGGGAAAACATGTTTTGGACTGGAGCAAAGGGAGGGCCAGCCAGCCTTGTGTCTTAGAGAATAAGGGAGAGAGTTTTTTTCCACGCTGCCTCTCTGCCATCATCATCACCCTCACACTGCTTCATGAGTATTTCATGAGCTTTGTTTCTGTCAACTCCCAGCCTTCCTGAGTGTATAATACTGTACAACCCGAGGGCTTGCTGGGAAACCACGCAAACGGGCTTCCGCGTTTATCCTCGTTTTTCAGTATGAACTGTACTGCATTTTACAAATATCTGATAGTTTTGTCACTGTGTTAAGGAATAACATGGTCACTGGATATCTCTAAGCTCCCCTCATGTGTACTGGAATTATATCAGCCCCTAATTTAGTAATAAATCAGGAAATTAATCCCTGCACTGTTCCACTTCCACTCAACATTTATAAGTTCCCTCACAACTACTTCTCTCCTCTTACTCTGTTTGAGATCCAGCTTACACGCATGGTTATCTCATTCAGTCCGCGTTTGCACGCTCTACCTTTTAGGCTAACATGTCAAAACGCTACTTTTTTTTTGTATATAAAACAGGCCTGACTGACAATTGCTCTCTGACTGACCTTTCGTTTTTGCTCTGTAATGAAAAGAATGCAGCCACCCCGTGCAGGCTACGTGGACTCTCCTCATGGGCATTGAACACAGCCTCTTCCCTGCGGCCCTTAATAGCACGTGTTATGATGAACTTCACGCCCTGCCACCCTAGCATTAGCTCCAGGCTGTACTCCAATACCCATACAGATGCATCCTATCTTCCTTAGCTTGTCTTGTCCTTGAGACACTGTGACCTACAAAGGGCCGGTCCAGTCAAGGCCAGATTTGCTGTCTTAAATGTGTTTTGACTGTTTAGAAACCAATAGATTGGTAAATGCGTGTTAGAGAAAGGAAGAAGGAAAAGCAACGGCTAAATGGAGATGTGGTATTTGGATATGTCCTGCTTGTGATGCTGTTTGTGATTAGTGAGGGGAAGAAAGATGTGATGGGTCAGACCGTGACCCTTAACTCATCCAGGCCTCACCACGCCCTGCCCCCTTCCCTGAGGGGATTCCAATGTGCAGCTCACATGACCCAGGCCACTGATCTATCTCCCCTTCCCCTCATACTCATTCTTCTATATACCCCCGTCCTCTCTGTGTGCACTAACTTCCCACTCTCTGTCTCCACCCCCTAATGCCTTCCACTCCTTACTACTCTCTCTCCCTCTTCTTTTCTGCTTACCCTCATGTTTCAGGGCCCTAACCTATCTCTGCCTCAGTCAGCCCTCAACAGCCCTGGGCCTCGAGACAGTGGTATGTGGCCAGACATGCGCACCAGACACCTGGCCTCGGGGTGCACTGGGAGACTTGCTCTCTGAGTGCTCTACAACAGGACTGCTGCACTAAGGCTAGTTTAGCTCAAGCAGTGGTGTCTTTTTAAAGGTCTGCGGAAAAAGAGAATGCATTCCCTAAAATAATAGATCTATTGTGTATAAAATGCTGCACTTAGATGTCAATAGACAGGCTGTTGAAACAAGCTGAAATGTGCAGTTGTAATGTCATACTGTAAATTCTATGTTTCCGTCAGTTTGGCTAAGGCACAGCAGTCGGTCTCATGACGCGTTTTATTTTCTGCCATTATCCGCTGCTGCTAGGTTTTAAACCAATGCATACTTCAATCGCTTAAAACTGAATTCTGAGCTGTCCGTTTACTCCTCGCACAATTGCTGGGACATAACCGGGGAAAAAAGAACTGCATTATTCCTCTTTTATTCGTTTTTCCTTTTTTGGTTATTATCTTTTTCTCTCTCTCATACACACACACACGCTAACCTGCACTCTATCACAGTTACTACGTTAGTTAACTGTCACAAATTGCTTTTGAACTTTGTAGATTCACATTCATGGTACACACAGAAACATTCTTAGAAAAAGATGGGTGGGGTCAGTGAAGCAGTTGTTAGCAGTACATCTGTAAGAGCGTTGAGCCTGGCTAACATCCAGGTCCATAGGGACTTTAGCAGTGTTTGATATTACTTAATCCAGACATTCTCACAACTGGTCACAAACATGAAATACTTCACACATGACACGCTCATCACCATGGTTTTGCATAGCATAAAACAGTAGTCTGTGTGTGTACTTTCAAGTGAAAACTTATATAGGACATTTGTGCAAATGTGGGTCTGCACCAGGGCCTCCATACTTATCTGTATGTAACACCCTCTGTCAGCTCAGTAGGCAGCTACTTCGAGCGTGTCACAACAGTTCAGTCTGTGTAGAGATGCAGTTCACAGCAACCTTTGCAGTAGCAGAGCTCATAAACCTACCTGAAATCCCCTTTGGTTTATCCCCAAAAGGAAATCTATATAGTTTAGAACACAGTAAATTACATATTTTGCATATAATTGTAATAGCACTAAATTAAAATGATTCATGAACTGTTGATAAATTGGCTTTTCTACACGTACACAGATGGATTTTACATTACATTTTTTGTGCCTGTAAACCCGCTAGTGTATAGGACAGGAGGGATCATGTAGATACCGAACGTAACAAATTCTGATTAACCAACTGGATACGTGTTCTGTTGTTTAGCCATTGGACCATATCCAGGGGCATCAGGTCATGGTTGTTTTTTTTGACTGATTATAGTTGAGGCTGTCTGCTCTGTAATGTGAACATGACTAGGTCAGGATACAGTTGCGCCTTTAACCTGCTGACTCCATTTCTGTAGACATCACACCTGCCGTTCTTCTCATCTAGTCAGGGCTGTATATACTGCCATGTTTTCCAACTGGATTTATTGAGTGATCATAGACAAGCTGGTGCACACACAATATAAATCAGTTGGTGTGCACTGCACTCACATACGCAGACAAGAAATGACACACAAACACGCACACGCACACACACGTAGTAAACATACTTCCAAGAGAGTCTGGAAAGAGAAGCCTATGAATTAACCATAATTCACAGGTCATAAACTTATTTGAAATCTACCCACCAGCAAGTCTGGCTCAGCACAACACACAGAGTCTGAGTCTATATCTGGGTGCCTTGATACATTTTTCATGTATGTTGCTTCTATAAATATCAAAACACAAGACATTCTTTTTGATACTGATTCTTTTTTTCTGCTGGCACTTGGTAATACACCTGGTGCAGCAGTAGGGCGGTCTGATTAAAATTTTCTTAAGTGGGACTCAGGAGTTTATGGCTTTGCCATAACTGTCAGCTTTGAACTTTGATTATTGGCACTCAGCTTTCAAGCAAAACTCAGGAATGTACAGTATATGCAGTAGTCGATACACAACAGGTGTATGGTTGCTTTTTATCTACAGTGGTTTCCACTGTAGTAAATTCCTACCGCTTTCTTTTACTCCCCCCCGTGTAGCAGCGTTGGTGTTTGAAGTTCATCTTTGCACATCCACAGTTCTCTGTTTTCTGACAAACTCAATTCAGCAGCAGTAAAGGCTTTGTCTGTGTCTGCTTTTGTGCTCTCTGTCAAAAGAGCTATTCATGATTAATAGTGGTTTTAATGTCTGTTTTACTACATTAACTCCATAGTTATGACATGGAGGGGGTGGTCTCGTACTGCAAGTCTGTGTGTTGGCTGTCGTGGACGTTTTTTGTTCCTTACAAATTGTGCTGTCAAAGAGGGACATTCAATAAAGAGCATCCCTCGTTCTCTCTCTCATTATTTTTTTTTTTAGGTCAGATCTATTGATGGAATAAAGGATACTGAGATTGGCCAACTAAGCCTATATATATGTTTTTATGTCCTATTCCTTGACAGCACAGCACAAATTTGTTGTATTGCACTGTACTGTAGGTAAATATGTTGAGGCAGTAGAGATGGTGTGATGGTACATCAATCAACTCTGATCTGTTTGGAGAGTGCTGCTGTACAGTGAGAAATGTAGGAAAACATGTTTTTGATGGAGACTAGTCAGCCAATAGGCAGTGCAGCCTTTTAAAATGCAGATGGCTTTCCCTAGTTGGCCAATTAGTAACTTTAGCTCTGGAACACTTATCTGCTTTCATCTTCTTGTGTGTGTCTTTCATTTGGGGTGCAGGGAGCTTAGTGTGCCTGTTTTCACAAGTGTGTGGTGGTGCAAGTGTGCATGTGTTTGTGTGCACATTCATGTGTCTGTTTTCTGAGATAGTGAAACTCCACACCACTTTATTCAACTGCTGCTAGCAATGAGAAAACTAACCATACTGTTAGATGTTGGATAATAAACCAAAACACATACATAGTCTCAACGAATACAGGGATGAAATGTGGAAGGCACCATTGTTAGCAGTGCAGTCGTGCCAGTAAAAAAAAAAGTTAATTGAGTTAAATGGGGAAAACTTGCCTTTTACTCTGCTACAGCTGGGTTAAGTAATGTGCAGCATTCCAGCACCTTTGCCACTGACCTCAATCTTTTTAGGAAACATTCAGTGGAGAAATAGGATCACAGATTAACCGTTATTAACAGCACATAGGCACGCTGTAGGAGTTTAGAAAAGAGTCACAATAGCGCTCTAATAATAAAGCCTGTGATCGGAATATTTTTGTTTTCTGTATTTCTCTATATTAATTATATCCCCTCTCCCTCTCTCCCATGCAGGACCAAACCCCAGCCCAGTGAGCTCCTCTTGCATGGAAACCCTCCTGGCAGCCTTTTCCTCTCCTTAGAGCTAGCGGCCAGAATGGCAGGATGAGCCTCTGCCAGCGATGATGATGGCCAAAAAGCAAGATGTCCGGACACCCACCTATAACCTGGTCGTGGTTGGGCTGTCCGGCACAGAGAAGGAGAAAGGCCAATGTGGTGTGGGCAAGTCTTGCCTGTGTAACCGCTTTGTCCGGCCCAGTGCAGACGACTTCCACCTAGACCACACCTCCGTTCTCAGCACTAGTGACTTTGGAGGCCGTGTTGTGAACAATGACCATTTCCTGTTCTGGGGAGAGGCGGGGCGGACAATGGAGGAGGGGCCTGAATGCCGTACGAATGTGGTGGAGCAGACAGAGTTTATTGATGATCAGACGTTCCAGCCACATCGAAGCACGGCACTCCAGCCTTACATCAAGAGGGCAGCTTCTAACAAGTTGGCTTCAGCTGAGAAGCTGATGTACTTTTGCACAGATCAGCTGGGGCTGGAGCAGGACTTTGAGCAGAAACAGATGCCTGAAGGCAAGCTTATGGTGGATGGCTTCTTACTCTGTGTGGATGTTAGCAGGGGAATGAACCGTAGCTTTGAGGACCAGATGAAGTTTGTTACCAACCTGTACAACCAGCTAGCCAAAACGAAGAAACCTGTGGTACTGGTTCTCACCAAATGTGACGAAGGAGTTGAGCGCTATATTAAAGACTCACACACCTTTGCCCTAGCCAAGAAGAACCTACAGGTGGTAGAAACATCAGCACGCTCTAATGTCAATGTTGACCTAGCCTTTCTTACACTGGTTCAGCTAATAGACAAGGGTAGGGGAAAGCCCAAAATCATCCCTTACTTTGAGGCACTGAAACAGCAGAGTCAACAAATTGCCTCAGCCAAAGACCGCTATGAGTGGCTGGTCAACCGAATTGTGAAGAACCACAATGAGACATGGCCAGCTGTCAGTCGCCGCATGCAGTCTGCCCCTGAGTACAAGGACTATGTTTTCCTTGAGGGGACAGCTAAAGCCAAGAAGCTCTTCCAGCAGCATGTGCATAGACTTAAACAAGAGCATATAGAGAAACGTAGGAAGGCCTATCTAAGTACTCTACCACAAGCCCTGTCTGTACTGTTACCAGAGTTGGATGAGATAGACCATCTGAGCTGGTCTGGAGTTCAGAAAGTCCTGGAGACAAAGAGAGATTTCTCCCAATGGTTTGTGGTGCTAGATGACACCCCTTGGGAGACCACACCCCACATTGATAAAATGGAGGACGATCGAATCCCCCAGGACCTCCTGGAGACCCCCGCAGCTGAAGCTATCTATGAGACCCATCTGGAGCAGCTAAGGAATGAGCGCAGACGGGCTGAGATGAGATGGGAATTCAAGGAGAAGCTAAGTGTCTCTCCTTTCATCACACCAGGGAAACCCTGGGAGGAGGCCCGAAGCTTCATCATGAATGAAGACTTCTACCAGTGGCTGGATGAGGCTGAATATTTGGATATCTACAACAAACACCAGAAGGAAATCATTGATCGAGCCAAAGAGGACTTTCAGGAACTGCTTCTTGAATACTCTGAGCTCTTTTATGAGCTGGAAGTGGATGCAAAGCCAAGTAAAGAGAAAATGGGAGCTATTCAGGAGGTGTTGGGTGAAGAGCAAAGGTTTAAAGCCCTGCAGAAGCTGCAGGCGGAAAGGGATGCTCTCGTATTGAAACATATCCACTTCGTGTACCACCCCACAAAGGACACATGTCCCAACAGCCCCCACTGTGTTGACAGTAAGATAGAGCAGATACTAGCCTCCAGATTCCCTACCCGCTACTCATCATCAGATAGTTCAAGACTGGATTTGGGGAGGGCTGAACGGATAAATCTTGTCATCCTAGGGAAAGATGGGCTAGCCAGAGAGATGGCGAATGAGATAAGGGCCTTGTGCACCAGTGACGACCGGTACGTGTTAGATGGCAAGATGTATGAGTTAGCCCTTCGTCCCATAGAGGGCAATGTACGCCTGCCAGTTAACTCATTCCACACACCAACCTTTACACCCCATGGTTGTCTGTGTTTGTACAACTCAAAGGAATCCCTCTCTTATGTTGTCGAGAGTTTAGAGAAGCTTAGGGAGTCAACTATAAGCAGAAGGGAAAGGGAAAACAGCTTGGCCCAACTCCCGCTGTCCCTCCTTCTGGTCACCAAGCGAGGGGTAGGATCCATTGGGGATATTGGGGGAGAGACAGCGCAGACTCTTATCCAACAAGGGCAGCAGGTGGCTGGAAAGCTGCAGTGTGCCTACCTAGACCCAGCCTCTCCAGGCATGGGCTACGGTCGCAATGTCAATGAAAGGCAGATCAACCAGATGCTAAAGGGCCTTTTAGAATCACGGAGGAGCATAGGGAGCAGCTCCCCTCCCTTACCCCCTCCATCCTCTACCTTCAGAGACTCTCAATCTCAGCCGATGCTAGAGGCAGACTTGAGGATAGTCATGTGCCTGATGTGTGGAGACACGTACGACATAGACCAGCTCCTTGCTCCCTTCCTGTTGCCCCAGCATTGTCGTCCTGCAGCCAGCCTCAGCAGTGGCACTTCTGTTCTGCTGGAACTCAGTATAGGAGGTCAGAGGCAGAATATCGAGCTGTCACTGCTCTCCTTTCATTCCTCATTCTCCCTCCGCAAGACCAAGTTGGTCCACGGCTACATTGCGGTTTACTCTGCTCGCCGCAAGGCCTCTATGGAAACGTTATGTGCTTTCCTATGTGAGGTCCAAGACATCATCCCAGTCCAGTTGCTAGCAGTAGGGGAAAGCCAGATGGAGCTGTCAGACTCAGAGTCAGCTAAGGAGCAGGTCAGTCAGGGAGAGGAACTGGCCCATGAAATAGAGGCCAGGTTTAACACAGTAATATGTGGACATGGTGGGGTAGTAGGGGGGCTTCATAAGATCGACCTTTTCCAATCCTTCCTCAAAGAGGCAGTGGAGAAGCGCACAATTGTGGAGGCCACACACATGTATGACAATGTGGCTGAGGCATGTACCAATGAGAGCATCAGCCCTCGCTGTGGCTCTCCTAGTCCTGTTAACATTCTTATGGACTCAGAGGATGATATCGACCCATCACCACCTTACCCTACTCTGAGGGAGGATGGCAGTCTCAGCTCCCACCTGGGAGGCTTCAAGCTGCCAGATCTGGATTCAAGTGATACGTTCTCTGTCATTTCTGAGCTTAGTACCTTTGAGAGTAAGCTGAACAACAAAGTTCCTCCTCAAGTGAAGCCCAAGCCTGTCCGTAAGGTTAACCTCGGCCCCTACATGGACCAGCAGAGTGGCACCAACCGCCGTTCCTTGCCCCAAGCTGTCACCTGGGCTCCAGGTAGCGATGGTGGTTATGACCCCTCAGACTATGCAGAGCCCATGGATGCTGTGAGCAAACCTCGACCCACAGAAGAGGAAAATATTTATTCTGTCCCTCATGACAGCACACAGGGCAAGATTATCACCATACGTAACGCCAACAAAGGTCATTCCAACGGGAGTGCTGGAGGGAATGGGTCAGACAGTGAGGCTGATAGCAGCTCACTGGAGCGAAGGAGAAAGTTGTCTGCCATTGGAGTAAAGCCTAAGCTTTACAGAGACCGATCCAAGCGCCTTGGCAAGTTCAGCAGTTTTAGAACAAGCTTCTCTATAGGCAGTGATGATGAGATGGGGGGTCCACCCAAGGCTAGCCAGGATGAGGGAGGAGCACAAAAGGACAACTCCATCGAGGAGATTGAGGACCCCAAAAGAAGAAATATTCTCAAGAGCCTACGCAGAAATGCAAAGGTAAGTGTTTGTGCAGTGATGTATGGGTTACATACACTAAAACAAAGTGTTATGTCTTAAATTAAGAAGGTGATTATCCATCCCCAATACAGCAGTTAACAAGTGTTATTCCAAAATTCTCCATATTTATTTTGGAACATTGACCAGGTAAATCCCCAAGTCATTTTGAAATATTGACTTTTCTCAAACAAAGTTTAAAAATAACCTTCTAACTGAAAGGTACCATGGCCTCGTAAGTAAAAGTAGTGTCAGTGGTTTTTAATAGTGGAAAGCTTTGTCTGCAGTATACATACACATGTATTTGTTTGGACAGAATGGAATAAATGTCCGTAATCCCCGGTGCAGTAAGTTAGCGGAGATTCAACCCTGTTTGCTTTGGTGAATCACTTAATTCAAGGAATAACTAATGAGTTTCATCTTTCTATTCTCTGCAGCTTAGCTCAGTGAAACAATTCCATACTGTAGGAGTTTGTCTGAAAGCAGGTCTGCTATACTTTACCCTGACTGCTCTGTGGGGGCTCTTTAAACTAGCCAGATAATCAGAGGAAAAAGAGACAAACTCCAGTCACTAAACTTCTATACCAGAAGTTAGAAACCCTTAATGAATAGGCACAGAGCCACAGTATACACTACTGTGTTATTTTATCTGTTTGTGCTCATGTGTATGTCTGGTTGCATCAGGTTTCACATTTTATAAGAGCTGGCACGATGATGTTTAACATTTTATTTCAGCAAGATTTTGAAAGCATCACCACCCGTCTTACACTTCTCACTGTAGTGGTGCATGAGGAGGAATTCAAACAGTTATATTTCAACTAATTAGCTGTGAACAACCCTGCTGTTCAGGAAAGAGTACTAACACGCAAAAGAATGTGAGAGAGTCTCAGCACAGGAGTCCTTAACTCTTAAATTATAGTTTACAAAAAAGGATTGTGCATTCACCTTGGTTTTAGCCTTGCTAGTAGTACGGCTGAGCATTGTTTACAACTTATTTTCAGTTCATTTGCTGTTAGTGATCACTGAGTGTCATCAAGTTAAGGCAGTGTTGTTTACTGTTCTACGTACAAAGGCTTGTCAGCTTGTTAAGACTCAATATTCTCCACTTTCATTACAGCTTTCGATGCTCCCTTGCTTTCAGTCTCCCAGTACAGCCCCCCCCCCCACCATTATGTTTTTCCCCATATCTCGCTATCCTCTGTCTACTGTTTCCGTGCATATCTCTCATACGTATCATAGGCATTTAGTAAGGTAAAAATGATCAGTCGGGTATGCTGTTCATTGACACACATGGGTTGATGGTACAGACATGTCAGCTGAATAGGACTTACAGCTGTGTATGTTGTGCATCTTTGATAATTACCATGGCTATCAGTGTGGTGAAACAGGAGGGGGAGGTTTAAAGTTTTCACACACTCAGCTGTGATGTCAAAGTACCTGGATGAAGGCAGTCTTCTCACATAGCTCCTAACTGCCTAAAACACGTTATTTCCTTTATGCGCTAACTGACTTGTACATTATGTAATCAATGGCATTCGTCTTTCTGAAAAAGTGTGCAAGGACAGACTGCCAATGACTTGGGCAGCACAGTTCAAGCCGCATGTTAGCAAGTATACAAGCTCCTGTAGCTTTTACTCGACCCTGTGCTCTGACCCTGTTCTTTGGGGGCGGGTGTGGTATCAATAAAGTATCACATGACACGTCTTAGCCTTGTTCCAAAACAAATCCCCAGGAAAATTGAAGCCAGCAGAATTTAGATTGGTGTCGTCATCATTACTCTAATGAGAGCCTCTGATTTGTGCCCTGCAGCAGTTCTGGGATCTGGATATCCACATTAAAGGTCATTATGGCTTAATTGTGGTTGTAACAAAGTGATCAAGTTCCATCACCTGTTTTCTAAGCAGCTGTCTCAAAGATAAGAGTCCATTTTCAATCTGCTGAAGCCTGAAACCCCCTCAGGACAACTGGCATGCTATTGAGTTATTTGGTCATTTCAGGGAAATGCGATGTAGCAGGGACTCTAGGTTGGTATAGAACCAGCCCTCCTGTTAGTGGCGCATCAGGGTTAACAGTCCGATTTCCAGTTGGTTTTAGGGTGAAGGTTTGGATTTATGCAGTGTAAACACTTTCCTAGTCAGAGCCTCAGGGTACTGTCTACCACTTTGAGTTGTGACGGGTAGGAACAAATAATTTAAACTAGACTCTGAGCCTGTTTTAAAAACCCCTTTACCTCAGGCAATGACCAACTATGTCTCTGTCCTGCCCGCCCTCCCTCAGAGAGGCAGGAAACATTTCCTCTCTCTTTCTCCTGCAGCTTTTTTCAAACCTCCTCAGCCAGCAAGAGGAATGCTTCAAATTCCACAGTCACCTAGTTCCAGTCTAGTGTCCTTATACAAGAAATAAAAGAGAGGGAGACAACCAAAGAAAAGGGAAAAAATGCAACCAGCCACAGAAAGAAAATGAAATGGAGCCTGAGAGAAATAGGGGTTAAGATAAAACTGGATTAAAAAAAATAAAAATAAATTGTATTTCGGCTTTGTTTTTCAACATCCTACAGCACGCTGTGTATGTTAACGCTCACCATGGTGTATGTATGTTATTATTAAGGATGTGTTTTGCTTGTCTTTTGTGGTGGAGGTCTGTTTTGTCTTCTCAGTGCTGGCAACATATCCTGTCTCAGTCAGCAACTAAAAGGAGTGGCCAGAAGGCAAAACTGCAGGGGGAGAAGACAGTGAAAGAGAAAAGTGGGTGGAAGAGAGGAGGGGGGTACAGAGACAGTCTGCTAAACTGAGATAGGCCACAGATCTACAACGCAGTCAGTGTGATGGGACACAAATAAATTATGAGCCTCTACTCAGAGCTAAAAACCAAGCTGGCAGTGACTTATGACAGCCCAGCTCTCAACCATCACAGAGGCTGTTGTCTTGTAGCGTCACGTCTATTATTACTTACCCTTTTAATTCAATTAGAGCCTCATGTGGGTGTTTTGTGCGCTTCACACGTGTGCGCAGATGTTCCACTGGTAGCCACATGTGTAAGGATGTCTGTCTGTCGAGAAAGGGAGCGTCACGGGGGGATCGGGCAGGGGAGTTAGCTGGGAGTGATAGGTGAAGGAATTCTAGTTAGGAATTTTCTCATTTGGTTCTCATAATAGAACTTGCTGGGAAAATCTGCCATGATTTCACCTAGATGGATTTGTTTCATCACCATCTCAGGGGCTTTGCTGAATGAAGTGCAGACTCTTCCACTAAGCCGGTCAGTGTTATCGAGTTATTTTTGACACTTTGTTTTCCTGACACTTAAGCATCCAGTACACTGGGGAAGTAGTGACAGTGCCCTTTTTCTACAGTTTATATTAGAAAAACACCCTAGATAGAAGACGGTGGAAGTTATTGGATCTTTGAGGCCTATGCCCATATCAATACTTCAGAAGAATATGATTATTGCTGTTGAACAACAGGATTTATTATGACAGCGCTGATCAGAACAGTAAATATAACTACGTTTTGGATGTTAAACATCATTAAAATATAAGTTATTTTGAATTTTAGCTGTAAAAAACAGTTAATTCATTTTAGAGAGATGGTTCAGATTTTTTGAAGAGGTGTGCTATGAAATACTTATCCATCTGGTGACGATAACCATGCCAGTTTGGAGAGGCAAAAATGAATTGATTTACTTTCCCATCGGTCAGGTATGGCATAACACACTCGCTGATAATGTTTTACCTGTAATAATCACATATCCCCCAATAATATTGGGCTGCAGATGCATTGGTCATGCTCTTTTAGGTGGTAATGAAAGCCGGTTGAAAGACAACGTAGATTAACAACAGAATAAATTCACTAATTTTCCGAACAACAAGCATGAATTCCAGGTGAGCCTGTGTTGATCCGCTCAGTCCTAATTAGTGGTTCCGTCCTTGTTTCCTTGAATACTGCTGTGAGTGAGTGTGTATATACATGCTATCGAAAATGTTTGGTGGTGTGCAGTGAGGCCAGTATCTGGAGCAGAGGGCACGGCGGACTCCTCCTCTAATGAGCACTCCTCTGCACCTTTCCTGTGTCTGTCTGTCAGGCCTGCACTGCTCCCACAGTCTGTGCCTAGCCAACCATGCATCCCTGCCTCACCACCCAGCCTGCCAGGACAGAGCCTCAGGGGGCTGGCAGACTTACTAGAGATCCAGGCCTCAGGGGCCTTCAAAACATCCCCTCTGAACACCATTAAAGTGCAGTACAATTACTGCTGATGATGCTTCAGCCATACATAGGCAAGCAGAGAATGTTGCAGGAGTGCCTTAGAGGTCTCTTAACAGGAGAAGTACAAGAGCTAGACAGTAATTAAACAATGAATAGGAGAGTTTGATTATCCGAGAGCTGCTGTGCAGTAGAGGGAAAGGGAAACGCAGAATGCTGAAGGAAGGAGGGCAAGGATGAAGAGACTTATGTTATCCTCAAAGCAATTTCAGTCAAAAGCAACTGGACTTGGTTATTTGTTTAGAAAGACGTTTCACCTCTCTTCCAAGAGGCTTCACCAGTTCATGTACGCATCTGACCAGGCTGGGACTGGGAGAAACTTATATATGTTGCTCAAGCTGATACTTGCATAAAAACTTTAAAGTAAGGTCATGGTCTTTTCCACCTAAATCAAGTCATGTCAAGAACAATGCCCCAAGGCTCTGTGTCATTTTTGAAATGTGTGTCTATGTCAGTCAGCAGCGCTCAATTAATGTTCCATTTTGTCTCTGAGTGCTCCCACTTATCTCTTCTTTCCTTTTCAATTTTTGTTCTACCAGAAACCACGACCTAAACCCAGGCACTCCATCTCAAAACCCATCGAGAGCAACTACTTCGGTATGCCACTGGCCACCGTGGTCACTCCTGAGAGGCCGATCCCAGTCTTCATTGAGAAGTGCATCCGTTTCATTGAAACAACAGGTGAAAAACTGTTTTATTTTACATAATAAAGAGCTTAACGACATCTGATCTGATGCAAGCTGTTTGTTTTCAGTCACTTAAGTGTTTTGAAGTTATTTCAAAGGATCCATTTTGCCTCTGCATATCCTAAACCTGTCTCCTTTGAGCTCTCTTTTTTTCTATTTCCCTATATTTTTTCCTTATCCTAATCCTCCTCCCTGGTGGGGTTGTTACCTACTGTGGTTTCCGTCACCATGATGATTGTGTGGTCCTCCTTAAACCACACGCAGCCTTTGTGTCTACGTGCGTGTGCGTCTCAGCTTTCTTTTATGTCTCCCTCATTCTTTGTCAAGGTTTTATAAACGGCAGTGCTTTGCTGAGCTGTGGGCTTTATAGGTGGGCACCTCAAGAAACGTGAACCAAGTTGCGGTATGAACTTACTTTTTGATAACCTAAATGGTTGTCTCATAAAAGTAAAGTAATATGAGGTGTGATTAGATCCATGGGTGAAGCCGGTTCCTTTTTTTATATGCATATTACTTAAATGCAAACTGGTTCAAATAAAAAAACTGATTACTGTTGTGCTAACTTAAAATGAGTCATCAGAGTCTCATTGAGATCAATGTGATGATGAGAAAAACCAAGGGGGATTATAAGCAACAAGAAAGTTTGTCACGGAGTATAGTGTTAGAATGGTTCTTGGTACTTTATCTGAAGTACTCTCATCTGTTCAGAATAACCTTGAATTTGATGTGGATTATAGAGTCTGTGCAGGGTTTCAGGCTGTTGACACCAATCATCCATACACCCCCTCACCTCCTCTTCTCCCTGGGAGTACTGGGAGCACAGATGCTCTTAACCATGCAACCCTGTTGCCCAGATGCCATACCCCCTGCTAGGCTGTTCTGGTGCCCCACTGCCCCAGGACTACCAGCTCGCTCTCAGTCTGCCACCCGCTGGTACACTAAACCAGAAGCGACTTAGTTCAGGGTTGATATGTATGTATACATATTTTTCTCTACTCTTGGCTGGGCCAAACATTATTTTAGGTATTGAAGTCATGAATCAGTCTCCCACCCCTCCACTACCATTTTTTTATTCTTTATTTAGCTGTTTAATAGTATTTTTTGCAAGATTTATCCAAATGCAATGCAAATGCTCTGAAATTCCTCTGAAAATAAATTCAACACAACTAACTGCTTCTACCTAAAATATATGTCCATTTTACCTATACCCTCAGATTACATACTGTTTTTTTCTCAACAGGAAATTTACAACATAATAATCAAGTTATTACAGACCCGTAAAATAAAGCGTGACTATTTAGATTTTCAATATAGAGGTCTAAAAGCTGTTTCAAATCTCTCTCTTTCCATGCTGCCAGGAATAACATTGTGATGGAAAAATACTGAATTATTTATTCATTAATTAATTTAAACTGGTTAAACTGGAATCAGCCTTACAAAATGTTCTTTAACTGTAAACTCCCCAGAGTTTGCTAAATCCCCCAAAACAGCCGTAGAAAAATACAGAGGACGTGATGCCAGTGGTAGTTACTGTGCTGATACTTGAATTTTAATGTTTCTTTAAAAGGAAACTTTATTATATGTCCAAGAAATGTTTGCGATAATGTGCCCATTCGTTGCTCAAGTTGTCTTTTACCTTCCATAAAGTGAGTTGCATGTGAATTTGCCAAAACATTGCTGTTGCTTACTGACAATGCATTCCACTGTAATCTCTGTCCTGATTAAAGAATCTGTATTTGTGGATTACTGCGGCCGTACAAAACATCCTCCACCCTCCTCTGTGTAGGAGTATAGGGGCAAAGCTCTAGATAACAAGGCATCACGTTAGATTTCACCTCCCCCTGTTCAGGTGTTAACTGGAGCAGTCACAGCACTTAGTTCTGGATGAAGGAGTCAAAACTGGTTGAATATGTGTTTTATATACACAACAATGTGTGCATACGTGAGGATGTTTTCCACCTCTTACCCTCCTCTAGCATTTCACCTAATCCTCTGTTCCCTCCTCTCCTCCTGTGCCCTTGTTTCTCTACTGCTTCCTCTCGACCGAGTCATCCCTCTCCCACTGTCTCCATGAGTACCTTCACTTGTCAGATTTGATTTCTTTCATCTTCTTCCTAACCCATATTTCTATTTCTCTGCCTGTCTTATCGTCACCTCTCTCAATTCACTGCACTTTTTTTTCTTTTCTCCTGCTATCCCCTACATCTCTTTCTCCTCCTCCTCCTTCTCCATTGCTTTCTCTCCTTCCACTTGTCGGCATACTTTGTGTGTGTGTGTTTGGGTGTGTTTTCGCGGTGGTGTGGGGGTGGTCTGTCTGATCAATATCACAAGGTATGAAATTAGAAGAATGTTTGGGCTCAGCTCTTTTCTGTGTGCGTTTAGCTTGCCCCCTGTGTTATTCATATGTGTATGCATGTGTGTAGCCTCATACATCTCACAGTCAGAACCAATAAGATTAAACGCATAGGAATGCTTAGTTTACATACTTACACATGTGGTGCAGAATGGCACACCCACGCAGGGACTTACTACAGCTACGAGGGGAAATGAGTTACAATGTCCTATTTAGTTGCAATTGTAGTCGCCTTAAGTCAGACTTTATTTATCTGTATCTGCGTCTACAATCTGAGAGTATAATGGCACTCATGGGAAATTACCATACAGCGCTGACACTGTTTGTCACTATACTGTGAGCTGATAATGAGTGATGTTGTGAGGTGACCGTGGACCTGCAGCTTCGACCTACATCCTTCCCCTTTCCCTCAAATATACTCACAAAAGAAACCCAGCGTTCCTGCCTTTATACTGTCATCATCCTCTTACAGTCGTGTGTTAATGCTGACTGATGACCTTGGTCTGTGATAAAACCCTATTTTTTTACCCTCAAACAGAGCAATTGGGTATTTCAATGTTTTTCAGGCGTATTTTTGCGATACACACAAAGCACCAAAGAAAAACTTGTTTTTCTATTCAAAAGTCTTATTTCTTTGTTGCTTCTCTTAATTGTGTTCCCTAGCTCACTCCCTTTGTCCCTGAGAATAATAGGAGTAGATGTGGTATTTTGTGTTATTTTCGTGCCTTCTGAGTTTGTAGAAAAGCAGCTATATAAAAATCAATCCATTTTGACTGCTGTTATCTGTCCTCAGCTCTGGCTTTTCTCTCGGTATGGTCTCCGCAGTGTGTTTTGCTCACGGGTGCAAGGGTGATGAATGTGCGTTAGCATGTGCGCTGGGCATATCTGCTGGCCGTAGGAGCCTCCATAGCGACGTAAAGGGCAGCACCCAGCCAGCTGCCTGTTTTCATGGTGAACTATGAAACCAGCCACTGGCGTCTGTGCTGATGTGGGATCAGCTGGAGTGTTGTCAGACAGTAAGATGCTGCAAGGGCAAAATAGATGGTTGTATTTTTAGGTTTCTAATACTGAAATAGGCTCGAGAAGCTTATAAAAGTAATGCTTTGTCTGTCCTGATACAGTATGAACTGTAGAGTAAATTGGCAACGGCTAAAAAGAATGAAAAGTTATTTTCTAACAGGACTAAAGAACACATTGTTAGAGGATACAGAAAAACATTTGTTTGCCACAGGAAGCACTCATATTTACTTTGACCCCAGGAAGTGCTGGTGCTTTGTTTGACCCCGGAGGAAGAGGTTGCTGTTGTCCGTTTTAGAGAACTCACCTTTAGTCGTTTCTATCATTGTAAAACTCTACTATTCACCCTCTTTATCCACTCCCGCGGACTCCCAATGCTTTGTGGCACCTTTTCCATTCTTTTCTCCCACACACTCCATCTTTGATGTGTTGTGTTGTTTGAAACACATTTCCCAGGCCTCTATATATCCCTCCTTATCTTAATCTCTTTATTTTTTCTCATTCTCTCTTTCATCACTTCTGGCCCTCTCTCCTATTCGTCCTCACACTTCCCCACCACTATCTTTCTCATACTTGGGTGCTTGTCCTGTTTCGCCCCGTATCTCTCTCTCTCCCCCACCACCAATGCTATGCTACTCCCCTCTCCCTATCTCTCCTCCCATCCGTGTTTTCCTAGTATCTGGCTAGAAAAGCTTTTGTGGATAATTGATTGGTAGAGGGAGGAGATCGATGCTGTATGCCTTGACTGAGAGCTCTCCCATTTCCTCCCTGCCTCTCTCTATATAACCCTCTTTTTCTGCCACTCCCTATCTCCTTTACTCCCTCCAAAATGTGAACCAACAGAGAATTTCAAGGGTGGGAGGCGGAATCTTATCTTATATAAATTGGAAAATATATTAATGAACTCTCACAGCAGCTATCCATGCGCCCTTGCTGTCCCCTTTTGACTTGGCTGCTTGTGTTTTCCAAGTCTGTATTGCAAAAATACAAGACTAAAGGTTATATTTACTAAGCCTACTGCAAATTGCATCCCCACTATTCAATTCAGAGTATTTAGTAAGACGAATATACGTGATATTATAAGCTAAATAAGAAACGATGATGGGCTTTCAAAGATATGTTTTATACAATTATTTTTACGTTGCTGAGCTAGATATGTTTTGAAACTGCTATTGTGCTTTTTCCCCCTATAAAATGAGAAGTATACAGCATGTGAGGAAATACCAGCTTAGTTATAAGTCAGTGATTGTCGGATCCACAAAAAGATCAGTTATTGAATTAAAAAGGCCTCCAAGAGTTATAAAAGATCAATGCAGGGTTAGTGGTTAAAACTGTCAACTTTATTTGATTTTTAAATTATAACAGGATGGATTATTGCTGTAAACAGAAAATACAATCAACAGGCCTTCTTAATAACTATTTAATTGGCGGCTTCAGTCATATCATACTCGACTGCACCTGCTGGGAGCCATTAAAAGACTGGAAAATACATATTCAAGCAGAAGGTGAGGAAACAGGGAGGCAGATTTGTGTGATAAATAGCAAACTGTTGCATTACAGAGTTTTTGCCTTGTATTGTTAAAGTGGTGAATGGGGAGTTCTTGTTAAGTCACCTTTTATAGACATCTCATAATATGCTGCAATGTTTTTTTTATTGCTGTCAAGTGTTTTTGTTGTCTGAACTATTAGATGGGCCAAAATTGTCTATAACCCTGTGCAGGAGTCTCCTTATCTGTGTTTTCAGTTAAAACGGTGCCACAGATTTTACACCCGATATTTCCAGATCTTAAATATCAAAAACTGCTGCATTGGTCATTGGGTAAATTTTGCCCCTCAAAATAGAAATCAAATAGAGAATCAATCACCAGACTAATTCACAGTAACGGTATTAGTCTGGAACCTCTCAGTTCAATTTCAATTTCCAAGGGGTGTTATCTAAGGGCGTGGATCACACTGTCTCCCGGACCACGACCCGGACTTTAGGGTACTTGTCCCCCCTCCCTCTCCCCCGCGCCCCAAGCCCCGTTTGTACTCACACTACCTGGGCCTCGGCCAATGCTTCTTGCTGTCCATACGCCTTCAAGCCGTAACACGTCACACGCATTGATCGCGTGTGTGTGGCTTTGTTTACAAATCTTTCATAGACCTCTGAGTTTTTGTGCGTCTTGTCGACTGTTTTTGAATATTTTCATCCGACCAAATCTGCAGTAAACACTCCACCTCCGCATCACACCAACATGAACCTTTCACCGCCATTGTTGTTGTTGTTAAATGTCCGCGCATGGTCCGTCCTTCTATTTACATGTCCGAACAGGCGGACATAACGCTACTGCCGTAGGGCTCGTGCTCGTGCTCGTGCGGCGTACACGTGCGCACGCTCGTGCTCGTACATGTGCAAACGGCTCCGCTAAAGCCCACCTATTTCAAGCGGGCCGTGGAGGGCCAGCTGGCCCCAGTTGAGCGCGGAGCGGGTGCGCTCACACTACTTAAAGGTACTAGACTTTAGCTGAAAAACGGTTTTGGCCGCGGCCAAAAGCACAGTGTGATCACGCTGTAATAACGTTGCAGACCAAAATGCCTCTGGACGCAATTTGATGAATTTACAACCAATCACAGCAAATAAACGGATGTGCTTGGGGCTTGCTCTGTTTTGAAGCAGCAAAACAATGACAAACCAGGTCACAAACTTCCTCAAATTACAGCTAAACAGTACACTAAAATGTGTTTCTGAAAACATTTTAGGCCAAAAAAACAGTAACAGAATCTTGATTCATATTTGATCAACGTTGCCTAGTTTGACAATTGAACCTGTGCTGGGGGGATCTGCAGACTGTAACGCTGCTAGTCATAGTCTTCAAACCCGCCCAATATGAGGGAAATGGTTGTGATTGGCTCCTCAGATCTCAAGCTGTTAGAAATCGGTCTGAATGGGAGAAAAGCCAGATGCACCTGCCAGAGCAAATGAAACATGAGTGCAGCAATATTGTCTGTTTTCAGGCTAGAAAAAAAAATATATTTTAGGAGCTCAAACCTGCAGATTTTAGCGTTAGTACTTTTCCTCCATTTTCTGCCACAAACCTCGTTGTGGCCCTGGTGCCACACATCCAGAATCCACCTAATAATGAAGTTAGTGTGAAAGGAAAAGTGCCAGTTCAAGTCATTTAAAGTGTGTGGCTCCTAAGAGAGCCTCAGCTTGTCACAGTGCACCAGTGGGCTCTTAGCGGGCCTGCAGGAGCGCTTTACAGGTTTAATAAATAGTGCTAATAGTGTGTTTAGATGTAAGATGACATAGGAAGAGGCCATTAGAGCAGCCTGCGGTAGCTCTACTTTTTTCAGCCCTTCAGAGTGCATCTACAACACAAAGTGATATTTCAAAGAGGCCTTTGTTGCGATTGACCAGCAACTATAAATACTTTAACACATGAAAATAAGCTAATTGCATTCCTTCTCTCTCTCTCTCTCTCTCTCTCTCTCTCTCTCTCTCTCTCTCTCTCTCTCTCTTTCTCTTCTCTTCTCTCTTTCTCTCTTTCTCTCTCTCTCTCTCTCTCTCTCTCTCTCTCTCTCTCTCTCTCTCTCTCTCTCTCCTCTCTCTCTCTCTCTTTATTTCTTTCTTTATCTATTTTTTTCTCTCCCTCTTCTAGGATTGAGCACAGAGGGCATCTACAGGGTCAGCGGAAACAAGGCGGAGATGGAGAGCATGCAGCGGCAATTTGACCAAGGTATGTTACAGTACTCACATGTACATGTGTACATGTGTACACATGCTCAGCTTCGTGCTTCAGCTGTACGCTTACAAGCTGGGTGTGAAGAAAAGGCCACAAAAAGATGTGTTTGTGTGCATATGTCTGCTTCTATCTATAAGAAGCCTGGATCCCCTTAATTAGCCAGGGAGCATTAATTCTACGGATGGAATTGGCCCTTGCTTCCTTTTAGTCTATAGAGCTGCCTTCTCAATCTTCTACCTGCTCCTGAATGCGTGTGCATGCCCACATGTGTGCGTGTACAAGTGCTCTCAATGTGTTTCTCCATGCGTGTTTCTATCTGCTGTGGGCAGTTAATTACCTCCAGATTGGTTTGGTTAATGAAGCATGTCGCTCCTGAGATAGATAGCAGAGCAAGATGGTGTGTATGTGTGTGTGTGTGCGTCCACGCCTGGTTGAGGTTAAATCCAACTTAGGTAATCAGGGTTGAAACCCTGCATTGAATCATTTTGAGCCTCCAGCCAATGGGACAAGACAATTACAGGTGAAACTAGGCTAAATCACTTTGATGCAAAACTTATATAAATGTCCATTATTTATCAGGCCACCATGCTGTTGTATTGAATATGTGCAGTTTTAGTTCAGTTATATGATAGACAATATAATACTGCTAATACTACTACTACTAATAATAACAATCAGAAAAATCACTCTATGTGGTCCTTTAATTGTACTCAAAAATACTTAACACAAAAAACAAAAAATATTAAATTTAAAGTCTAGGCAGGCAGAACAGATGAGACATGTTTTCAACCTTTTGTTAACCTTTTATTCATGTTAATACAATTTCTATTAGCATTGTTCCAGACAGCTACCCTTATGTACAATTCCTAGTTGGACCTTGAATAAAAACGTGTGCCTCTGGTATAAACAGAATAGCAAAATCTCTCACACTCACATTTCCAAAAAGCCACCTAACCTCTTATTTACTGTATACATAAAAGTGTGATGTATATACGTACAGTATGTGATATGTGTGTTTATTTTTCCCCAGACCACAACCTGGATCTTGTGGAGAAAGACTTCACCATGAACACAGTAGCTGGAGCCATGAAGGCCTTCTTCTCTGAGCTACCTGAGCCTCTGGTGCCCTACAACATGCAGGGAGAGCTGGTGGAGGCCTTCAGTAAGTCTTTGAGCTCCGGTGTGAGGGGGACATGGGGCACAGGGGTGTGGGGGGACAGTTCTGCTTTGCATAATAAACCTGAGGTGTATGGGATTTTGCCTTAAAGCCCTTTCCCTTCTTTGTAACTTTTCTTTAACCTAACAAGCACAACTCTTGCAATCCAAATCCATCCATGGGGAGAATTGGATTTGCCACTCGGTGAGGAAAATGGCGAATGGAGGGGGAAAAGGGATGGAGGAGAGAATATTTAATGCTTCGGGAAGGAGGATGTGAGGATGATTGCACATAGCAGAGGGATGCAGGTGCACTGTGGATAACAGGGTCTGGATGAAGTCTTGAGAAAACAAGTCATATGTTAAGATAAACGAGGGTGCTCCTGCACCCTCCACAGCCTCTCTTTTTCTCTTTGTGTCTTGTAATCTGTCGAATGGAGATTTAAGGCATAGCTTAGTCTTGCATCGGGCTAGAGAGATTTACCCCCGGGCTGCACGGCGGCTGTCACTCACCAAGCTTTGCGTCCATGTGTGTGCGTATGTGTGTACGTTTTTTTTTCTTCAACGGCCCCGGCGAGACTTTTCAGCCGTGACAGAGAACTGATAAAGCTTCTGCAGTCTGTACCACAATAGAGGAACAGAAGAGACTGAAAACAGAAGTTTAGAGACAAGAAAGCCTTCATTCGGTTGAAAATAGCAAATTGCGCTTGCCGTTTTCAGAAATTGAGCTTTCTTGCTGTCAGACTGAGAGGTGGAGAAAAAGAAGGATACAGAAAAATCCGGGCGGGTGGATTTTAGTGCATATTGTCATGGTGACGTTACTTTAAATAAGCTGTAGGAAGTTATGTTTTGATTACCGATCACGGATGTACAGCAGGAACAAATGGGTCTGTGTTAAGACATCAAGCCTCAAAATGTGTTTTTGATACACGCTGACCTCATTGTGGGAATACAAACTCAAATTCTCTGATTGTAAATCATGTTTGTGATGTGGAGGGGAACATCTGCTGTTCCCAGTGCTGCTTGCTGTTTCGCTCACATACACACAGGAAGGACTGTGTTAGCTGGTGACGTCAGCTTTTCTGACTCACTCCTTGCTGCCATCAGGCTTAACACTGTGTGTGTGTGTGTGTGTGTGTGTGTGTGTGTGTGTGTGTGTGTGTGTGTGTGTGTGTGTGTGTGTGTGTGTGTGTGTGTGTGTGTGTGTGTGTGTGTGTGTGTGTGTGTGTGTGTGTGTGTGTGTGTGTGTGTGTGTGTGTGTGTGTGTGTGTGTGTGTGTGTGTGTGTGTGTGTGTGTGTGTGTGTGTGTGTGTGTGTGTGTGTGTGTGTGTGTGTGTGTTTTCTTGACTGGGATCTGTGAAACTCATACTGTTGTAGGATGAAATCACTGTGTCCTGCACTGATTTTTTTGAGAGCTAAATCCAATTGCTTTCACTATGCTCTCCAAACTCTCCTCTTCTCCATTGAATGCCCCCCCTGGCCCAACTCATCTTCCCCTGACATCTTTTCCACAGATTCCCTTTCAGCCACTTTCCACCCTCCTCTAACCTCTCTCGTCTCTCTCTGCCGCCATTCAGAGATCAACGATCGCGAGCAGCGCTTCCAGACGATGAAGGACATTCTGCGCCGCTTCCCCAGGGAGAATTACGAGGTCTTCAAATATGTCATCAGCCACTTGAGCAAGTAAGTGAATGACAGGGTCATAGTCGCCCTCTGACAGCCATGCTGACTACACTGCCGGTCACCCAGTCAAGTGACCTAGCGGTGACATCACCGAGACTAGCACACTAACAGAATAGAGCTTTTACAAAGGTTGAGTCATGATCCGTGTTAATGCAGTGTTTATTTTTTTTGTCTCCATTTGTAAGTTGATGCCAGGAAAACAGTAAAGTCAATTCAAACTATAGTACAGAGTTAGTTCCCAACCTGTAGGACAGGACCCCCAGGAGGCCCCAAGTTAAATCTGAGTGGTTACAACATGATAAAAGGAATAAGAGAAACAATGTTTATTTTTATTTTTTTCATTATTGTCAAATGAAAGATACTTTTACCGCCTTCAAATTAAACTATCTTAAGAATGATATCTCACACTTTGATTGAACAGCTCACATGCACGTCTACACTACAACCATAACCTTTAATGATGGGTCTATCTAAAATGTAGTCAAAATAAAATGTATTCATTGCTTTGGTTTATGACCAAATACCTGCCAAACATTAGCTATAATTTGTGTTTAATACGTATAAGCAAATGTTAGTATGCTAACACAATACAACTAAACATCAGCATGCTAACATTGAGGGCATGTTAGCATTAGCATTGAGTGACATAATCACGAGCATGGATGTAAGAAAAATCTTGTTAAATTATTTTAAAATTAAGCATTAATCAGTAATGAAAATAACTGTTAGTTTCAGACCATTTCAGCTGTTTTAATAGCCTATTTTATGCCATATGAGGAGCAAAAACCTTTGCTGTAATTTGATTATGTGACCAATGTCAAATGTCTGGTAAAAATGAGGTGGAGGTTTGTGGCCAATTCATTTTATTTTTTGTTTTTTTTGTGGTGTGCAGGGTGAGCCAGAACAACAAGTTGAACCTAATGACCAGTGAGAACCTGTCCATCTGCTTCTGGCCCACACTGATGAGACCAGACTTCACCACCATGGATGCCCTGACTGCCACGCGCACCTACCAGACAATCATCGAGAGCTTCATCCACCAGTGCACCTACTTCTTCTACAATCAGCCTCTGGCCGACGGCCTCCCCGGCTCCCCCACCTCTACGCTCTCCTCGGGAGGAGGAACCTCGGCCTACTCCTGCATGGCTGGAGGCTACTCATCCTCGCCGACTCCGTCCCCGACTCCCTATGTCCTCCCAGCCACCCCTCCGGTCATTCCACACTACGGCCCTCCTATCCACCACCACCACCACCATCACCACCACCTCCACCATCAACATCAGTCCCCACCCCACTCCCCACCTGCTACTCCCCAGTCCCCGATCCCAGCACTGCTGCCGCCCTCCCTGCACCCCCATCACCCCCCTACGGAACAACACACGCTGTGAACCAGGGATCAAGTGAAAGGGAACGGGCGAAAAAAAAAACGAACCTGAAGAAGATGGATAACGAGATTCAGAGATATTTAAGGGTTTACACTAAGAGATTTTGAAGTTTGTGAAGGAATCGAAGAAGATAATTGAAACGAGAACAGGAGGTAGGAAGAGAAGTTGGGAGAGTTTGAGTGGGATGCAGTATGTACAGGGAGAAGCCTACATATATGGGAGAAGAAGGGGACATTTGAGCCTCTGTTGCTTTTAGAAAAATGGACACACACAAGGCAGAAAAGGGGAACACTGAATAGCTTCTGAACTGGCAGTATGATCTCTCTCCCTCCTCGCCACTTTACCCATTTGTCTCTCTGTCGCACTTCATCCAGACCTGCCCTCCTTGCCTTATAGAGAACCTACACACAAGCACACTAATGAGTGAGATGTTGCCAGTAACTGTTAAAGGGACTCAGGGAGGGACTCAGAAACTTACCACACACACACACACAAACACTTGACAAAAACACCCAGTGGCCAGTGTGCCTCTGACAAACACTCCTCAATCCCTTAGGCTCTAATTGTTCTGGGAATTTTGGTGACCGACCGGTGCAGGTTTTTTCAATGCCACCCACCTACTGTACCTAACTGTGAGGCTGTGGCTGGGACAAAGTGGAGCAGAGTTCGAGTCCTGAACACGTTTGTTGATTTCACCACTGTACGGAAAACTTAAGCAAGAAACACGTGTCAATACTCACCCAACAGGACGTTCTGTCCTCTTGACACACACATTCCTATCTATCAACCCCTCACGCAGCGACACACGCATGCAGGCAAAATCAGTTTCAGTTGAGGCAGTAAACCAGGTGCTAAAAAAAAAAACCTCAACCGACCGGATCCATTAGGCACCAAATTGGAGCAAAGGATTATGGGAACTCTCACACCCTTTGCATTCTGGGATGGCTCCTCCCAGTCTCCTGTTTTCTTGCCTCTCTCTCTTTCTCTCTCTCTCTCTCTCTCTCTATCTCTCTCTCTCTCTCTCTCTCTCTCTCTCTCTCTCTCTCTCTCTCTCTCTCTCTCTCTCTCTCTCTCTCTCTCTCTCTTGCCCTGTCTTTATAAAAAAAGAAGAAGATATCAGCTTAAAAAGTGGAGATTTTAATTGGTCTACAAATTTGACATTCATATTGTCCCATATCGTTTTTTATCCTGACAAAATCTTGGGAAACACAGAGAAACCCGAGGCCTATCACTCAATAAGTGGCCTTGTGTGTAAGTGTCTGTGTGACTGTGTATCTGTCTGTGTGCGCATGTATCCATACCTTTTTGTTTGACCTATATTTCCCTGTATTAGGCAGATAGTAGGAATAATTCCAGTGTTGGATCTTCATGTGTCATGTTGCTCCTTTCATGCTGTGGTGGTTTTACAAGTGAGTCGGTGCTGCAGTTTCCATAGTAAGGACCTTGTTCAAAAAGCACTTTTCTGAGCACTTTGAAGGCACATTTTAAATTGCAGCTGCCATGACATGACAGCCACCGTTTATTCACTTTATTGTCAGTCCACCCTACTCTCTCTCTCTCTTTCTTTCTTTCTCTCTCTCTCTCTCTCTCTCTCTCTCTCTCTCTCTCTCTCTCTCTCTCTCTCTCTCCCCCTCTCTCTCTCCCCCTCTCTCTCTCTCTGGGAGCACACCACTGACATCTAGAGTTAAAAATGGGAATTGTGGCCATAACCTCACTTCCACTACTGCATGGGCGTAGCACCATTTTCCTGCTGTGGTTTTTGTAGCGTCACATTCTCTTATAGGTGCAATTGTTAAGATTATTCATCACTGTATGTCAGGTCAAATTACCGTTAGAGCTCTCAAATTGTAAGAGTGTAAATAAAAAGACAGCAGCATTTTTAAATCTGGTACAAATCAATTGGGCATATATAGAGCAAGGCCCTGTAGCCACATGCGGTTACAATGCAGTTGATTAGACATGCATAGAATAAAATTGCCTCTCTGTCTCGTTAGTTTCCACTTCACCAAAGCACTCAACCCTTTATAAAGGCGTGCATGCCACTTACAAGACGCCATATTTGAGTGGAAGGAAATGAAGACTTCACTATGGCTTCGCAAGGCACAATGTAGCATTGCGTGCCAGAAAGTAAGCGCTAGAAGCAAGGCTCAAGCTTTGACGGTTGAGAGGGGCAGCTTTTTTATTGTTGAAAATGATTAGTAACCACTGCTCCAGGCCTCAGCACGCTGTCCTCTTAGGACACTGTTTAATGCCTCTGGAAAGGAGACTGAAACCTGCTCTCTGTGGAAACTAAATATAATTTGCAACCACTACACCAGAACCCCCCCCCCCCCCCCCCCCTGCTGTCACTGTTATGTTGCCGCATCTCCTAGTCATTCCTAGTCTAAGAGAGACAGTTGGGTCTGGGAGAGACAGCAGACAGAACAGACAGTCCATTCATCCATCTGCATGACTGGAACAGAGCATCACAGAATTCCTCAGCCCAGCCTGCTGTTACCGTAGAAACCAGTGAGATGGGGCTCGAGGAGAATTGCTGAACCCAGATCGTAGCAGAAATGTGTGTCTGTGTGTGTGTGTGCACATGTGTTTTTGTGAGCTCGAGAAAGTGTGTGCGCACGTAAACTTATGCGTCTAAATGTTCAGCAGATGCTCACCAAGGTCACTTATTCTGTTTGACACTGAATTGCATCTCTCCATGTCTCCCCAGACTGTCCTCTCTGCCCAAAAGGAAAAAAAACCTTTTAACCAATCACTGAACTCTTAAAGGGGCTTTTATAAGTCTACACTACCTATTTACCTTGTGTGTGCGTGTGTGTGATTGATCAGAGGATAGAGGAATTATGAGTGTGTGTTTGGGTGGGTGGGTTTGAGCTAACATGCTAGCAAACTGTGCTCGGCAGACAGCCAGACACCAGCGTGATCCAAATAAACATGAAGGAGAGGAATGCACTTCTCCTTGTGGTCATTACCCCGCTGTTTAACCCTGTTAGCTCGTCCAGATTACACACACTGATCCTCAGAGAAAGTGTGAGAGAGATGGGGGAGAGTGAGAGGGAGGGAAGACAGGCAGCGAACGGGTGAATGGGATCATTATTTGGGAGACAGAGGGAGGAAGGAGGGGTGACCACTGGTACTTGTGTGTGAACGCCAGCCAGTGGCGTTCCCTGTGTATATCAATGTGTTAATACTGAACTGACTGTGAGGCAGCCAAAGACTGTGGAAAAAAGGGTCGAGGGAGAGATGGGAAGCAAAGTGACAGTTTAGAACAACAATTGAATTAAAAATGTGACTTTGGTTCAGCGATAATATGTGGCTGCATTGCTTTTCTTTTTCTTTTCTTTTTTTCTGCAACAATGGTGACAGATGTCTGTTAAGTTAAAATGAGAAACAAGCAAAACTATATTCAAATGGTTGTTTATTGGTATGTTAGGGGGTCTAACATGTTGCCCTTTAGTCAGTGGTGATAGAAAAAAAAGTTTCTTTTTACGTTTTATTTTAATAATTAAAAAAATACAAAGCATTTTTTTTTTTTAACAATTTCTTTGTGAACTATTGAGAGACCAGCCCAGTATAGTGCATGATTTCTTCCCGAACAAGGAAGAGGGCTCCACCACTCTCACTATTTAAGAGATGATAAGAAAAAATATTAAGGAGTAATGGGGGGTGGGGAGGTGGGTGGGAGAAAAAATGAAAAAAAGTACTGTAAAATGAAAAGATAACATTAAACAAAAAAAACTGTCATTATGGTAATTTGTCTCAATGGGAATGGTGTATGAAGCAAGGCCTTATGTGATCTGTATCATAGTTAATAAATCAAATCTTGTAAAACTTCTGCTTCTTGTCTCTTTGCTACACGAGTGATTAGTGGCACATGGAACAGATGACAAAGTCCCAAGGCCGACACAGTCTACAGTTAGGGTGATGGATTCTTAATCGACTCCTATATTTAAATTAACCTCAACTGGAAAAGCTCCCAGAACCAGTTTTTGAAATCCAAAGTGTGCTATCAGGGAAGATAATGGTCCACACCTGCACCTTTTTGGCTTGTGACATAAAATGAGGGAATATCTGCATGCAACCCCTCACCCGCAGTCACATATGCCTTCCGGTTGTGACCAGTTTTAACAAAGTGCGAGTTTAACTGTGTTTACTCTTTCTGAATTGTGAAGACTTGAGGGGGCAAAATAATCGCTTAATTAAAAAAAATAAAGACGGTGGTTCAGAACCACTGGTCTTCCCAACAGGATAACAGAAGCTTATTTCTAACTTATCTATTAAGATACATGACATTATGATTGTCTTGCTCAAGTAGACTAGTGTGGATGGGAGAATGTTCCCCTCTACTGTCTGTCTTCTGTTCCTGTCCATTAAAATGTCTGACATTGGCGATAGTGACTTCTATTTGAACACATTTTGTCACTAGAGAGGTGTTCACATTCCTCTCCTGAAGGTGGTGATGTCTCCTCCTCTGCAACCTGAGGTTCAAACGTATTCGGGCAAGCTTTAGTTGGTACGTCACTAATCCATAAGCCAATCGTTGCCTATGTGAAACACTAATCAACGGGGGGAACAACTTTAACACAACTCCGGCAAAGAAACCTGAAACCTCCGACTCAGAGCGGACTGTCAGTACAAAGAGAATGCACACTGTCATAGCTGTCAGTCATTGACAGTTACAAGCTTACAAACTACAGAAACGAATAAAAGATGCTAACTAAACTTTCCATTCCTACATTTACCATTCTGAAACTATAACTTGGTTGCAGATCGCTAAGGCTTTTGTTTGTCCATCCACCTGTGGGGCTCCAGGAGTTGCACCTGCCATACCATGAGTCGGCGATCCGCCCAAGAGCGCCTGCCCTGCTGCCTCCTGTGTGAAGCCGGCTCAAAAATGTAGGCGTATGGCTGATTCACTCCAATGAATGTGTTTAGTCATCTTGATGAGCCGTTTGCGCTCTTCTCTTTAAACCTTTAAATGCTCATCAACCTCTGGCAGAAGCTACTGAAGAGTCTCAAGCTACCGCAAGAATGCGTGGGAGTGTGGGGCGAGGCCAGCTATGCGTGATTTTCTCAATAAGGGAAAAAGCGTAGATATGCTTCCTGCTCCATCTCGGAGTTGTTTTTCCTTCTTATGTGGGAAATCCATGTTAAACAAAGTATTAATCATAGCAGAGTCGTTTTTAAATACTTAAACACGTGTCTGGTATGGGACTTCAAAATTAATGGCCACTCTGCTCTACGAAAAGTCATTCTAATTGCATTTTAGGGTGGAGGAGCGAAACACAGCCAATCACACACATGTACTCTAATAAACTGTACAATAACAGCGGGTAAATAGCAATTTCCATTATCTTTTGTCTGTTATTTTACTCTATCAGTTTGTATAAAATATATAAAAACAGAAATAATAGGACAGCCATGGGAGGATGTGTGTACATTAAATGTGCTAAAAACTTTAATTTCACTGATAATATGTACCTCTACACACTGATGAAGGGCCACTAAAGCCACATGGGGGAACAGACAACGTCAAAGCTGCCTCCGGGACCCTCACGTTTTTTTGCGAGAGGCTGCCTGAGAAGGGCTCCGCCTGTGCCATTTTCAGGGTGATGTAAGGACTCGGGTCCCTGTGAGGGTAATGCGAAGGCCTCACTGCCATTTCATGGTGCCCTCCTCTGACCTTTTCATTGAGTCAAACCAAAGGAAATCCATGTCCATGACCTTTGTGGTGCATCTCTCCATACTGGCACAGGAAGAAAAAAAAAACAGAGAGAGAGAGAGAGCGACTGATTGAGAATGAAAAGGGCAGACGCGTGTGCACACAGGACATGCGACCCTTGAACTCTAACCTTTAAGAAGTGTCATGAGGGAGAGAGTGTTTTGGGATTTGATTGGAAGTCAAATATAGGGATTGTCAACATTGCCTCACTGGCCAATGTGGGGATGAAACCACTCAGGGGTTGTCAGGAATGCTAGGACTAATATGAGGGGACAAGTGAGACAAACGAACACAGCTAGTAGAGCTCCATTGTGCCACCAAATCAAAAGGATCACAAGCATGTTGCTGCTTTTTCCCTTGCGCGTGCATAAACGCACCACTAGGAGGCTGACTTGTCCCACACTACTCATCCACCACCGCTCTGCTGTATCCGGGGAGAGGAGGCAAACGGCAGAGAGCGTGGACCTAATTGATCGGGTCAAGGTTTGGGTGTCAACAGTGAGACGACGCTTTAATCCCGCGCTCACAGCGAGATGAGCGCGTGAGAGGAGCATCTGAAGACTTTTCTCATTGATGTCGAAGCTCCACTTCAGCTCTCTCAGTTTGAAGTTTGGCGGAGGAAATAGGTCTGACTAAACTCAAGAGATTGTGGGGGAGGGAGGAGGAGGAGGTAAAGTAATCCGCGGAATAAAGACAAAGAACTTAATTTGAAGTCATTTTAGCTCTCTATTAGAGGCGTGATGTGCTTCTTTAGTGCGGGGCATGACCAAAAAAAAAAAAAAGTTCTGAGGTAGACAGAGAGGAAGGAGGAGGAAGGGGACATATATGGAGAAAAAGAGACCGGTCTTATGATGAGTCGAGGCACGTATCTCCGCTCAACCGTGTCTTTCTGGGCTTGGAGCTCGCAGCTGCGGCGGCGGGTATTGAATTCAGATGCGGGCCTGTCTCCCCCCCCCCCAGCTCCGGCCGCTACAGGTGGAAATGCTCTTATCAATACGGACTGTCCGAGCCTGACTGCGGGCCGATCCGTCTCATTGATGATTTCAGGTGCCCCCAGCTCTCCCTCTTACCTCCCCGAGGAGCCCATTGATTAATGTCTGGGTCACAGTGGTATTTCCATATTGATGGCTCGATTGATGACGGCGCTCTAGGAACAAGCCGTATTGACCAGCTGGAAAGTGATACGTTTCAAACGGTTTGGCGGATGTAGTTATTATGCATACACTGGAGCATAATCAAGGGCCCTACAGAGCCTAAGTGCAGTAACTACAAAATCACTAATAACATGATTTCTGCACAATTTTGGGCCTGAAAGTATGGAGGTTAGGATTGATTTGGATTAAAAATATTAAATGGTAAACTAGTGAACCATAATCTATCATCAGTGTGCCAAATATTTATTTGTTGGGACAGTAAACTAACTTGAAAGCCATTTTTTAATACATTTTATTCCAATTTACTGCACTCAAGCTTTGTAGGGCAGTACAGGAGATCTAGGCGGAACAAATGAAGCATGTGTTACCTGCAAATTCAGCAACTATCTGCATCCTGTTAATAAAAACATCAATATTCCTACAATAACAACAACAACATGTCATAGTGAATTAAGGGTGATTGGGAAACAAGGTCAAATGGGATATTATAATTATATACAGGGTTTGACATCACGTGGCTGGGCGGGACATGCATCAAACAGGAAGTTGACCCTGCAACACATGGTGAGGAGATTAATGGTCATAAAATTGTCATAGCTCATATATACTGCACAAAACCTCAGTGGAAACATGAATATGATGTAAAGTGTTGATAGCCCATCATCATTGGAATGAGGTTTGATAAATATGCTTCCACTAGCCTGAATCAACGTCAAGATGCGCCATCAACATGGCCCAAATGTTACAACAACAAAAAAAGGTTTGGGGTCATTTCACACAAAAAGATATGCCATACCTCCTTGGAATTTGATAGTCTGGCCTCTTCAGATGGATAAGCAGCATCTTCAGTTTAACAGCAATGTGTTGCGTCTTGCTATTTAAAAAAAAAAGAAGTATGGCATGAAAGCTTACACAAGGCGGAAAGTCAAAAACTGTCCCAATCCCACTTCCATCACTTCTAATGTAGTTTGTATAACTATTAATAAAATATTGCGTGACATTGTGCTTTATAGCATTTTTACCATTCTTTATGACAAGATAAAATCAAGGCACAAATAACTGATAATACAGCAAAGTTAGGAAGCTATAGCAGCCTATAGGTGGTGGGCATGAATGTAATATACTCTGGCTGCAATGTTTGAAGCTCATGTCAATGTGAATTAATACGTATAAACTCCTGGTCCTTCAGGTCAGTTGTTCAAAATCTGTCAGACAGGACCCTCTGATGAGTCAAAAAACAATCTCTGGTTGTGAGGTGACCAACATGGAAGAGAAAAATAACACACAAAATATCTCCTATCTTTGCTTTTTAATTTTTACCATCTCCGGGAGTGCAAACACCAATCAAATATGAGATTCGGGTGAACTGCTCACATGGTAGTTCCTAGGCATCTGCACCATGAGAAAATGGTTGCCGGTCAATGTAGTTGATCAGGAACATTTTGTAGGGATACCTTTAAATGATAACAGCAAAAATCTACAAAAGCGGACAGAATCACACAGAATGCCAAAATGAAAAAAAAAAGATTTGACGTAACTCCTAGAGTTACCAGGTCATATTAGGTTGCTTTTCAATCTGCAGCATTAGTCAGCTAAAAAAACAACACCTGGCAATCACTTCTTTGGTAAATGAGTTTTCAAAGCAACCTGAGACAGCTAACGGAGTCCCCCCCCCCCCTGCAGTGGCATCATTAAAGTGGGGACCAGTCTTGAAAATCATTACAACTATATGCGAAAGTCAAACAAGGATCCTCATAAGGATACAGTATGATGGACATGCAGGGGTGTACAGAGGTTTAGCAAGTGCTGCTAATTGGTATGCAACCAGATATGACCTTTTTAGCCGTGTTCGCAATGGTGATTTACTTATTTTAAAGTTATTATATGAGGTGTTCTTCTTACTGCATCCTTCTTACTGCTGTGTGATCATATTGCTGTGATATTTCCACGCTATCTCTCTAGTTGGCTAGTGCCTAGTTTTTCTCCATCGGGTCAAGTGCACACACTGCATAATGCACGACAACTCGGCGGAGAGCCTGGAGTTGTGAACCCAATTTTGCGGACACCCTAATTTAAAGGACAGGGAGAGAGAACAACATGATTCTGTGGGACTTGTTCTGCTTGTTGTGGTGATTACTTTGGAGGCAGAGGGCATTGTGTGGAGATGATAGTCAGTGAGGAAAACAAAAAAATCGTTGAGCAGAACTGATCCCACTTTACGCTTATAGGGTCAGTGGTCGAAAATGGGCGCTCGGCCTCCAGGTCCCTGTGACATGAATCAGGGGCCCCCCGACGTATATCTGCTGATTACATCTCCTGAAGTGAAAAAATGCAAATAATAAATGTATGAGCAACGTGCTTGTTTTTTTGCTTGATTAATTATGCCGTTTAATTCCAGATCCACCACGCCGCTCCACCGTATAATTTCCCAGTGGTCTTGGCTGTTTCTTCTCTCACTTGCGCTCTCTCCTTTTTTTTTTTCCTCGTTGCAAAATGAATCATGGATCCAACCGTCTGTACCCGGGGGAGAGCGGCGAGCTGGCGAACAGGCTGACCAATCATGAGCATCAGAGGCAGACACACAGGCGGAGGGAGCCTTTTGTTGTGCACTGCACTCATCAAGTCAAAAGACAACTACCGATTTGGCCCGAAGAAAATTAAAAGATGGAGAGTAAGGAGGCAAAAAATAACCAACTTCATCTGTGTTTATCAGGCTGTTTTCTCCCTCTTACCTCTCCTCTCTGCCCTGCAGCTTATCCAATCAGACTAGCCAGTGTGTGTTTGTCTGAGTGGGTGGCAGAGTCTCCGCACCATTCATAATGTCAACTGGGACCATGACTGCTCCTCTATTCCCAGCCCGGCCAACCCTCTCTGACAGTTGCAGGTTAGCCTCTCTCTCTCCTCTCTCCCCCAGCTCTCCTCTTCTCTCTCCTCCAGCTTTCCTCTTCAGCTCTCCTCAGGGTCCCCACTGAGAATACTGCTCAGATCCAGGCCTCTGAGCCCCAAAGCCGGCCTTAATCCTCCCCATCGATCGCCATGAGAATTTCCTCACCAGCACAGCAGGGCCCGTTCTCCGGCACTCACACTCCTCGACCCTGAACAGCCAGCACTTCTCAGTCAAATAGAGAATAGGGTCAGGCACATTACCTCTTGTCTTCTCAACACATGGGTCTTGTTGATGTGTTGTGTGTTATCGGATGCTTATAGAAGGCTGCATGTTGCTTCTGAATGTTTTTGCTTCTCCAGATTCAGTTTAGAATGAGACTCGGCTGTAATCGGCTCAATGAACATCTCTGTTTTTCAAAGTGATCTGTCTATACAGTCTTTTTCTAACGCAAGCTGCAGTCAGAAACCTGGCCTAGATTGCTTTTTCCATAGTATTTACTCTACTACAGTGATTCCCAAACAACTCCTCCGTAGACCATGGAATTTGAAAGATGTTATAGATGGCACTGAGAGCAACCAGGGGAATGCTCTGAGTAGATGGCTTCAGTTTCTGTTTCAGAACTGACAACACTACTATAAAACTCATTATCCAGTGAGCGGAGAAGTCTAAACCGTTAGCTAATGGGAAATTGGCTTAAATAGGTAGCCAAAAGTACAGATAAACAGTTGAAATGTCCGTCTTCTGCCACTCCAGATTGTAATAATATGCAAACTTGAGTTAAACTGCATGAAAAATTATTATTAATACCAACTTTTATATCGTCAATATCTCATCTGATATGACTGAGGGGTTACACCGAACAAACGGCTACTGCCACTGCTCTTCTGTGTAGAACTCTAGATACATTTAGAAATATACAGAGAAATCTAAAACGCAGATCTCCTGGCATAATGATAGGCCGCATTTCCATCCATCACGCCGATGAAGATGAAGTAATGGAAGTTGGTGTACGCTACAACTCTGCTAGAAGATGAGAAAGCATCATTACCAGAGTCCTCCTGGGAAAGCTCCCAACCAACAGTCTATCGCACGTTACATACTTGTTCATAATTTATTTACGCGACAAGCTTCCCCTGGACTCTGCTGTGTGTGTGTGTGTGTGTGTGTGTGTGTGTGTGTTTCGCTGCACGTGTGGAGGTATTCGAGAGGTAAATTCCTCTACCGCTGCCTGCTCAAAGACCAGCAAGGATATGTATCCTGTGCAATAGTAGAAGATTAAACTAGATACTTTATTTGTATGTGGTGAACCCAATCATGAAGGGGGGGAGGATTTGGAACATTTGGCCCTGTCAAAATGCTGCTCTGTGCACCAGTTAGAGCAACTCTGTCAATGCTGGCATTTAGGAGCCGGTACAGATGGTAATGTATCAATACTTTGTTTAAAAAAAGGCTCTGAGCCACCATTTCTAAATTAGCCCCAGAGACACGTTTGACAAAATCTGTTTCCATTCTTTTCTTTTGGGGTACATTTACTAATTGACTTGCGGTTCTGTGTGTTGTCATGATGTACTGCGGATGCATCTTATCTGCATTTGGATTATTGCTGGGGATTAATTCAATTCGTATATACCTTTAACTCTCTCTGACCATATTCCTCAGCCTCTCGTTACTTTTCATTCATTAGGTGAGCTGACCGCACACCCTTAGTTTTCTCTCTCTCTCTCTCTTTCTCTCTCTCTCTCTCTCACTCTCTCACACACACACACACACACACACACACACACACACACACACACACACACGCACGCACACACACACACACACACACACACACACACGCACACAGCTTTTTCCCTCTGTCTCCTCACTCCCAGCCCTCTATACTTCAGTGCGTCGCTCTTTCCTCTCATACCTCTCCTTCCCTGCCCTTTCCTCACGCCTGCTTCCTTCCTCCCATCACTCTGTCTTCCCGTTTTTTACCCTTGCTCTGCCTGCTCTCTCCTCTTGTTCGCTCCCTCCCTCCTTCTTTCCCCTCTCCCCTCTTTCTCTTTATTAATTTATTGGGTTGTTATTCTCCTTGCCTGGCTCTGCTAATGAAGGCAGGATGCAGATGAGGGCGAAGGTCGTCTCCGTTGCGATCGACCCCATCGCCCCGCAGTATGGCACTCTGACTGGCACAGGTCAGTGGCAGCTGTCAATCAAAACACACACACATTCACATGCATGTGCACGCATGCACTCACACACATTATCCCTGCAATAGATTCATACACAAATATATGAGCTATTACAATTAACAGTTCATAATTAGCTGTACAAATTCAGATATTTTCAAGCTTGAAATCTGACTGTTTTCATAGAGGTTTTGGTTTATAACCCGTTGTAATGAAGCAGGCTGTGAGATTGTGAACATCTTAACCAGTGATTTTCCCTCTGTGATTTCTGCAATTTTATAATTTTTAGAGGCCTGAAGCAAAAATTAAAAAAGTAGAAGTTTAAAAAAATGATCAGAATTTTGCGTAGATTGTTAGGTACACCTATTTAACCCTATTGTATACATAGGGTGGGCATGAGACAGTGTGCTATACAGTCAAACCATAACACATAACACACAGACGGGATGAACAATATTTACTCAGTATAACATTACACACAAACTACAGCCTCTAAAATGATCAGAATCACATCTCTAAATCACTCTTAACCTCATGAAAGAAGAATTCAAGTTTAGTTTTAGATTTGTTTTAACTGTTAAATTGGGTGTTATATAATGTTATGTCGATTGGTTGTTGGTTTGTTGGTTGGTTGGTTGGTTGGTTGGTCCACATCTGTGATCAAGACCGAAATATCTCAACTATTGGATGTACCCAGACAATCATGGGTCATGAATATTAAAGACTCCCCCTGACTTTTAACATTTATGGTTTTGAGGGAAATGTCTCAAATACCATTAGCTGGACTGCACATTATATTTAGTACAGATATTCATGTACCATTTAATATTAATTGTAATCACTTTGGTGATCACCTGACTTTTTATCTAGCACCATCATTAGGTCAAAATGTGTCCAATACCTACATACCTGCAAAAATAATAACATTCCCATCAGCCACAGTTAATTTGTGTTTGGTGCTGCATTTCGCCTGCTAAACTTGTCATTGTGAGCATGTTAGCATGCTGACATTTAGCTGAAAGCATAACTGCCTATAAGTACAGCCTCCCAGACCCGCTAAGCATAGCTCGTTTCTTCTTTTCTATCTTATATTGCAAACCTATGGAGGCGTCCCAACCCCAAGATGTGAACCACATAGAGCAACAAATGTCCAAAAGGCATCACCCCGACACGTGCACACAAAAATACACTCTCACCAGATGTTCTTTCATTCAACAGACATTACACATTTGCTTGTCCACAGGTTGAAGTGTTATAGCAAAGTGTCTAACCCCTGCCCTGTCGTTCATTGGCCTCGACGTGGTTAAGACCTCTGAATTACTCCTCCCTGCATCCCATATCCCAGTACTTGTAGCATTTGTGACCCCTGCTCTTCATCACAGCACGTTAAGAGATTGTGAGTGTGTGTGTGTGTGTGTGTGTGTGTGTGTGTGTGTGTGTGTGTGTGTGTGTGTGTGTGTGTGTGTGTGTGTGTGTGTGTGTGTGTGTGTGTGTGTGTGTGTGTGTGTGTGTGTGTGTGTGTGTGTGTGTGTGTATATGCACTTTGCGTTCATGTCAATTTTAGTTCATGGTTATTGTTGGAGGTTTATTTGTGTGCTCAGCGATGTCGTTGAGTGTGTTCACCTGTATCTTGGCGTCTGTGAACGTGCAGGAGCGCGCCACACACACACACACACACACACACACACACACACGCATACATGCACACACATATCTCTATTAGCAGTATAGTAGTGTTAACAGTGTTATGCCATGCGTGAACTTCCCCACCTTTCCCTCATATCTATGCAAAGCTGAGGTCCTGTCAATCAGTCACCTTGGTGACATAGAGCCCCACCTCCCCAATTAGAGCTGACAGGGCAGGATTAGGAGGGGGGCGGGCCCCCGCCGACCTGCCTACGTGTCAATCACGCGCTGGGCATCCGCATGCCTGTTTACTGTCAGATCCCATCTCCGTCTGTCAGACTGCACGGCAACCGTCGCCCAGGGAGGAGAGGAGGAGGGTGGGGGTAGGCGGAGAGGGGGGAGGAGGAGATCTGATCAGAATTAACTATGCTTCTCCCCACAGACCGGCCGTGCTTTTAATTCATGAAAGGGATGAGAGGAAAGTGGGAAGAGAGAGGGAGTGATAGAGGGAGGAGAGCATTTAAAACCCAGAGCAGGGCCTTCTTTAGAAGTTTTCAGAGTGATGTTTCTTCTCTGCCTGACAATCACTTTTCTTCTCTCGCTGACTCTCTCCTGTCTCTCCCTCTCAGACTTCTTTGCGAAGGTGTGATTCATGCCGCCTTAAAGCTGCTACAATTTATCAACAGCCTTTCTCTTTCTCTGAAGTTATGTGACCCTGGTGTTTAAGGACTCACAAATATGTATTCGTGTTTTTGTGAGTTGGAGAGTTAAGGTCAATTTATTTAGTCCTGCACATGCTCATGCAAATTTGTGTCTCTGTTTCGGTACGTGTCTGGGGATATGGGTCCTGCCTACACACCTACAGTATGTGAATACATAATGCTGTTATGCTCCTCAGACTGTGTGCTTTAAAGCAGTGTCATGTATGCAGAGCGTACACAATGCTAATGTATGTGTGTGTGTGTGTTTGAGTGTGTATTCGTGGCTTTGCGGCCCCTTGTTTGTGTGTGTGTGTGTGTGCATTTCTTCTTTTGTAGGGTCTCTGGTGGTAGCCTCACTTTGACCCTGGTGCCCTCACTCTAATCCTGTAGCAAATGAGGGCTTTGTGGGGCTGAAGGGGGTGTTTGGGTGTCTGCACCAAGCCACAGTCTTAGTATTAGAGGCCCAGAGCGAAGGTCCTGGGGTTATGGGCGATGAAGAAGAGGGAAACAATAGATTGTACTGGAAGTAAAGGGAAGGATATTGTCAGCATTATGTTGGCCACCGGCGGTCATATGGGATATCTCATTACCTCCACCACAGAGCTTATGTTTTTTTGTCCCGTCATGTTTGATATTTTAGTTAGCAGGATATAAATCTACTTAACAGATGTAATTGAAAGAATGTGTAGTCAAAAAATAACTATTTTTTTTTCAGGAATGGATGGATCTACTGCACGGCCGTTTATAAACGAAACCAACATCTCTTAGATTTCTTTGTTAGCCTAGCCCGTTTTGGGCGTTTTTGGACAGAACACATCCTTCATCCTTTCTCCAAACCATAATTCAAAATACACAATGTATTGAGATGATGCTAAAAAAGTTATCATATTTTTCTTTTATGATAATCTATTTACTGTATTGCCTAATTATGGTCAAAGTCTTGTTGACATGGCCTATGTCATTGTAACTGCCGTAAACCTCCAACACATCATGCAATTGCAACTTTTAGAAAAAATGTGAACATCTCAACTACAAGCATTTTGACAAAATGTGATAGCTTATCGTCTTTCAGTGGGGTGACAGTAAATTATACTTTATATAATTTATGTAATTAACAAAGAGTTAAACCTTCAACAACTGATTTTTTGAGAACTTGGGAGTAGTGGTAACAATTCATGAACATACATTATCACTTACGTTAATTACATTACACATCCAGCAGAGCGTAACATTATCATTATTTTGGAACCGTGCTTCTGGCCACCTGGTGAGTTTAAGTCCAATATTTACTCTCTTTTAGCTCTCTTTTTGGTCTCTACCATCTCCTGAGGGAAATATGTGTGTTTTTAGCTGCTACATGCTCCACTTTGTTCACCAGTCAGTTGCCAACTGAGCTGCCCACTGTGGCCAAAAATGAGCGGTGAGGGTGAACCAAAACAGTAAAGCTTCAGGCCGGATAGCTAAACAAAGGGCTGAAAGTCACTATAAAGCTCCGTAAAGCTCCTTAAAGCTGCGTAAATCCGAGAGGGGGTGCAAATTCAGGTGATAATTCCCTGCAGGTTCATTACTATAAGTGGAGTGATCCATTTCATATTGTCACATTGTTTTCATGATGTAATTTGACACACTATCATCAAAATATTGATTATAGCAGCTTTAAAGAGAAGACATATAATGTCATATTCTGTTCAGATCTAGAAGCGCATTAAAACAATTCTGATTTTAGCTCACTGAGTTTCCACTTATCTCTATTTCTTGCCTCCACTCTTGAATATATCTTTTTTTTTTTTGCAATTTTGTCTGCATGATTGTCAAGGTGAATTAATAAATGTCAGTTTATTTTGAATAAACAGTTTGTCAGCCATCATGCCACATGCTGCTGACAGGTATACATGTACCATGTCATATCTGCTGATAGCTGTATGTTTTTTAGTATTTGTTATTACCAGGCATATGTAGGTTGAACATTGTGTGCGTGTGTGTGTGTGTGTGCTTTCTTGAATTAGAGATGCGTTGCAGGGTTGTGTCTGAGACGCAGCTCAGGTGTCTGTTGGTGTCTGTTGAACGACCTCGCTGCAGGGAACAGGCTATCAGGCTTAGAGGGAGGCTATCATGTTAATTACTTTACACACACCCCGCCAGCCAAGCATGCAGCACAACTGCTGCACACACACAGACACACACACACACACACACACACACACACACACACACACACACACACACACACACACACACACACACACACTACCACACACACACACACACATACACACACACACACACACACACACAGACACACACACGCACGCACTTGGCACAAATACTGTTAAGTTCACGCACATGCACACAAGAGCAGCAGTCTTTCTCTCATTTTGTCGTTTCTCTATCTTCCCACTCTTGCTGTTTGAAGGCCTTGGACATCAATTCCCTTTTGCTTTCAAAAAAGATTGTTTTATATTCTAATCAATTCAAGTCCATCCTGTGAAATTAATTGACATTCATTCAATGATTTTTAAATTCCTCCGAGGCTGTTCTTTCGTTTCAGCCTGTCAGCGAGCTGCAAGTGAGATCGGACTAAATGTTTTGTCATCTCACACTCCAGGGTAAGCCCGCGCCAAAGCGTGAGCCTGAGGTCAGCTTAACCTCTTTATAATCTCGTCTCTCGTCGTCTATTCCGCTCGTAAAAGGGTGGGGGAAACAATACAGATTCATGATCAAAAACTTGGGCGAGGCTCATTCTTCTGTGGCAGCCTTCATATGTCTCCTCAGGAGAATTTTTTTCAGAATCATGTCAGTGGTTTTTGAGCGGGGTGTCCAGCGCTCTCAGGCCGGAGAACCAGAGGAGGGGTATTGGCCGGGGCAGCTTGATGCCTTTAGTTAAATGATGCTGGCACGCAGAGGGATTGCTTTGGGAAGTTGTCATCCATCATGATTTTAGAATGACTCAAAGCAGCACTCTCCTTTTGGGGTTATGGTCTGGGATCCATGATTGATGTGGAGTGGATGCGAGTGTTGGAGGGAGGAATGAAAAAGAGAGTGTGTGTTTGTGTGCTAAAAAATAAGTAAAGATAGGCTTGTACCCTCAAACCATTTATATACTAATTACTCACCGAGTGTTGCGTTGAATTTGTGAAGAAAACTTTTTTTGTTGTTGTTACTTTCCTCCATTTTGAACTGAACTATAAAACGGTAAAACTATATCAAAACATTCATTCAAGGGGTGGCTGGTGGCATAGTGGTTAGAGCAGTCGCCCCATCTAAAGAGGCTGAGGGTCCTCGAGGCAGTGGCCGCGGGTTTGACTCCAACCTGCGGCCCTTTGCTGCATGTCTCCCCCCCTCTCACCCCATTTCCTGTCTGTCCTATACATAATAAAGGCTTGAAAAACAAACTTAAACGTTAACAAACTCACACAACTTGTGCAGTATAATCTGTGTATCGTTTATCCAGTCGTATATTTACTCCTTTCCAAACATGTGCCTTTTTTGCTAAAGCCTCACTATACAACACTTGAGCAGGAACACTACTTTAAACTGTTCCTCCAGAGTGTGTTTAATTTTCCCTTTGCTCTCTTTTATGTATTGTTAAGGAAGTTAACTGAGGGCCCACTGATTAAAGTTACTCTAAACCAGATAATAATGATCAATGTACATCTAGTGTCCTACCATGTGGCAAAATGTCAACACCCATTTATCTTTAAAGGAGCTCTGATTCCTTGCACATCCGTTCCCCATTTTGTACGTGAGCCCCTTGCATGCGCTTGGATGCACCCCCTGTGTGTGCGTTATTGTATTTCTTAAGCTGAAGCATTTTGTCCGTCTTTGCCTCTCTCACTCTTCCGTTTTTCCAGGTTCAAGTCTCACCTAAGTTAATTCTTCAATTAGTGTGATCCCGATATTCCGGAGAGATCATGGAGGTAGCCCTGCAAATCGATGTCCAATTAGCAAAGGCTCCCTAGCCCGGAGAAGAGGGGGGACGACCGCCATGGTCATTTTTTTTTAGAGAACTGGAGGTTAGGGCGGGGTCTGGAGTTGAAGGTAGAGGTTTAGAGGAGAAGGGATTAAAAAAAAAAGGAAGGAGAGGAAGCATGAAGGAGAGATGAAAAGTGGGTGAGAAGAAAGCATTTGAGGTCTGTAAAGTGGGTGGAGGTGAGGGTGGGAGTGTCGGGGGTCTGAAGAGGTGGGGTGTAGATGTTAGATGCTCAATCAAGCTGTGTGAGGACAGTGTAATTAATCCATTGAAGATGTCTGATTGCAGATGACTTTGGGAATACCAGAGTGGTGGCTGGGCCTTGGGGGAAAAGGGGGAGGGCAGGAAACAAGATGGATGCAGGGATGCGGGGAGTGGAAAAGCGGAAGGGCAAACAGAGGGAGAGAGTGAGATTAATTGAGACGAGGGAGATACAGTACCTTTTAAATGAGAAGGATGCGTTTCTGTGACAATGTAAGAAAAGGAAAGAAAGGAGGGGAAAAAATGAAAGAATTGATCACGTCAGGGTTAGGTCGAACCATCACTCAGCACTGTAGGGATAAAGACCTCCACCAGATGTCACATGTATGTAAAGGAAGAATCACGAGGCTTGCTAACTCATCCCTGAATTTCTCACTGCTAAAACACTCTCTTATAAGACAAATGAGTGTCTATCCTCTTCTAATGCTAATATGCTTTTAAGGCTCTATTAGCCGGCAGAGTTTTGCTTTTATTTAATGGACTATTCATTTGTTTGAATGCATTTTGTCTCAGTGGCTACACTACAGAGTTGGCTTTAGCTCAGCTCCCGAACGCCACATGATTTACTTACCCACAGCTATTTTGGAGGCTCAGCCTTTATAATCTAATTGAATTTGATAAAGCAGAGTAATCATCAGAGTATTATGGTGAGTACTCATCATACTGATATGGTAATTTTGTTCTATCGTGATTGAATGTTTTCATTAAGTGTTGTCTGAATGCGTTTTATGCCGCATCCACTTTGTGCGCGGTTGATAGAAAAGCAAATGTTCATTGTTTTCAGCAAAAGAATGACAGTAAACTATGCTGGATATTCACAAGGCACTACCTTTCACGCGTGTAGGTAGAAATGCTGACAAAAGTTGAATTCTCAAAGAGTTTGACTTCTTTCATTGCAGAGAACACAGCCTGGATCTTGACAAGTCGAAAAGCACTTTTTCCTCTCTTGACAATTCAAGTCAAATGGGTGCACACGCCTGTAAATGGTGCAGTCTGTTTGTCTGTTTAAGCAGTGGGACACGACACACGTTTGTTGTTTTCCGTCTGCACTGGTTTTATTTTTTTATTTCTTTATATTTTCATTCTCATGTTGTTTGTGGCTTTAAGTATTATTATAAAGCACTTTGTGACGTCTGCTCAATCAAGGCGCTGTACTTACTTATTCAAGCCAGCAAATTGGATTCTAAATGAAACTATTACTATCTGATTAAAGCTGCTTTCAATTTTAATTTGAGTGTTTACATTCAGATGAATACTATATGGAAAAGGGTGATTGCTTGGTCTCCGGTCTTGTATTTGTCAAGAACTGCTGATCCAAACATTTACACTTACGATACTGATGCCAGTATCGTAAATGCCTCTGATACTGCCTAAAATGCTGGTAGCAGCGTGTGTGCAAGTCTACACACCAATCAGACCTGAAAATATTTCCTGCTCTTTTTCCATTATTACTGACTGTTAAACTAGATCATGAAAGAAAGTATGTTTTTTTTTTCCTTTTTTACAATGGGTTTAACCTGAGCCAGGCCATATAGCAATGATAGCAAACATCCATACAGGGTAGTATACACCTGATTAATAGATATATTTATCAGCTGGGATTCATGTTGGGGTTTTTACAACTGTTATACTTTTTTTCTTCCTGTCTGCAAAAATGTAATAAAGACATTTGGAAAAAAATATATATGAATATATTTAGAAGAAGAAGAAGAAGAAGAATTACTTTATTTATCCCGCACGGGGAAATTGAATTTTTTCACTCTTATTATTATACATGTTACACACACAGACCCGAAAATACACACATGCACAGACAGGACCTATACATGCAATTAAGGAGAGATGTTAGAGCGAGGGGGCTGCCAGTGACCAGCACCCCGAGCAGTTGGGGTTTCGGTGCCTTGCTCAACAGCACCTTGGCGGTGCCCAGGAGATGAACTGGTACCTCTCCAGCCACCAGTCCGTGCCCCATACATGGTCCACAAGGGGACTTGAACCAGCGACCCTACAGTTCCCAGCCAAGTCACCTATGGACTGAGCTACTGCTGCCCCAGTTGTATATTATCTTGTATGGATGTTTGGTCTCATTGAGAAGTAAACTGTATGCTGTATATATAGTTCAGGTATCTGAATCAGTATCAGGATCATCTCTACTTGCGTCTGTGAGAAATGTTAGAGTATACGCGCCATTTGCTAACAGCTAGCTATTTAAGACCAGGCTATTCCCAGAAACAGAAGGGTTCATTCCAAAAGTTACATCGCTGATGCTTGAAATGTTAGAATTTGCTACAATGTAACATGAGCTGGACCCAGCATGCCATTCGGTATGTGCATAATGCACAACTAATAAATATGTCCCCTAAATATCAAGAGCTCACACTTAATGCTGCACTTCCTTGGGTCCTTAATACATCGCCAAGTGTGAAGTCGACGGGTGCCTGAGAAGGACAGAGAAACATACAGACAGAGATTTAGTTCCATATTAAATAGATTGTCCTTCTGTATTGTCCTATAAAATATTAACGATTCTTAGTTAATAGAACGTAAACGTCCTTGAAAGCTAAAAAGGTGAAGGTCAGCACTTGAGTGCAAAACCTAAACAGTGTTATCGCTGTCCTGCTACACGCTCCATTTGTCCACTTGCTGGCACCTTCTAATAAAGATAAGCGGGTAAATGAACATCTTTTTTCTTCAAACCGTTGTACAGTTTGAGAGAAGAAGATGCAATTTCATTCATTTGGTATGGATGCGCTCTTCCATTTTCCTTCTTGTATTCATTTACAGAAGGACTTACATTTAATAATTAATGCAAAAATGCAACCTTTAATACATTCAATGAATAATTGAAAATGAACATGATACTGTTTAATGGATTGCCTTTTATGTATCTGCATGCATGGAATGGTCAAGGCTTGTGTTTATTAAAATCACCATGGCAACAAAGAGAGAGTCTTGCACGTAGCTGACATCCTGCAACACTGACCTACGCGACTGTATTTACACGCGTGTGACTCACAGGCACTGTCATGTAATTTAATTTTAAATTCAGATTAACCCTCACAGTTTATCTATATTGCATTTGCCATTTTAATGAAATGATCTAATGAGGTGATTATAACAGAAACAGAGTCTGTGTATACGTGTTCAGGAGTGTATGATAGCAGCAAAGTAACTGCACAAAATGCTTGAATGTGCATGCGTGACTATGTATTTATTGATATCTTGCCATCTGCAGCTGGGGAATGACTGTAACAGCACTGAATCAGCACACTCACATACATACCTATATACGGTATAGTATAGTTATGAAATCATATCTGTACAGAAGTCCCGATTAGTCTGTGGATTTAATGTTTTGATACTTTAGGGTATTCCGATAGTATGTTAACCTGCTTTATAATCAAAAAAGGCATGGAAATCTTACTTTTTACAACACAGGACCTTTATGAACAATGTGCACACATATCATGCTAAACTATGTAGCCGGTTTTCTTAATTCTCATCAATTTCGATTAAATTTTATGTACAGTATCATGCCAAACCCTAACAAAAGTTATCTCAAGTCACTTTACATAGAGTAGGTCTACACTATGGTTTATTTATTCTTTACACAGACCTAACAATAGCAAGTTGCAGTAATCTTGAACACATTGGCAACGAAAACCTTTCTTTTAACAGGCAGGAACGTCGAACAGACCCAGCTCAACTGTGGGCGGCCATCCGCCTTGACCGTTTGGGGGGGAGAGAGGGAGAGAGAGACAGCGGTGAACAGTATCATTTCTAGGGGAGACTGTGATGGGATCTTGAATGAAAATGATGTGAAGAGAAAGGGGTCAAATAGAAATTAGTGGAGAGAAAGATAAACCGAAAGATGACAGTCTGAGATAGAGTGATAGAGAGATTCAGGAAGACTGCAAAGAAAATTGTCCAGAGTGTTGAAAAACAGTGACAGGCAGTGGAAGAGTGGAAGGAGAAATGTAACAGACAGACTCAGGGAGAGCGAGGGAGAGAGAGACAGGCAGAGACAGACAGAGCGAGAGATAGACAGTGACAGAGGGAGAGATAGACGAGCTGTGTGAGGATGCAGAGAGTGTCCCCCTCTCTCGGCTGCTGCCAGAGGCAAACAGACAGCCTCTCTGCTGGTGGAATGCTAATGCAACAAGCTGCTCCTCTCTTGTCTTCCCTCCCTTCTTTACCTTTCTTCTTCTTTAACTCTCCTCTGTGGAGAAAGTTTAGAGACTATAGACACAAGTATAGACTTGTATAATGGTGACCCCGTCTCTTTTATATTGTTTGTACTTCGCAGATCCGTCTGCGCACGTTGGTTCTGCAAATCGAGCAAATCTATCGGAAAATAATTATTTTAATGGGATAATAGCCAGACTCTATTTGTGTGTGTGTGTGTGTGTGTGTGTGTGTGTGTGAATGTGAATGTGTGTTGAGGGGAATCTTAGATGAGTTATTGTTTGACCTCTCTCTTGCACCCCGCCCCCAAGTCTCATACCGACATCATGTTTGTCTGCAGCTCAGTAGCCATGGCTACCCCCGTGTCAGTGGGGGGTCGCTATGTCAGGGGCCAATAGCAGGTCAGTCAGTCGACCTCTCTCTGTCTGTGTCACAGTCGGCTGACCTCTGACCCCCCCAGCCCGAAAGGGAGACACAAAGCAGTTGTTCGGTAACGATGAATGTCTCCTGGCGTTATCGTCCGTGCAGGTTGTTAACTTCCATCATTTAAGACATTCACATCACACAGACAAACGGTTATTTTTTCTCTTGAACTCACACATTTTCCCTACCTTGGCGACAGTCATCAGTTCTCAACTTCAAGCAGGACATAACCTTGAGCAGAGCAAGCCGGCTGAGCCCGTCTCCCACCCCCCCACCGCCCTGTCTATCTGTCCGTCTTCCTGTCTATCTGCACGGAGATGGCAGCTTCTGAGAAATGGCAGCACACTCTGAAGTGTGATCCATTTAGATAGTGGCGAGGTTTTCTCCCCGCGCACACACGCATGCACACTTACGCTAAACACACACCACGCAACAAACACGAGTGCGCTCACTAACACACGTGTGTGCACATGGACGTGAAGAAACAGATCTTTCTCTCTACACACACACACACATAAACACACACACACACACACACACACACACACGCACACACACACACACATGCGCGCACACACACACACACGCACGCACACACACACACACACACACACACACACACACGCACGCACGCACGCTCACGGCAGTCTCTTAACATACACTCGCTTGGTTGACAAGTCATCTCAGATAAGCTGGAGTGACAGGTGGGGAGTGTTGACTACTAGTGTGTGTAGAACACTCTGGTAGATATCGCTACCTTATGATTATTGAATTATACAATATTTACTTTATCAGATTTGTATAATTTACTTAGAAAATAACAGAGATTAATTTAGAACAGAAGTGGGCAGATTCTTTTTTTTCCATTTTGCTGTTGCTTTCTGTAGAGTTCATCTTGTGCCACTCATACTGTATATATATTCTTTCTTATTTTTTTAAAACACTGCCTCCCTGTGTTTCATTTCGGTTGTTAATTTCCCTGCCGCCTTTTTCTATCTTGGTTCAAACATATTGCACTGCCTTCGTCATCTAGAGAGAATCTTGTCACTTTTTGTTGGCAGCAGATGTATGTTCAAGCTATATTTTGAGGATTCAGGCCTTGTATATCCGCTCGCTTACACTCCCTCCCTCCACTCCCTCTGTATCCCCAGGCCTCCCCGTGCTCCATTCCTCTATTTTCTTATCTACTTTCTTCTCCTACTTGCTCCTCTATGTCATTGCCAAATCTCTCCTGTCTACTCTTTCTGTCTTCTCCTCTCCCTCCCTCCTACCTCTCTCTGTTTCTTTTACACACCCTGTTCTCTCTCTATCAGTCTCTCTATTCTGTGACTGCTCTGGCTGGTCCCCCTGTGGCACACCGTGTCGTGTCCCTAATTTATTTATAATTAGTGCTCTTTGTCGGGATGCACGGGGAATGTTAAAGTACATGCCACCTCGCTCTGGGTACAAATGGGCTGGTGTTCTATCCTCTCTGCCCCGACTGCCCAGCCGACACGGCCACTGGGATGGACAGACCTTACATCCCAAACCCAGACGCAGACTCTTAAAATTATAACGACTCTGTGGAGAAGGCGGCTGTGCACTGAAATAAATCTCCATCTAGTCAAGTCTATTGTGAGAACAAGTTGGTGCAAATCATTCTGTATTGAATTTTGTAATAATTTTCAGTGTCTGTGTCTTAAGCAGTTTTCTGCACTAGAATCAAGAAAAAATGCAACTTGATTATAGAAAATACATGAAACTTAGTGGAAAAAAACCCTCTTTCCTCTGTTTTTTCACCTGTTTTGAGAAAATAAGGCTTTAAAACAAAAATGACTTCATAATCAGGGGAGTTTACACCCTGTCTGTCACCTGCTGAGATACAGATACACACTGTCAGTGCACTCACCTGTGCAACGCCTGAATGCAAAACAGAATAACAAGATGGGACAACATGTAATCTGAAAGTGTAATTTATTAAACATCCTGTTGAATTTTAATGGCCATCACTTGTAAAGTTGAGTTGTTTTTGGGGGGGTTGAGCTGCAGAAAAAAATATATTTCTTTATCATACCACATTAGTGTCAGCGCTGTCTTTACACATAACGTACATGACCAGGAATGACGGCGCTGACAGGACTCGCTGAGTGTGTGTGTGATCAGCCAGGAAGAGCTTTTGTCCTTGGGCTGAGAGGGCACCTGGCTCCTCTTCCCGTCTTTGTGATCTCTCTGTTCCCCCTCTCTCGTGCTGCTCTATCCCTTCTCTATCTGTCTCTTCCTCTCTTCTCTCAGCTCCGATCCCTTCATCCTCCCATCTCGCGCTCTCCCTCTCCTCTGCCCAAGGCGATGCCGTCCTGCAGGCTTTGATCAGGGGGCCAGGGAGGAGAGAGGAAGTGGGTCAGAAAGTTGTGCTGGAGACTGCAGGAGAACAAGGCTGGAATATCGAGTAGGTGAGGCTGCGAGAGGGAGAGAGGGAGAGATGGGGTAATCTAGAGAGAAAGTGATAGAGTGAGAGAGGGTGAGATAGTGGTGGAAAAGAAGAGGGAGGGAGTGGGGAAAGAGGAAGAAAGGGGGGTTGAAATGGGGTAACAGTGAGAGGTAGAGGGAGGGAAGGGGTGGTGGAGTGAGGGGGGCTGCCTGAACTAAAAGAGTAGCAGGAGATAAAAAGAAAATGAGAGCAACAGGAGGAGATAGAGGAGAAGGACGTGGGAAAGGAGAGGTGTCTTCATTTACAGAGAGGGAAAAAAAGACAACACATTTGTCTTGAACGTGGTGCTCAGCATTTAAACAGCAGGTTGGAGGATAAGGCCCTGTTTTAACTAATCTACACAGTGCAGGACAGATAGTTCAGCTCAGTGTGTGTGTGTGTGTGTGTGTGTGTGTGTTCCATCGGCCTGTGTGTGTGTGTGTGTGTGCATGTGTGTGTGTGTGTGTGTGCGTGTGTGTGTTTGTGTGTGTGTGTGTGTGTGTGTGTGTGTGTGTGTGTGTGTGTGTGCATGTGTGTGTGCATGTGTGTGTGTGTGTGTGTGTGTGTGCCGACAGTATATCGCTCGACTGTGGCTCTTTGTTTTTTTTAAAAGATCATTAAGATGCATGGTTTATTAATATTCAGATCAAACCATTAATATTCGCAGAGTGTTTCTGCTCTCCTTGTGTCGTCAGCTCACCTGGGACTAGGGAGGGCAGAAGGGGGAAGAATGGAGGGGTGAGGTGGGGGGAGATGTGGGAGGAAAAGGGGGTGGGGGGGTGGAGTGGTTTAGTGGGACTTTTGGAGATGAGGGGAGCAGAAGGTACAGTAGAGGTGGTGGAGGTCCTGTGAGGGGTCGGGTGTATTGTGACGGGCAATCTGGCCGTGCAAGGCTGCGGGGGGGTTAAGAGTCTGGCGTTGTGGAAGGTTGGGGTGTTTCGGGGGGTCCGCCGCTGGGACTGTGAGGTGAGAGGGGTGAGGGATTTTAGGGGGAAGCAGGGAAGCAGAGGGGGTTTGGTTTCAGAGTAATTGGGCCAATGGGAGGCTAACCATAAACACACACTCACACATTAAACAATACAAAAACACACAAGTTCATATACACGTCTGAGTACACACATGTACATGTGTGTATATGCACACAGTCACACTAATATACACTTTTATGTGCACACACACACACACACACACACACACACACACACACACACACACACACACACACACACACACACACACACACACACACACACACACACACACACACACAAATACACACACACACACACACACCTTTCTTGTATTTTATACCCACATTCATGTCCACACACTAATTGCACAGCCATACAACCTTCAGATGGTCTAGGCTGCATTTACTTTCCCAAATCAGCAAAAAATGATCAGAAAATTATGAAAATGACTGTTTTGTGTAATTTATAGTAATGTGTTCTAAAGATACTCACGTTTGAGATGCTGCAGCAAGTGACTGAAGTTTTACTTTTTACTAGTTTTATAATTGACTTTCACAACAGCGAATCAATTATCAAAATTGTTGTTGGTTCATTTTGGGTCTATCTATTAAATTATCTCAGCTCATTGTTTCAGCTCCACAGACATTTATATAAATTCATGCACTCCATTGCTTCCTGTATATACATATACCGCCCCCGCCGCCAACACACACACACACACACACACACACACACACACACACACACACACACACACACACACACACACACACACACACACACACACACACACACACACACACACACACACACAGACCTCCAGTCAGCTACAGATACACTCAGGCATGCACAAAAGCGGACAGCAAATTAAAGTGGTAATTACTTTTAAGCCCAGAAAGGTGAAGGATTGTATGGCAGGGAGCAATGGGTCACTGTTGAATAGAGAATAGCGGAGCAGGCAGACAGTGTGAAAGGCAGATATGCATCTCAATGAAATATGGAGGAGCATACTCAACAAAAGGCGAAATGGCTCCTTAATGGCTGCATGCCCTCAAAGAATTATTGTCTGATAGATTTGGAATATTATCTACTCTATGGCAGTTATCTTTAAACACCCTTTTATACTTATCTGTACGAGCTGCTGAAAGGTGACGAAAACGTTGTTGCTGTGCTAAATTTCCATAGTCTTAAATACTACACTGACAGCTACAAATATTTCATTTCGCGACAGAAACAGAAAACGAATTATTTTTCTATGTTGCAGCGATGACTGCATCATATCAATGCCATCAGTAGCCTTTTAAGACAAACAGAATTTTAAACAGATTTGTAGCGAGGTTACGCTTCCTTCGGATTAACTGCATGCAGTTTATCCTGGCTTTCTATCTCTCATACAGGTTAAGCCAAAACAATACTGGATCCTACACTTCACATAACGCTAACCTCATTTATCCTTTTGGTCTAAGGGGTACTTCTAAAAACGACTAAACTGATTTTGATGTGTAAAATTGGCGTAATTTACCTCTCTGAAAATATGCTAATGCTAGTTACTAGTTGAGTAACAGAAACAAATAATCTCTTAAAGGAATAGTGTATATAATTTAAGCGTGGTTGCATAAAGTACTTATCCGAAGTCAGTGTTTTACCTACAGTAGCTGGCTGTCGACACTCCCCCAGTTCGGACAAACAGGCGGAAGTCCTGACACGGACGCTACACAGGCTGCAGCAAAACATATTTTAGCCACCTAAAAATGGTTGAATTGGTGAATCTGAACTAAGCCTTTAAAACAACAAAGTCACACAATAACACAAACAAACTGACTGATGGAGGCAGTGGTAGACTGAGGTAAAGTTACTGTTTTTGTCAAAGGAGACTGGTGGCTTTGAAGACAGCATAGACACCCTGTTTCAGTTCCCCATGGGAGACGGCTGTC
>NC_139830.1:17397908-17422731 GCF_963691815.1 Echiichthys vipera | reverse complement strand
AGCGGGCGCAGGCAGCGACTGGAGGGAGCAAGAGGGAGGGAGAGATTTGAAACTCAGACCACGGAGTAGACAGCCTATCAGTATTCAGTAGAGAAAGTGAGTGATGGAGGGAGAGAGAGAGATGGAGAGAGAGAGAGAGAGAGAGATGGAGAGAGAGAAAGGAGGGGGGGTTGATGTATCAATATTCTGAGTAGTGTTTGAGGGCAAGGGGAACGAACAGAGGAGAGGGGGAAGAGGGAAGGGAGGGAGATTGGTGGGAGAGAGAGTACTTGAGTGAGTCTCTGAGTGTGATTATTTGTTCACGTATACGCCCGTGTGTATGTGTGCGTGCATCTGTGATTGTACGTGTATGCGGTTGTGGGTCTGAGCACATGTTGACTATAGGTTGTACATGAAGTCAGTGTAGGATTGTAACTAAATACATTTACTCAAGCACCTTACTCTCATATACATTAAGGCACTTGTACTTCACTTTGTATTTTCATTGCACTACTTTATAGACTGATTTCAGAGTGGGAAGGCAGCAGGATTTTCGCCTCTGACAGACTCATCTCATCTCATTATCAAATGTTTTCCCCTCAAATTGTATCCAAATGTTTACCTTGTTTGATTAAAGAGGACCAGTAAGGCTTCATTAAAGGCTGCAGCTCGTTTATTAAAATCAGAACATTATTAAATGTTTCATATATGTTTGCAACAAGCAGTAGGGATGTTTTGTGGTCTCTGTAGTATATGCGTCTGGTCTTCGTTCCCCTACAGCATCTTAAGACTGTAGGACTAACATCATTCAGCCTTAAAGATGCCCTGTGGAGTTTTCCCCTAAACAAACAAAAGTTATGCTTCTGTTCAGTGTTACTCACCAAAACACATTGTGACAAATGTTTCGTATGCATTTTCCCCCTCATAAAACACAAAGCAGATTCTTTTTTTAAACGTTTTTTTAAATCCTGCATTGTTTACATGCATGTTTACTAGCCCCTTCCTCTCTGTCTTTGTTGTCAGATTCTTGCATATCTTAGCATGTTACTGTGTCAAATTATTTAACCATTGGCCAGAGTGTGTTACCATGCATAGACTGTTTGAAAGAAGTGGACGTAGTGGCCATGACGCCCCATTGTATGGTTGTTGACGATCATTCTGAGGATGTGGCATTTTCGCTGTTGCCATCTTTTTTATTTTTTTTGGAGACAGAGGTGAGCATATTTAGACGAGAGGTGGATGTGACCGAGAACCTGAGAGAACACGCCGTGGTTGTCAATAACAAGGTGGCCACGCCCTAAAGCGTGCCCTGCTTGACATCTATTTTAATCTAAATTTGGCCATAGTTTTAAAATGAACATCATGCTGTATAGAAGAAGACTATGTTTACATAAATCATGTAAGAAGTGAGTCATTTTCTCATAGACTTCTGTACAATCCGACTTCTTTTTGGAGCCAGGGGAGTTGCCCCCTGCTGGCCATTAGAAACAATGCAGGTTTAAATCACTTTGGCATTGGCTTCACTTTTCAGGCCCGGAGGTTGCAAGCATGTGCGTGGACGAAACAAACAAAACGACCCACTCATAGAATACATAAAAGCTCCATTGTCCTACTAGAGGTCAAAAACTCCACAGGGGGCTTTTAATGTGATTTCTGGAAATGGGGTCCTCTTATTACCTTGGAGAAATTTGGTTTAAACAGTACATTTATTAGGTGGTTTAAAGTCTTTTATATCATACCACAGCGTGTTAGTTATGGATCCAGACAGTCCAGAAACATTGTGGTTCTGAGTGGCATCAGTCTCCACTGCTGTTTGCACTGGCAATCATGCTGTTAGCTGAAGTATTTTTTTTATTTTTCAGAAAGTCAGAAGTAAAGGTAAAAGTAGAGTGATATTGTTACAGATGATGGATGGATAAGTCAACAAATTATGACAATTAATTACTATGACACGCCCTGTTCTATACGGCAAGTGTTTCTTTCTCCTTTTTTAACATTTCTACGTACCTACTGTGCCTAAACAGGCCTTAACAGTAGTGGGGGAATGACTTGAACCTTGAACCGATCAGAGAACAGATTATTTGAATTACGTCTATAACAGTTTTTCAAGGCCAACTGACAAACGATGTCAGACTTCGATAGAGCCATCAGACATGGGTCATTTTAGAGGACAAATGTCTGGTTCTTTGTTTCTTTTCTAGGATATGTTGAACAAAAATATGTTACCTCAAAGTTTAAACAACTTTTATTTAAAACATCTTTTTTGGGTTAAGGGTAGAAAGTCTCCAATAAAATTGATGTAAGTCAACGTCATGTCCTCCTAAATGGCAAAAAACAAGTTTCTGTGTGTGTGTTTGCAAGGAACAGGAGTCACAGTTTACAATACGTGTGGATGTGATGGAATCTCCCACTTGTTTTAGTCATCCCTCCTCTCCCCTCTCTCTATTTTTTTTACTCTGGCTGCTAATCAGCATTTGAAAGGCAGCTTTGACAGTGAGAAAGAAAGTGAGGGGGGCAAAGTGAGGTGGGGGTAAACGAAAGCATAAGACACAGCGAGTTAGGGAGCGTAAGCCAGAGAGAGACTGAGGCAGGGGCTGTACAACCATGCCTTTTATATTTACTTGTGACTGAGAAAGAGAGAGAGAGGGAGGGAGAGAGATAGAGAGAGAGAGAGAGGGAGAGAGAGGAAGCAGCTGAAGACAGAGACAACTGGTGTGCACGGCTTTCCCAAGAGGAAATGAAAAGAAAGAAGCTCAGCGAGGAGAGTGAATGAGTGAGCGGGAGAGAGGGAGGGTGGGAGGGAGCATGCCGGCTGGAGAGAGAGAGAGACGTGGGGAGCGAGAGAGAGCGAGAAAGAGATTCTCACACTGGCTGTGTCCTAATCCGAGTCCATCTCCAAGAAGCAGCGGAGCAGAGTGTTGGTGAAGTGAGTCTGAGACCCAAGGAGAGCTACATCATCTAGCTCCACAGACACTCACACACACACACACACACACACACACACACACACACACACACACACACACACACGCACACACACACACACACACACACACACACGCACACTCTCTCTCTCTTTCTCCCTCTCTTTCTCGCTCTCTCTCTTACACACACACACACACACACACACACACACACACACACACACACACACACACACACACACACACACTGTTCTGCAACGGGAGTCCACGATGTGTCCAGCTGCACGGCCACGGCTTTTGTGAAAGTGAGGGGATTGACGCTGCCCCGGTCCCAGCCCCCTTGGCTCACACACACAGTGTTTGTTTGCTGTGTTTAAGCCCGAGGTGCTGGTGGAGGTGGTGTGGTGGGGGGCACCGCCAGGACAGAGCAGGGGCTCCGGAGAGGAGGAGGAGAGGAAGAAGAAGGAGAAGAAGAAGAAGAAGAGGAGGAAGAAGGAGAGAAGGAGGGACACAAAGTGGATCAGATCAACAGCAACAGACTGATGCTAGAAATGCCCGTCAGGTGAGTAGATAATGGAGCTAACAACTTACGGTCAACACACACATGCACATGCATGAGTGCACACACACACTTTCTCACTCTCTTGCTTGGTTTTCGCAAACATTCTCACACACACACACACACACAACCACACAGAGACCGTGTGTACACACATGCACACGTTATAAAGTTGTCACCTTGTAGTTTGAAATGATGTGTTAATCTATTGTCAGATCTGTTTTAGATTAAAATCATGTGAACAATTTTATTGTAACTTGTAAAATTTAAACCTGAAGTAGTTTTTCTCTTCCACTGAGAAAAAATATCAGCATGTATGCAGCAGTCTGAACTTTCTTCTGAGTCTAAAGAAATATACATACAGAAATTCTACACAATTATGACTTTAATTCAACTAAGATGGCACGTAAGCAATTTGCGGAAAGTATTTTTTTTCTTAAATAAATTAGAAAATGAGAACAAAAAGAGGAGGATAAGGAGTTTTGTTTTAAAACGGACTTTCCCTCTACTTACTTACTTCTTTTTTACTATACATTTGATTACAGAAAATGTTTTTAGCATGAAAGCTTCATTTGATAATATAATATAAATTAATACTGATGTGTCATTGGATCAGATAATGACACTAAATGTTTGGTCTTCCTTGAAAGCAAGTTCTTGATAAAACATTTGCACCGCAAACATTCCAGTCTTTGTCTTTCAGATAAGCCAAATAATTATGTTTATGAAAGACTGCAATAATAACTGCCCCAACACTCTGATAAATTGTGTGTGTGTGTGCGTGTGTGTGTATTTGCATGTGCGGTGGAGGTTGAGATCTGGAGGCAGAGAGCGAGTGTCTGCGCATCCGTCTCCACCTGCAGAGGCAGACTCTGTCACAGTTTACTGGCTTGGTAACATTCAGTGCCTTCAGGGTTGTTTACAGCAGGTGGTCCAAATTGACAGAATGACTGTGACAAACCTACAGTGTTCGCTGCTGTCCCTTGAAGTAAAAAGTCAGAATAGTTTAACAGTCATTTCACAAAGGACAAATGTGTGTGTGTGTGTGTATGCGTGTGTGTGTGCAAATGTAACGGTATTTGTATGATTTCCTGCAAGATCCCCTGTTTGTCTTGGTTCACACTCTTCTTGAATGTTTCAACAAAAATCTGGGCTCTACATGTGCTGATTTGTACCCTGCCAGCAGCATCATCTGTGCAAACACACACCTGCAGTACAGGGACTTTTTCAGGTGTCAAAGTGTTCATGCTAGTAAAAAGGGTAACTGTCCATACTTTCGTGTAATCCGACAGTTAACAAGCAAGCACAATTATTAAAATCTTTCTCCAGCTTTTTAATAATTCTCCTTTACTGTCAGCAAATACTTCAGTAAAGATTGGATACAGCTGCAACATACGTATGTAGCAACACTGCCGTAATAACAGGGTCAGACCATGTCATCACATGTCCGTGGTACAGTTCATACTGTACCCCGGCCCACTGAGCCCACTAAGCCTCTCCATCTGTTCTTGTTCTCGCATGTGCAGGACGCTTTGGTCGTGACCCACGTTTAGGCCTTTTTATTAGATCCAGACGCGGGTTTCTCCTTTGGCTTTTTGGGTTATAGGAACCGCGCTTCATGCCAGCAGGCAAACTGTGTGACAGACCCCGACTCGGATTACTTTGTGAGAATGTTGGCGTCAAAGTGTCCCATTTGAAGACCGCAGGTGAAACAAAGTTGAAAAGAATTTACAGTTGTAGAGCTGTTGTTCCTTCAGCAGACAGCCACTTTGAAAAAGATGAACGCTGATGCGTGTTTCTGATTATACTGTGAGGTTAACATCTGGTTGGTTCTATTTTCTGTATTCATTTTGTATAAATGGTGATCACACAAGCAGATAAAATAATATCAGTAATGTAAAAATGTATCTTGGTTGATTATGGACGGAAGCAAAACACTTTTTTGGTGACTCATTGACAAGTCCTCCGGTAGACACCTCACCTCTGCCTCCCTTCTTCTTTCTTTCCCTCTCTTGATATTTTTGTCTCTCTCTGTTGCTCTCTTACACACACACACACACACACACACACACACACACACACACACACACACACACACACACACACACACACACACACACACACACACACACACACACACACACACACACACACACACACACTAAGGTGGTCAGTGTCTGGTGTGTTGACAGACAGCCGCTCACACACGTCTTGCTCTCAACCGTGCGTGCGTATGTGTGTGTGTGTGTGTGTGTGTGTGTGAGGAGCGTTGACAGACAGCGTGTGGGTCTGTGACAGAGGGTGTCAGCGCGGTGTCAGGGAGATGTGTTTAGTGTCACACTCTGCTGACCTGATCTCCGGTCGGACTGTCCACTCCAGCCCCGCTGTGGCTCCTTACATAACCCCTGCTGTCATTCACACGCCGGCCTGAAGGGATCCACCAGGCTGCGCACACACACACACACACTCACATGCAGTTACTTAGTGACGAGCCTGCGATGTATAGGCGTCCATACTCGCAGTCGCTTTAAATGCAACGTTGGATCAGGTGCAAATCTCCCTCACAATCACTCTTTCGTGTTTTTCTTCTTCTACCTTGCTCTCTAATTTATACCCGTGACATATAGCAGAAGTTACATAAATTAACAATAAATCTAGAAATATTCAAACAAAGCATCAAGTCCAGAACAATGTGTGGGAATATAGTATGAGGCCAGCGGGTATCCCGGTTTCCCCAGTGTGCTGCAAGACACCTACACAACTTGTGCAACTCTTATCAAGAGTTTGACTCCGCTCTGAACTCTGACATTTGCACCATGCTAATTGATGTGTCTGTATTAGCATGTGGACATCTCTGTGCTGGAGTGTGCTTTTACCTCCTGCTACACACATTGGTGTGTGTGTGTGTGTGTGTGTGTGTGTGTGTGTGTGTGTGTGTGTGTGTGTGTGTGTGTGTGTGTGTGTGTGTGTGTGTGTGTGTGTGTGTGTGTGTGTGTGTGTGTGTGTGTGTGTGGAGAGTGAGTGACCCTGTGTGCTGTGCTTTGGCCTGTGGTTATTTGGAGGTCAGTGCTGATGTGGTCTCTGCCTGCGGGAGTGGATTTACCATCCTCTGCCTTATAGAGACCTGCATCCACTTAGCTGACTCTTCCACAGTCAGAAGGAGAAGTTTCTGCCTTCTTTCTACCTTTTTTTGTTTGTTCAACGATACATTTTACAGTTTTAGGGAAACCATGTATGTGAATATTATCCAAATTTTCAACAATATAGATTGCCGCTATTATTTTGACCCAGAATTTTTCTATTTAAGGGTCATGGATGGTTTACTTCATGATGGGCTGACTTTATGCATTTATTTTTGTACTGCTATTTAGATGCTTCAAGTTATCTACTATGATATGTTGTGTCGATTATTATGTATTCACGCATTTTGCTCACACAAACCTTTTTTTTTTAAACTCTTCATGTTAAAGTTGAAATTGTATATCTATCTATGCTCAAGCATTTTAGAGTGAATATCATGTACAATCATATAAGTTACATATATAATTTAACATACTTGTCTATTTTGTTTGGATTATTCTGTAATTCCGGTTTCTCCAGAAGTGACAAATAAGACAATGTTACTCCTATAAGTTCTGACGATGGCACAATGCGGCTGAAAGCGTGGGTTTATGGGATAAAGTCTGCGTTTGTCCTCAAGGTATTATACTTGTTGTGTTGTTTAAATCTTTTTCAGTACTTTCAATATTGAGCAAGGGACGACATCCATTGTATTGGGGGGTGGGGGGGGGGTGGATCACGGGAGAGCAATCTTTATAGAATAGGTAGTTTTTCTGGTAAATAGTGTAAATATATGGTATTCTGTGCGTGGACACTTTGAGCTTCATATTTAATGCAGCACAGGTGGAGTGGAGTGTTTCTTTTGTGTATACTCAGGCTGAGGTAGATGGTAATTATGACAGGCATGGATTGGGTTCTGCGTAGCTCCACGCCCGTGAGGAGTGGACATCAAAGCAATGCTCACCAAAGCCCTCTGTAATAAAAGAGGAGGAGGAGAAAGATATTGATTACCAAGGGTGAACATTAGCAAATCTCTTTCTCTCTCCTTTTTTTCATCTACGTCTTAATCTGTCCATCATCTCTCTCTCTCTTACCATCTGATTTGCCTCCCTCCACCTCAACTTATGCTCTCCCCCTCCCCCATCCGCCCTCCACCCACCCCTCTCGCCCTCCTCTAATCATTTATTTATCGCTGATCTCTTTATTCTGTTTTTCTTCCAGTTTAGGGACGGTCCACACTGTGACTGTACGATGCTAGTTTGCTCGCACGGGCTGTTATCATCATTCCTTTACACCCTTTCCGAGCCCTCCTCTTCCTCCTCATCACCGCGGAGATACCTGGGGGCGGGCGGGGTCACTCTGGTCCAATCTAACGCTGTATTGATTCCATTAGATAATTAATGACCCAGGCAGGGGCCAGGGAGGAGCAAAGAGGGGGTTAGGAGAGATGAGGTGGGGTGATGATGATGGGAGAGGCGAAGGGGGTGGAGGAGGGAGAGACGGGGGGCGGGGGACGCCAAGGCCCTTGAGAGTTGGAGAGAACCTTGGGTTGGGAATGATCCAGAGTCGTCAAGGTCAACCGCAGCCGGCTCTCCAATACGGAAGCAGAATGCCGAGCGAGTCAGAATATGGAATACTGATAGAGAGCGAGAGGGGAGAGATCTTCATGTCCAGCGGCTGTCGATTGATCAGCGGCTGAAAAATTGTACATTAAAAAGTCTTTTGACTTCCAAATCCTGAGGTCCAACCAGGGCAGTAATGCATGATAAGTAGTTTTCAGCCCTCCAACCAGAATACCAAACTTCATCTCCCCGGACGCTCCAGACACTCATTTACAACTACTCAACAACATGAAAGGCAAGATAGAAAACTAGCTACATCAAATATTCTGTTCATGTTATTTCCAACCATGTTTTCTACATCTTCCATGATATTGAACGTTCACCATTTGATAAAATATTATTCACAGGAATATCTCGCATCGCTGTTGTATGTGTCCTCCACTTTTACCTTAGAGATCAGTAAAGATGAGTGGGGGTTTGGAAGAAGAGAAGAGAGCTGTCTAAAAAGGAGAAGAAAAGATTTTATTTCCAGAAACACTGAGAAATTACCAGAATGGCTGCTATACACAGTTTCGGTGTTAGGTGGTTTGGTGGAAACTAATGGCAGTTTGGGGAGAATTTCTTTATTCAATAGTGGACAAGTAAGAGGTGACCGGAATAAGGGGAGAGTCAGATGATGTGGCTGTCTTAATTAGTGAGGGTCCTGTGTCTCAAACACAGTTTGATTTGCAAGCGCTGCTTAATGGCACGTCGGTGCTGGCGTCATGTTTCATAAATGGCTGTCACTTACAAATTGCAGGCGAGGCTCTTGCATGCCCATGTACGGATCGCAAGTGTTAAAACATTAACAGGAGAGTAAATTATCTAAAATTGCAGCTTGCATGTTGCAATTTTTTCCCGCGGGGACGTAACGGTCATAAGTAAGGAAACATATAGTAGTAGCATAACTAGTCTCCTCTTCCCTTTGTTGTAAACTGTATATTGCATAGGCTTGGTCCTGCTCTTCACCTTTGCATGGTCGCAGTGTGCATGTTGTCTCCAGTGGGCTATGAGAGCTCCTCTGCCTCCACATTCACAGTCTTGGCCAGCCTCTGTATTGGGCCCCAGGGGTTGGGGAGATGAGGCATAAAACAACCATGTCTCTACCTAGGGGAGCTGGTGGCATGGCGGTGGGGCTATTGTCTGTCTGCGTGCTGTTTGACTTAAATGTGTTCATTTGCCTGATGCCCCTGACTCCCTACAGGGAGGGGCGGCTCTGGGAGAGGAGGGGCGCACTAACGAACCTCTGACAGCTGGAGGCCCTAATTAAACGTCCCTGCTGAAAATAAACAAGAGCAGGAGCCAAGCGAGCAGCCAGAGAAAAAACGCACGGCAAACAGCGGCTATGAGCACTCGCCGCAGTGCCCTCCGTTCTGTTGCTGCTGACATCGTGCCAAGGGAGCACAGCTCTATAGGGTAGAGGTCTCCAAGACACACTCACGTTTGCACACACACACATGAATCACACTTATGAATATGTAGCACTGCAGCAACACATTGTGAACACCTGCGGCCACACTTGATACAGGTTGATCTCTACAGCGGTTCATGGGGTGAGTATATTTTCACTCTCAGTGATCTCAGAAGTCACACTTTCCTTTTTCTATATGTTTCCCGCTGTGCCATTACAGAATAAGTCGACTCAGCTCTATTGAGCGGATTGTTTCACACTCTGTCTTCTGACACTTCTGACATTCAGCGTGTTGTGCTGCTATAGCTAGCCGGAGCATTAGCAGTCAAAGTAGCAGGGTCCATTTGGGTGAGTGCATTAATGGGCCGCCCAACCTGCAACAAGGTTATGAGGTTGATTGAATAATTACTGTGGAGGCCCCTGTCCATTACGCCCCTGTGTCTGCCCCGATAGAGGGAGACGCAGAGAGAGATGGAGAGATAGTTGGAGACAGAAAGATGGAGGGAGAGATTAGATAAGCACAGATAGGGTCAATTAAGAGATAAACATTCAGGTATGGGATGATAAAATTCTGCACCCGTGTGTATGTGTTTGTGAGGCAGTGAAAATTTGAGCATAAATCGTTTCCTCGCCTGTGTCTCCTTCTGATCTCTCCGTTCTACTGTACGCAGCCTAATTTGGCATGTAGTGCATTTATCCAGGTGAGATAGAGAAGGTGACAAAGGTGAAGTTGTTAGACAGAGGTGCGCTGCCCTCTCCTCGACCCTGTCTTCTCTTCACCAGACTCTCTGAAAAGAGGACTGTCAATGTTGCAGCCTGGACGTTTGAGAGGGGAAAAAAAATAGCTTTCCTATAGTTGAATGAAGCCTTCGCCTCGAACATGAGCCGTTCACAAACTATTCTGTCAATGTAAGGGCTCTGGGACGAGGCTAAATCTAGGGCTGGAATATATACACCAGATTGATCAAGTATCTTACTTATATGGCAATCTGGAATTCGATCTACTTCAATTTGGAAGTAAATTCTCTAAATTCAACTTTAAACTGCTACAGCAACCACTGATATAAACAAATATTTAACCATGTATTTTTACGAAAAAATAAAGTTGTTTTTTTATGACAGTTTATTGTGAAACAGATCGCCCAGCCCAAGTTAACTCCTAGTGTAGTTCACAGTTTGTACAAATTCTTCTAATATTAAGCAAAATGAAAACACAGTATTTTTTATGTTTTGTTGAAATGTGGTACCCATATCTATCCCGACTCTCCTGTAGTGTCTTCACTAGTTTATGATCAAATGCTTCTAAAACTGACTACGCCACAGCTGCACTTTGTGTGTACTGTTAATTAGCAAATGTAAACATGCTACCACGCTAACCTAAGATGGTGAACGTGTTAACTATAATACCTGCTAATCACTAGCATGTGAAAGATGTCGTTGTGGACATGTGAGCATGCTGACGTTAGCATTTGGGGCAAAGCAGTACAGCCTCATTGAGCTGCTGGCATCTATACCTCTATATCTCTTAGTCTTGTGTAGTGAGCATTAATGCATGTATTCTGATCAAATATTGCACATCCATCTTCATTAGGGCCAATCTCTCTATCACTGATCTAGGACAATGTTAGCAATAGAAAGCCTTGCTTTACTATCGTGCCCCTAAAGTACAAAAGGTAAGTGAATGACCCGATCTCCCCTTTAAACAACAATTCTCATGTTGAATCCCTCATTGACCTTGCTGCCTTTGAAATTATTCCAAGAAGTTTCATGCATACATTCAATGTTGGCTGTTTTAGCCCAGATTTGTGAAATGATATCTGCCAAACCTGCCCAGCTTCTGCTGACCCCTCTTAGCCAAGGTCAGCATAGCCATGCTCAAACTCTAGACATAATCCATTTTCTACTGCCCTGGCAAAGCTCTGCTGACTTGATTGTGCTGACCCAGCCGGGCCAAAGAAAGAGAGAGTTAAAGAGTGAGAAGCAGTAAGAGAGAGAGGGGGCATCTCAGGCCCAAGGGCATGACATCGCTGTGCTCGGGGCCACACTAGCCCTTTAAATGTCAACACAGCACAGAGGGCAGGGAGGGGAGAGAAACGTGTGAGGAGCGGCGCTCGGTTTGAGGACAGGGAGGAATATTAGCAACTTGTACTACAGGAGGGTAGTGCTGGAGACTGGCAGAAAGTGGCAATAGATGCGGACAAGTCGGCAGTTGACAGCATGTGCTTGTCAGAGATGTTTGCTTTAAACTCCAATCACAGACAAGTTTGAACAACCTCTCAGGGATGAGCAGAGACATTTGGAGATCTATGATTTTCAGCTTAATTGTGACCTGAAAGGAGGCTCAGTGTTTTGTCTTATGTCTATTACCTTGGGAACAGTCTCTGACCTTTATGTGTGGGGAAGTACATACAGTAACTAATTGCTCTCTCTCTCTCTCTCTCTCTCTCTCTCTCTCTCTCTCTCTCTCTCTCTCTCTCTCTCTCTCTCTCTCTCTCTCTCTCTCTCAACCTCACCACCTTCTTTCTTTCTGTCTGTCTTTCTCTCTGATAGATGAAGTAAGAAATCACAAGATGGGTTTTCATTCAAGCATTTTAATGCAAATTGCATTCTTTCAAATTGAAAGAGCTGAATGGAAACTGCAAATGGTGATAAAATGCCATCCTTCTTTCTTTATTGGAAAAAAGGCGTCTTGCTTGCGCCAAGTTTGAAAAGTATTTGAATAAAAAATACATCATGCAATATATAGTGATGGAGAGGGAAAAATGAAAAGGTCTGTAGTGGCTCAACAATCGGAGCATTAATAATAATTAATTAATAGCAGCAATGAAATGCGTTTGTAAAGACATAGTGGAGTAATGGCGTCCAGAGCAGAGAATGAAGTCACTCTCCCTCTGTGTGTGTTCTGATCCGTGCTTCTCTATTGTTTGTTTTGATAGCCGGTCTGGCTGCACTTGCATGTCAGTGCATGTGCCCACAAAAATACATAATTTTATGTATTGGGGAACGGTTTGTGAGAGCTGTGTGGAAGCGATCCCAGCCCACTGTTTTCTCACATGCTGTCCTCTGTAAACGTTAAAGTAAGTCATGACTATTTTAGGGCTATAATTACTAAATGAACCAACCTTACTTGATTGACTGACTCTTTTCCCTCTTTTTTCTCTGCTGTCTCTCATGGATCTCCAGGTCTGAGTCTGTCACATCCTCAACCAATCAGAGCCTTCGTTAACAGCGGCGTCGGCACGTGGTTGGGAGAAGGATGGCAACCATGCCATTTGTCAGCGAGGGGAAGTGTGTGAGTGTGGAGTGGGATTTCCTACAAGGACTACTAGCCAAGCCTCCCACCCTTCCCTGGTGAGACACCACACACACACACGCACGCACACACACACACACACACACACACACACACACACACACACACACACACACACACACACACACACACACACACACAGGCGGATACTGTATAAGCCTGCATGCATGCCCATGAATTAATCTGTGCAAGGTGAAATCCATGCATTAACACCCTTGCACACACTGACAGCCTGAAGAAGAATTTCCTATCAATGAAACACAATCCAGAAGACATGAGTCTGATCTCCTCAGTGCTACATATAACCCGTATTGTTGCTCACCTGCCAATCCTGTCAGAGCTGTGAATCCCCTCCCCTTAGTGGGAGATTAAGTAAATTTGGCTGGAATTATTAATGGGCAGTCATTTACAGGCGGATATAAAAACTAAGCAGAATCAATGTGGGTGTATTGATTGTTCTCGGTGGCTGGGGTCGAGGCAGTATAATAATGAGATGTTACAGAGGGCTGGCAGTCCACAAAGCACACACACACCCACACACACACACACACACACACACACACACACACACACTGTATTCACTTATGAGGGAATTGCAGGGAGAAATACAACAGCTGTGTCAGCTGATTAAGATATAAACATATGTACACACACTATGCACAGCCCCTTTCTTTGTTGTGTTCTTTCTTTGGCTGATGCATGCATCCACACATGCACACACACGCAAACACACACACACCACTGGTGGTCTTTCTTAGGATGAGAATCAACAACACAGACATGAGGGAGAAAGGCTGGACTTCATTCTTACCCTTTCTCTCTCTTTCTTCTCTCTCTCTCTCTCTCTCTCTCTCTCTCTCTCTCTCTCACACACACACACACACACACACACACACACACACACACACACACACACACACACTTTATTCCACCGCAGCACCGACACAAATTGTGAAGTGGCTGTGACAACATAATTCCACCACTCAGGCCCCATTGAGGAGAGTCAATACCCAATCAGAGAGACAGGCTACCTGAGCCCCTGCCCCCCTCTGTCACTCTGCCCCTCCCTCTCCTATTGATCCCTCAATCACGGCTTCAGCTCACTAGCCCGGGACCAGATGAGAGAGAGAGGGGGGGGGGGGGGGGGTGAGAGGGAGAGGGAGGGGTCGGAGGGAGAAAGGGAGGGAAAGTGAGAGATAGGCAGCCAGAGATTGTGTGTGTGTGTGAGTGTGCGTTCACATATGGATTGCGGAGCAAATAGCATTATTAGGACTCTGCTCTGCCAGATAGAAGAAGGGAGTTTGTCTGTAATTACCAGGCCAATCTGCAAGAGATGGGTCAGAAGGGAGAGTGTTTCACTTGAATTGCAGGAGCCATTACCATTATATGTACTGTATTTATGAAATGAGTTTTTTGGATTGATGCTCAGGTCATTTATACAGAGCATGAATCAATCAACAGGTGGTCAGTAAATGGCCATTATGTGATACCCCCTCAACAGTTTCTCTCACCATAGTGCTGAGCCTGACAATGTTCTTCTCTTCTTTTCTCTCTTCCCTGCGTTCATCTATTTCTCTCATTAATGCACCTTCCCCTTGTTCACCTCTCAGTCTCCAGAACCTGCGTAAAGAGAAGTCTCGCAATGCGGCTCGTTCGCGGCGGGGGAAGGAGAATTTCGAGTTCTTTGAGCTGGCCAAGATGCTGCCTCTGCCCGGGGCCATCACCAGTCAGCTGGACAAGGCCTCAGTCATCCGGCTGACCATCAGCTACCTGCACATGCGCACCTTTGCAAGCCAGGGAGACCCACCCTGGAGCCCTCTGATGGAGGGAGACAGCAACTGCAACAAAGGTGAGCAAAAAGGAAAACACCTAAAAAAAAAAACTGTAAAGCAAACTGCAACCCAGGAGAATTTGTGTCTAATCTTTCCATTAAACACAGTTTCGTACTGTTGAGGACAGTGACGTCATGTCCTCGGTACTTCCTCTGAGAGTCTGGGGTTTTAGCAATATGGGGAAGTTAACATTTTATGGACTGATTCCAGTATAGTTTACTTACATTTGGTCCATTTTAGCCCAAGAAAGTGTATAATTTCCCCAACAGTTTTTCATTCCTGGCAGCCCGGAGAGGGCTGGAAATAGTATTTAGGCTTTCATGCTGAGTTATTAAATTTCCATGAATGATTGCATAAAATATAAAAATCCAAATAATAAAAGTAATTGGTATAATAAAAATAATAAGGTATTTTATTGTCTGGTCAAACTTCTTGGCTTGGACTCATGGCATGTTCTATTTGTTAAATATTTCAACTTTTCATGGACTCTGACAATGGCAGCGTGCAAGTATGTAAACATTGGGATGGATTTCTCGACTCAGGACTCATGCAGTTCAGCCTAAAATAAAATCATACAGCAGGGATTAAATGCTGATGTTTGTTCATGCATCCATCTCACATCTCTCTTTCAATCAAAAGCAATCCTCTTCAGTCTGATCTGCCCACTTACTCCCGCCCACAGAGACACCCCACCCCACAAAAGCGACCATAATTACTTGTGCTGTGCATGTGACAAAACCACGTGTCCATTCAAAAGCCTGTAAACGTACATGTGTACATAATCATACAAAGACTTAGCATTGGCTAGTGGGAGTTTGAATGCATGTGTTGTGTGTGAGTTTCTGTAAGAGATAGATGATACACAAAGAGGGAGGAAACTATTGGTGCGACTTGTAATTACAGAAATTAACTATATAACGAGGACAGTGTAATTATACAGCCTGTCTAATTGCTACTATTACTGAGGGGAAACGATGCAGCAACAGTACAATTAGAGGTGTGTGTGTGTGTGTGTGTGTGTGTGTGTGTGTGTGTTTTCATGCCTGTTGTCTAATTTGAGGAAATGTGAGCAAAAACCAGTCATGCTGCATTTGGCTTGCTTTACCACACATTCCTGATTAGATATAATGGTTTTAGCAGTATATTAAGTTGGGCTGAGTGTCAGTAGTGGTGCCAGGGCAATATCTGAGTTTTGGTTCCTCCTTTTCTTTTACATAACAGAAAGCCTGTTAAAAAAACAGGGATGTGGAGTTTGAAAGACGTGGTATGCACTAGACAGGGATTCTCTAATGCAGGGTTATCCCCAAAGAAATTTCAGTCAAAAGCAACTGGACTTGATTATTTGTCTAGGAAGATATTCCACCCTATTATCCAAGAGGCTTCATCAGTTCATGTACGCAACTGACCAGGCTGGGACAGTTGGTCAGTTGCGTACATTAACTGCAGACATTTTGACTTGTCATAACAGGACATGCACAGGTGCACAATGGGCTCTATTCTATGCAAGTTTCCCAGTACGGCAATGACAGTGTGACTGTGAGCCAACATGCACAATACCAAGACCCTGAAACTGAAGCGGCTTAATGACATTAGGTCAACATTAATTTTATTATTTAGACCTGTGGTTTTCCTAATGTATGTGAAAAAGTGGAAAAGGGTTCACAGTATTAGTGTTCGATGTCACTGTGCCATGTACTGTATCATTTATTAAGTAAGTACATCAAATTTTTTTTGGTGTACGGATTGCAAAAACACAATTAGAAGGTATCATGGACCTGAGAAACAACGTAATAATCAGAAGAGTCGGTACTTAGAAACTCGGGGTTAGATATAGCCATAAGTATGACTATTAAATAGCAATGTCTCAAAAGTATCCCACTCAGAGAACTCACATAAAACATATATGGTGAGCTCTAATCTATAGCCACTGTATCAGAAAATATACGTTACTATGAGTGAGCCCACTGGGATCCATCGATTTCTAATCATCATGCGGGGCTGCACAATCTGAATGTCTGAGTGATATCCATGCGCATGGTGGTGGCCTTGACTGAGCTCTGCACGTAGTGAATTGTTTTGCCTTGGTGTTCCAGACTGTCCATTGGCCTTGATAGAAAATACCTGTTTAGAAAAGTAGGTGTGCAGGTAATGCTGTCCCGTGTGTGGACTGGAAGTGCGGTAGAAAGACAAATGCGAGGTACCCTGCAATGAGAAGCACTTTTCGTACAAATGTGAACCATAACTGTAAATATATAGAATCCAGCAGCAGCTACGCGAAGGTCATAGAAAATTGTGAGGCACTTGGAAAATACAATGAATCGCATGTCAGCCGCGGCCGGTATTATAGTCTGAATTATCTTGAACATTTCTTACACGAGGTCGGGATCGGATATCTCGTGTATTTTATTAAATGTTTGGAGATTTTCACAAGCAGGTCACACAGCCTCAGCGGGGCCGAGGCTGAAAATGCGATGCTAATTTGGACATCAGTTTGAACAAGTCTACCCACAATGCATTGGCAGGGTTTTAAGTGTGATGCATGACTTTAATTCCGTTAGTGGAATGTGGTCAGAGATCTAGCTGAAAGGGAGAGGAGGACGGAGAGGAGGGGAAGGGACAAATGTATAAGAAATAAAGAGAGAAAGAGGAGAGGAAGGAGAGTGTGTGTTTGTGTGTGTGTGTGTGTGTGGGGGGGGGGGGTTGCATTCCTCCACTCCTCCTTCTTGTCCGAGGGTTTTTGGACGGGCGAGGGCCAGCGGAGAGGGAAGGAAGGTGGAGGGGTGGAGGAGAGGAGAGGGATGGAGGGAAGGGGAGGGGCCGGTGTGGCTTTTGTCTGCTTCCCACGTTTCAAAGCCAGTCTTGAAAAATGAATAGACAGAGGAAAATCAATTGCATGACCTTCACAGAGAGAAAGAGAGAGAGATTGAGAGAGCAAGAGAAGGGGGAAAGAAGGTGGAGAGAGACAGATTATGGAAGGAGGGAGCACACGAAAAGGAAAGGCTGAAGGGAGGAAAAGTAAAATGACCCATGATACTCATTCCCATTTATAGTGTGTATGTGTGTTTGTGTGTGTGTGTGTTTGTGTTTGTTTGTACCTTTTGCACAGCGCATTGAAGGACTAAACCCTTTTATTTGAAATCATTTATATTTCAAAACCTCTCTATTGAGTAAATTTTGCTGTGAGGAATAGTTTCCTGTTTTGTTTTTCTGTTTCCCTGCCTTTTAAAATGTCCCCTTAAAGGATTATTCTGATTTATTTCAACCACAGCCTTTATTTCTTATGGTTGTTATAAGATTGTACTCATTACGCTAATTGCTGAGATCTGGTTACAGCAGCAACACTGATAAAAAGCAGTCCGATGGGGCGGGAAACATAAGTGATCAAAGGATCAGACAGGCTGATTAGCCAAACCTTTTTGCAGGTAAAACCAAAAGTAAGCCATAGTAACCCCACTGGACAGGGTGTGGTGTGCACGCAACTACGCAAGGTACAGTAGGTTGATAGTAATGAATCACAAAGTCAGTCTGTAATGTTTGAAATGTGTTTTACGTCTAACCACACACACATCCAAATACACCATAGAATAGACCAAAAAACACCTTTATAATGCATGCAAAAAAAAATCTTTTTTGCCAAATACTGTGTGGTTTTGTTGTAAAGTGGGCATGTCTGTAAAGGGGAGGCTCATAGGTACTAATAATAATCCATTTTCATTCAGATATCTTGAGGTAAGAGGCCATGCCAGTTTTTCCCTTGCCAAAATGCTTTGGAGCGTTATTTACCCCCCTTCCTGATAAGCCAGCCTTGGTTGTCAAGTGTCATATGATACCAGTATTTTCACTCTTTAAAACGCTTTAAAATGGAGCCCGCTACAGCCTCTTGATGACAGTTATGTCAGCTGAGATCGCCGGAGGTCCTGTGGGGCTGGATTGGAAGGTTTGGCCCATGGGCCACCAGCCAACGATCACCAGTGCCGGGTGCGGTCCATGGATGGATTAAGAGAACAGGATACAGCGTGCAAAGCGGAGCCCTGTTCATTTCTATGAAAGCTGATCAGTTCAACTGTTACGTCTAAAAACACCCGGATGATCAGCACTGCTTCTGCCTTGTAGTAGTAGTGCAGACATATTTGAGATTTCAGCTCTGAAAAATTTGCACGGGGATTAAATGAATCGATCAGGCGGCTTTTTCTTGACTTTTAAAATGTTATCACACCGAATGAATCAAATTCTGATTCAGCCATCATTTTGTGGGCGTTGTAATGTCTCTTTGGCCATCTAAGTCGATTGGAAAAAGTCTTCTCGGCCAGAGGTCATCAGGTGACGGGCCAGATAGTTCTAATTCCACTGTTTGAATACTTTGTCAAATTGGGTCCAAAGCCCTGCGCACTTCCTGTGGTCCAGGTGTGGTCAGAAGTCACTACCAACAGTGACGATACTGTGTATGTCCTCACACCACTTCAGTAATTTATAAATCTTTTCTCCACAAATCTGTAGCAACTCAACCTTTTAACAGGTGCAATAAGGCAGCTGGAGAATCCCTCAGTCTTTTATAAGGTACAGTACAATGACAGCAACAGGGCCAGCTCAAGTGTTTTACTGTCTCTGTTAGTAAGGTCAAACACACCTCTCTCCTCCCCACCGTTGGTGACATTGACTTTCATTCCGCCTCTGCTCGCTCCCTCTCTCCATCGTCTCCATTCTTTCAATGCCTCTGTCTTCCTCGCTTCCCTTCTTCACCCCCTCTCCCCCCCGCCACCTCTTTGCGTTCTCCCTGCATCTGCCTCCCCCCCTAATTCACGGCGTTTAAAGCAGCCAGGGCTTTTAAGGGAAGTTAATTGCACTCAAATTATGTTCGACCGCAAAAGAAGTGAGGGAGCGAGGGAGGAGAGACGGAGAGATAGAGGAGAGATAGCGGGAAAGAGGGAGGGATGGATGTCAGAGTGAGAAGATAATTGCGCCAGAGAGGGACGCTGCGATTAGGGTCACTCTTTCTCTCTCGAACAGCCGAAACGTCACATTTGGACGGTGGTAAACAACTTGGCAGGTGATCAGGCTCTTGTTTTGAAAGGGTGAAACTACGGCAGCGGAGCCAAACTCTAGAGACAAAGGCGGATAAGAAGACAGAGAGGGGAGGGAGCTGAATGGAAAGAAAGCTGAGTTCACTGTGTCTGTTATCTGTTTGGTTCCCATGGCAACATCCTAACCTGGTTTAAAAGGTTGACACCATGAGGGTTGAAAGGAGGACGATGTGCGTGTACACGGGTATGTGCGTGTAGGCAGGGGGATGTTTAGGTGTGTGTTCGCATGTGTGTGGCCATTACTCATGGACTTAACTGGGACTAAATTATGTATTAGACAGAGGTATAATGAAAATCATTCAAATGAAATTTCTATCTTTTCTTCTCGTGGAGCGCTGGGGAGACCCCGAGAATTGACCTGCGAGTCAGACTATAATTAACGTGTCCGATCGCGGCCCATCCCATTCTGTCTCCTATTCCCACAATGAAATTAAACCTCGCAGCAGAGTCCTAGGAAGCTAATGAAATGGGAGTGTGACAGAATGGAGCGATCAAAGACCTCAGGTGCACACGCGGGCGTCTGCATCTGGGTCTGTACACAAGTGTGTACACAGATTTTAAACACAGAAGCAAAAGCACAGAAGGTGAATCAAATAAACCATTCAAAAGGATTATTACAGCTTATTACAACATGAGTTTGGGTTTCTTATTTTCTTCCACTATTTCTGTGCTAACCTTGTAGTTGCCAACGTCATTTTTGAGATCTGGTTACATGGCAACAATGCTACAACAAAGTAAGACAGATGAGTCATCAGAAAATGAGACAGGTTGTAAACAAGAGCAGTTTAGCCCGATTAGCTAAACCACTATTTGGAGGGAAAATCGAAAAGGCCAAAAGGTCGGTAATAATCTCTTATTGCCAGCAGTCACCGATACAAAATGCTGGCACACTTACTTCTCATTACTGTCCCTTTCTATTGATTGTAGGTATTCTTGTATATTTACTGTGGGCCTTGGTATGAATAAGCCATTTTGCAGATTTCCCCTAGTGCCTCCATAGTCCTCTGTCTGTACTGTACACATGGAAGTATTACAGAATTTAAACAAGTGTTAACCTATTTCTCATTTTTTTACCCTCAAACCTGAAGGTACATTGTGAAGATTTTTGACAACAGGACAGCAAAGAATAATAGAAAATATGGATCTAAACCAGTGGTGTCAAACTGATCCAGTAAAGGGCTGGAGGGCTGTGGCTGCAGGTTTTCATTCCAACCAATCAAAAACACACCTGGTCCAACAAACCAACTGTGTGAAGGCAGTTCAGGTGATGGAATAAGTCGAGTCAGGTGTGTTCTTGCTTGGTTGGAATGAAAACCTGCAGCCACAGTGGCCCTTTACTGGATCAGTTTGACACATGTGATCTTAACCATCACAACTTCATTCATAAATTGGTTTTGAACATTTTTTACAAGTAAGATGCACAAAACACATTCTGTGGGATTTCCGGCCCCATTTTTATTCCAATTCAACTTTTGGTGTAGCATTCATAGATGTCAGTGATGAAGTTGTAACTACATTGATGGTTTTACCCAGAGGAATGATGCTCAAAACTATATAAGATTAACAATTTTTGACATTGTCATGTCATAACATTAACAATGTCATCACCAACATTTCCGATGCGCTCATTTGCAGCTTTAACTCCAAGGAAGTGTTTAAATAATCTGTTTAGTAATCTGTTTTTAACACCTGTCTGATCATCTGACTAACCGTCAATGTTTTTGTACCGGATAGGAATGAGACCAAAACTACGGGAATAAGACCAAAGTTGTCAAAAAATTATTTCTTTGAATTATTTTAAACGATTTACTTTCACCCACTAAAAGAACTATACGAGATATTATAGAAGTGATAATATTTAGGGAACAAACAGAATGATGCAAGACCTTACTCACACACACTCACACACACACACACACACACACACACACACACACACACACACACACACACACACACACACACACACACACACACACACACACACACACACACACATAGAAGTAGGGGTTCACAGCACTACTACAGAAGAATCTTTGTTCTCAGGGTGAGATACAAACACCGCTGTGAGACTCTCTCTCTTCACATGTGCACACATTTGTGCATGCACGCACACACACACATACACACACACACACACACACGCACTCGCACTCTCACACACACACACACACACACACACACACACACACACACACACACACACACACACACATACACGCCAGGTCCAGTGTTTTGGTTTCCTGGCTGCCCTATTGTACCCTGGCAGTCTTTAATAAATGGTCCTCTGTGTATTTGTGTGTGTGTTTGTGTGAGTGAGTGTGTAGACTCATCCGTCAGCCCTCCTGGCCTCATGTCACACGCAGCGTTTCCTTTGCCCCGCTGACACTACTCAGCACTACTGATCGCCCGCCATCACCTTCACTCCTCTAGGGATCTGTGGCACGCAACTCAAGAAACACACACACACGTGCACGCTCTGTGTATTTCTTTTCAATTGTGAGGCATGCGCAAACTAACATCACAGAGTGTGCATCCTTTTTGATTCATTCATCTATGGTCATGATGGGGGTTGCTTCCTTTAGACTCCCCAGCGCTGCAGCTTCATGGCAGCTCCACAAGGGAGCCTGATAGGCAGGCAGAGAGCACGATGGGCTCCCCATCCCCCTCCAGGCAGTGACTGGCTGGGCTGAAGGGTCCCAGCACCAGACCCCCTTTCATAGCCCTGAATGGACTTGCCTTATTTATATTCACACTCTGTCACACAGGGGGACCCCAATCTCACAATGCCACTGTGGCTTTGTCCAGCAACTCTGTATTTATGTGTGTGTGAATTAGTTTGTGTGTGTTTGTGAGTGTGTGTATGTGTGTGTGTGTGTGTGTGTGTGTGTGTGCGGGTATTTGTGTTGTTTAATCGGAGGGCATGTTGCCGCTGTGTAGTCTGTGCATGAGAATTCATTGCTGTGTGTATTCCTGTGTGTATGTGTGTATGTGTGAATTTGTGCGTGTGTGTGTGTGTGTGTGTGTGTGTGTGTGTGTGTGTGTGCGTGTGTGTCTATAGTTTTAATGGAATGCCTCCCTCCTCTATTCACCGAACCCACATCACAAGCAGGCAGCTGGGCGATATACTATATATGTGTGTGTGTGTGTGTGTGTGTGTGTGTGTGTGTGTGTGTGTGTGTGTGTGTGTGTGTGTGTGTGTGTGTGTGTGTGTGTGTGTGTGATTGTATATATATATATGTGTGGGTTTGTGTGTTTTCCGACCCTCCCTCTGTGTTCAGTTGTAACCCAGAGCAGCGCTTTCATTTTCCTGTCATAACGTGTATTGATTTCCCTCAGCCTTGCAGCGACACACAAACACACACGCACACACACACACGCAGATATCCGATGTTCCTTAAAGTCACGCACACACATGCATAGTTTGTCTCTGCCGGATAAGGGACATTGTGTTCAAAAGCAGCCCTGTTGGAGTGAGATTACTTCTCACGTATGGTTGCCACTTCTGCAATCACACACTTGCAGGTTCACACACAAACACACACAAACACACACACACACACACACACACACACACACACCATCACATACTCTTTTTGACATGAAACAGTAAATAGGGCTGATTGCTAAATTAATCTTCCACGTCACCGCAGACCCTCATGCCCAGGTTTGCTTGTGAGAAAGTGATCATTCTCGCCTTCCTTAGTGTTTTCTCATTTTCCCAGACGAACCCACTCTGCTCCTCTCGTACCTATCTTCAACCCCCACCTCCTCCCTCCCCTAGCTAACCACCTCCAACTCTATTTGTATTGTAATTGCCTTGGTAAACAGCACCACTTTGGCACTGAAGCAGCTCTGATAGCTTGTGTTTGGGATGCATTAAGAGTGGCGATGCAGACACCATGAGTGTGTGTATGTGTGTGTGTGTGTGTGTGTGTGTTTGTTTGCGTGTCTGGCGAGAATTGAGTTGTGTGCGTCACATAACACCCCCTCCTTATGCTCAGGTTTTTTAAGATACAACTGTTTCAGTCAATTTGTCTGTTTCTCGGACATGCTTGGTTCAGGTTTTGTTTTTCATTTCAGAGTAGATTTTAATGTCACAGAGATGCAACATTATTACAAACCCCACTGATGAACAAGAGTGAGATATACAGTATATATACATATATATATATATATATATATATATATATATATATATATATATATATATATATATATATATATATATAAATAAATGCGATGGAACGGTTCACAATATCCACTGTGTTCGGTTCATATCACGATTTTGGGGTCGTGGTTTTTCGGTTTGGTTCGGTTGGTTTTTCTATTTCTTTTAGATTCTAAAAATACCATGTATCAGATCTGTAGCCTAATTATTAAAAAAATGTAATCAGATATTCTTAAGGACATGTCATGCAATCATGCAAAAACTGAAATAATGAGGCAGCTTGTTTAGGGATTACTGTAACAATCTTAAATGAAAGTGAAGTGAGATTTTGAAACAGTCGGAGACACATTACTACATTTACACGTTTATATATTTAGTTGGCAAAAAGGTAAACAATTGTTTGCCTTCTAGGTAAGAATATAAACACTTATAAACACACAAAAAAATGAAGAAAATAGGTTTTCTTTCACTAAAATACGCACAAACAGCAATCACTGAACTGACTGACATAGGCTACATCAGGGCTATTCAATTAATGTGGAATTGAGGCCGGTTGACGAGAATTATCCAGAATGAGGGGCTATAAAAATATGAGCATCACATTAATGGATATTGTAAAACAATGCAGTGACATAGTAGTGCATACAGTATATTGTCTTTATTGTATCAATGAAAATATTAGTCATGACCTCAAAATGCAAAAAGCTTGTCAAAAAACAATCCTTGTTGAATGAACAAACCTGTGAACCAGAGGTTTTCACTCAATTATTGGACTAAAGTACAAGTTTGAGGTTCTTTTCCTTTACTTGAGTATTTTATTTTCATGCTACTTTATTCTTCTGCTCCACTAAAAATCAGTGGAAATATTCTACTTTTTACTCCACTACATTTA
>NC_139830.1:17372908-17387908 GCF_963691815.1 Echiichthys vipera | reverse complement strand
CTCAAGAGATTACACCCTGCATATCTGGTGCTAAGAACCTCTATCCCTTCGCTTATCCTCCCTCGCTCGGTGGGGTTTCCTCCGTCTTTACCCCACTCTGTTAACTCATCGTCCACCTTGTTCCTCCGTTCCCCGCCTTCTCTCGTTCCCGCTCCTTTCCTCTCCTTCCGGCTGTGATGTCCTTGAGGGCCTTGCTGAAGCTCCCATAAAGCCTGCAGTAAATGGCTCTAATCCGGTAATAAATGGCTGTGTCCTACAGACAAGGGTGTGAGGCTGCTGCAGCCACGGCTTTATCAGATGGAAAAGTATTGGCACACACATGCAGAGACACACACACACATTCCCAGATGTAATAGAAGCTGCATTAATGTGTGTAAGCATGCATATTCTCTCTCCCTCCTTTTTTTTCACACACACACACACACACACACACACACACACACTCATTTATACAGCTTCAGATGGAATCACACCTGCTTCGATTGTGCTGCTTTTATGGATGCCATGCAAGAGCAGCGCCATTATTACCTTTAAATGATTAGAGATGCGACTATGATGCATTATGATGATAGGATCATATAGAGCTGTATGAGCTGTTGCGTTGCTCTTTATGCCTGCTGGGATAGACTTTAACTGAATGAAGGAGCAGGGAGGCACACGGGGAATAAGAAGAATAGTAATGTGACCTTTGGAGATACTTGGAGTTCACCTGTTTTTAATCAGCAAATACAATTGATTTTTATCTCCCCTGGTTTTATTTGTGTAATACTGTAGTCACTTAGTCCTCTGAGACTGGACTTGTATGTGTGTGTGTGTGTGTGTGTGTGTGTGTGTGTGTGTGCGTGTGTGCGTGCGTGTGTGTGTGTGTGTGTGCAGGGTTGTCTTACAACCTCCACACTCCATGTTGAGTTGTAACCCAGAGCAGGGCTTTCATTTTCCTGTCATAACGTATATTGATTTTTCCTCTGTGTGTGTGTGTGTGTGTGTGTGTGTGTGTGTGTGTGTGTGTGTGTGTGTGTGTGTGTGTGTGTGTGTGTGTGTGTGTGTGTGTGTGTTTGTGTGTGTGTGTGTGTGTGTGTGTGTGTGTGTAGACACACATGTAAAGGTATTTGTGCTCCAAGCTTCAGTTTTTGATTAGGGTATCGTGTTTCTCTTCAGGTGGAGCTGACCGGCAGCAGCGTGTTTGACTACATCCACCCGGCGGACCACGTGGAAATGGCTGAGCGGCTGGGGATCAGGCCGCATCTGAGGGCCGAGGCTGGCTGCCACACGGGCCCCGAGAGTGCTTCCAGTTCCGCGTCCACCTCCTCCCTGGCTGGTACCCCTGAACCCGGTACTTATTATACTGTCGAGTTATAGAGGAAACTGAAAGAAAAAAAACTCAATTCACATCATCAGAAGAACAGAAACAATAAGAAATCTTTATAATATTTAAAATTTTGTAGGATGGATGTTCTTTTACATAAGTTTTACCGCTTCTTCTGTCATCTCCCGCAGCTCCGTCAAGTCCTCACTCTCCTGCTGACGATCCTCCTGACCGCGGCTACTTCATCCGCATGAAGTCCACGCTCACCAAAAGAGGCCTCCATGTCAAGTCTTCTGGATACAAGGTACAAATGTCTGAGGAAATCATTTCTCATAATTTGATTATTATTTATGCTTACCTTCCTATTTACCTGCTTGTTCTTGGGATGGTAGAAGAAGAAGAGACCCGTGTCATTTTATTTTCATGGCCAGTGTTTCATAGCACTGCCAAGTCGTTTTTTTTTCAGTGTGTTTTATTGCTTTGACCTTATTTTACACTGGGCCGCTGCACTATAACAGTCAGTTTACTGCACTCACTGCTGTAAAAACCAGTGCTGCTGCATTCTTAAGCTTGTAATCTGACTTTCTATTGCGTTTTTGTTAAATACACTGGAGATCAATATTAGGGAACAAATGATTAATTCTTGTATTATTCTGAAATACTATTTATTAATATTTTTTACTGTTCAGAATTTGATAGAATAGCCACTGTGACTATAACACTGCTGTACTGGCATGTTTTTTTAAATAACCAAGGCACTTCCAAAAAAACCTTTATTTTCTGATTAAAAAGCAGTGAGCAAATTTGGAGAACATTAACAGAAGAGAAGATTTAAACAATGTTTTCTTAGGGCTATAGAATTAAAAATGAATAGGATATGACTTCATCTAGTTTCTCACACTGCTCTGGTTTGATCTTCGTCCATTCTTCTTGCAGTCTCTTCCAGAGTTAGGTAACTGTTGTGGGTTTCTTAGACGTTACTTTGTTGCCATGAATATTTCAGAGATTCTGTATGAGGTTTAGATCTGGACCTTGGGCTGGCCATTTCATTGCTTCAAGGAACTGCTAACCCGTTTTGCAGTGTGACAGGGGGCATCAATTTATTTGGGTCTGATAGGAATCGTTATGTTCGGTGTAGGACTAGGAACTGCTGAACCCAAAGTGTCTAAAGAAGTCAGTTAAATTTGGAGGAGGAAGTGTCAGAGTCCAGAATTTTTTTTGCTGACTGTTTTTTTCACAAAATAAAGGTTTTTGTTGTGCCTTTGTTATTTAAAAAAACATGCCAGTACAGCAGTGGAATAGCCACAGTGAATATTCTATCAAATTCTGGACATTAAAAAATAAAAGTATTTCAGAATAAATCAAGTATTTATAATTTGTTCTCTAATTTTGATCTCCAGTGTAGATGATTTTCATGTTATTGTTGTTATTTTCTTCATCCAGATTGTGTAAATGTCTTGCAAAAAAATATCCTTGGGTTAAAGAAATACATATGGTTGTCTTCTGTTTGTCAGGTAATCCATGTGACAGGACGAATCCGCTGCCGCCCCGCACTTGTGCCGGGCTCCTCACGTTCAGTGCGCCGACCCATGGGTTTGGTTGCACTGGCACACACCCTCCCGCCCTCCACGCTTAATGAAGTCCGCATGGAGAGCAACATGTTTGTCTTTCGAGTGAACATGGACCTGCAGGTCACATATTGTGAGAACAGGTAAGGGCTTTGTCTGTATTTTTCGAAGTGTAGTGGAATGCCATTGAAGACAAATAAGTGTAATTTTGTTGCTTTCTTCTTTATAGGATCTCAGAGTATATGGATCTGACCCCAGCAGAGGTGGTCGGACACACCTGTTACCACTTCATCCACGTAGAGGACCTGGAGAACCTCCGGCAGAGCCACGAGGACTGTGAGTCACATCCATGTGCATATGTTATATAGGAAATTCATCCCCATCCCCCTCGTTCTCCACAGTGTTTGAACTTGGTGAGGAAAAGCCTGTTGAAATGTCATTCTGTCCTGTTGAGATCGGCGCCCTCTGCTGCTGTCATCAGGAACTGACAAACCAATAACTGGCTTCTTCTCCCTCCTTCTCCTCTCCCGCGCCCTGTTATCCTTCCATCTCCCTCTGGTCTCCTCTCAGTGCTGAGGAAAGGCCAGGTGGTGACCAATTACTACCGTTGGCTCCAGAGAAGAGGAGGCTACCTGTGGATCCAGTCCAGCGCCACCGTCTCCATCAACCACAAAGCACCCCATGAACGCAACGTCATCTGGGTCAATTATGTCTTGAGGTCAGTACAACCACAACCCTGTGCCCCGGGACTGCTGATATAAACCGAGCTTATATATGCAGGCGCCATACTGCGTGTGTGTGTGTGTGTACAGAGATCCTTTGAAGAGATAGATGATGAAATGCAGAAGGATTATTGGAGTTGTACTTCTCCCAACATGTGAGAAAACTGAAGATGTTTAACTCCAAAAACTGACATCAAAGCAATATACATTACCAGTTGTGTGTCTGATATTCAGGAAAAATGATTTTAAATTATAAGATAACAAAAAAAAATGCAGATATCGTAAGTCATTTTATGTTTTATAGATTTTACATTTGTCTAAATCTAGTAAGTGAAAATATTTGTCCAGCTCAAACTAAGAAGATACTTGTGAGATTATTCTGTTTTGCAAGCTTTCACAGTGCATAATGTTATGATCGGCAGTCTTTTTTAAATTAAACACTTTCATGATTACTTCTGTTTATTTATTAATTTTTTCAGCTTAAAATTATTTATAAATAATGTAAAAGCCATTACTCTTGCAGAGTTCAGCTGTCCGCAAACAGCCTTACATTCTCACTATTTAATGGCATTATTCTGAGCAGACTTGATCTTATTAAGGAAAAATCAAGACGCTGCACCTTTTGTTTCTGTTATCTTCAAATTACACTTTAAATGTAGTATACTTTTGTTAGGCTTTATTTATTTACCCCACAGACACTCAAAACTGCAGTAACCTCTGCAAAATATGCTTCCCCCTTATTTCCCTCTTGTATACACACGCGCGTATTCACCCAGACACGGATGCAAATATACTCAGAAGAAACAAGTGCACATTGTACACACACACACACGCACACACACACACACACACAAACACACACACGCACACCCAAACACAGTACATAACACAACGGCAGAGCAGTCAGACAAAAACAAGAGGAGTAGGCTGAATTTCAATGCTAATTGGACTGAAGCTATATAATTACAACAAATGGATGTCAGAATTTTGGGGCTGAATGGTGTTTTAGTTAATTAGTGCTGTAATTACAAGAGCTCATTAACTTCTCCAACAGCCTCCTCCTTGTCTTAGCTTAACTGTATAGGTGGGCTGCTGAGTGGGGCAGAGTGTGTATGTGTATGTTTCTGTATGTGTGTATGTCTCGCAGGGCGGGTTCTGTCTGCCTGTCTGTTAAGTGTCGGTGCTCGTGCGTGTGTGATGAGAGCTGTTGTTTGGAGGATTGGGTGGATGTGTTCGGTGGAGGTTAGAAGGGTTTGAGGCAGTTTGGCTATGGGAGGTTGTTATTAGGCTGATTATATGTTGTTTCCATCTCTAAGTATTCACTCAAATCAGCACTAGTGTGTTTTTTTAAAGCTGTAAGTGGCTTTTAAGTGGTAGATGATCATTTGTGTATACGTCCACCTTTTCCCCCTCCCTCTCTCCTTTTCCATCTATCATCCATTCAGTCGAACAGAGTTGCCCGACACTCCCCTGGATATACTGCAGCTACCAGAGAGCGTAAGAGCGGAGCGACTTCGAGTTAGCTCGTCCCCCACCGTAAGCGCCCCACAGGCCCGAGGTAGGAAGCTGCACACACACATTAGTACCTTCCCATGATGCCCACTGATACACAGTGCCTGTGCCTCTTTTTTATCATAAGCATCTCCCTTCCTCCTCAGGCTCTCAGCCAGCCAAGAGCTCAGTGGGGAAGAGTGACCCTGACACTAAAGGCAGAGAGAAATTCACAGTCGCTGCCATCCAATCAGAGGACAGGAGGAAGCGCCTGCTGAGGTCCGACCCTGAGGGCGCTCCTCCCGAAACCCGGCGCAGACTGGAGGATCTCCGTCACGCAGAGGAGAGCGTCTCGGCCTCCTCTGACCTGGCGAGTGAAAGCGAGGGGGAGGAGGAGGAAGAGACAGAGTGGGACCAGGGCGGAGACAGTGACAGATTGAAACAGGAAGATGGGGGAGGAGTTAAACAGCGTAGGGGAGGAGACACCCCCACTAGAGGGGAGAGGGGGAGCAGGGTGCACAACGGCCGGGCTGTGATCCAGCAACTGAAGAGTGTAGTGACCCCGTCTCCCCTGCCTGGCAGCCCCAGCATCAAAACTGAACACGAAACCCTGACCACCGGGGGGCGCTGGGGGTCGCACACGCAATCCTCCACCTCCCACACACACACCACCCAGCCCCAACCCTCACACGCACACACACCCTCCAGCAGCCTCAACGGCGACAGCCCCACCACCCCGATCCCCGACTCTTCGTCCAGCAGCGAGGCCCCACCAAAAGGGTTGTTCACACCCCCATCCCCGGCTCTGTCCCCCGCCATGTCCGTGTCTTCCCCGCTGCCCCGTGAGGACAGGGTCGTGTCAGGGTTGGTCAGTCGAACCAGTGGCAACGCAGGTAGCACTCCTGACTTTGAGCTGCTCCAGAGACTGGCTGCAGGCAGTGCAGCAGGGCGGGTCCTCTTCCACCCGCTTGCCCTCGGCCCACAGGGCCCTCAGAGCCTCTACGCTCCCAGCACTATCCGCTACGCTCCACCTGAGCTGCCCCCCTCCCACCACCATGGCATAGAACACAGCGATGGCCTGCAGCTACGCACGGACCACCACAAGGGACCCCCGCCAGCCTTCTTCCCCCACCTACAGCGACTGGCCGGCTTGCCACCCTTCAGCGGTTTCTCCCCGTCTGACAGCCCTTTCTCCTCCGGCCTGCCCTTCTGTATGAATGGACTGAGGGGGGCTGCAGGCTCCGAGGAGGACTGAGACTCAGAAGGGATAAAAATGAAAGACGAAGCAGAGTGACAGACCAGAAAGAGAGACATTGAAAAGGGCAGGAGAGACAGAAGTGGCAGGACATTACGCCTCGGAGGACGTTACTAATTGGACAATGAGTTGAATAACTGTGATTAAAAATATGTGACAAGTAGCTGCCATAGGGACTTTATGCGTCTGCCCGTTGTGGACAACTGACAGTGACTCTCAGAGAACTCTCACAGACGTGGAAACTTGTGACTGGTTGTCCCTCAAGACTCTCCGTCTCTACGACAATAATGAACTCTGCTCTGTGTCTTTCTCTAGATGACTGTGTTGATTTCTGTGTCTCTTCCTCTCAGAGAAGCCATATTGTATATAGAGACAAAACCATAAAGACCCTCAGCTCACATCCTCCTCACTGTCACTCCAATTAACCTATTAACCCTAAAGCCAGTAGAAAGAGAAGGACACTTGTCTGACTTTGGACTTGGAATATACATTTTTATTATGGCAGTATTATACAAATCATCTCTTACACTGAGAACCAGGTGAGAATGATTATAGGGTTTCCCTTAAAATAGACGGAGAAAGCCCTCTGGTGTTTTTGTATTGAGATTTAAAATGATAAGGATAAAAAAAAGTATTCATCAGTCAGCCATACTTAAAGCACACTGTTGGGACAGAAATAAGAATAATGTAGTCCCAGACATTCCATTATATATAAGGGAAGACAATGCAATGCAGACAGGACGCTATTTCTGTTGTTTAATTATAGGAATATTGTTTGTTTAACTGAGTATTAATTATAGTATATTCTGTATGATGCTGCGATTGTGTTTGTGTATGAAAGCCATATTCTTCTTTTTTATTTCTTAAGGTTTGTATTGATTTTTTCACCAGTTAAAACATGAAAAGATGATGTGAAAATGTGTCTAGACAGACAAAATAACGTTGTTTTACGGGATGTACAATATCATCCAAATACCTTTTTTTTTATCCTCTAAAAAAGAAACATGTTTTTATTGTAGGAGGGGAAGTGGTGCTGATACTTTCGTTATCATCCACATTTTTTTCTGAGCACTTACTGAATTTGTTCTGGTGTGAACACGAAGCACTTCATCACTTAGCACTCACTGTGTGATCCTGTTAAAACAGAAAACAATGCACGAGTGGTCACTAATATCAAAGTATGACCACAGTGTTAACAGAGGGGATAAATGGTCATTTTAAAAGGCAAATAAATAAACAGACCTGTGGTCATTAAATAAGACCATCGGAGGTCAATAAATCCAATATTGCTTTTGGTTCAATTCAATCAACTGGTAAAGTAAAGTTTTAAAGTACAAAGTGGCAACATAAATCACATTAAATGTCTTTCTCACACTGATTGCTTGAGATTCCTCTCAGGATGGAAAAAACAAACAAATGCAAAACACTTTTTATATGAGAAAAACAAAACAAATGACAGTTGCTGTTTGTTTGTTTTTTTAGATCAGTGCATTTAAACTTAAGTGAGTAAGAAACAATTTGCTGATTGTCTAAAAGATACTCAAACAATTGAAAATCATTCCAAAATGTGATATTTAACATCTCAAAATGTGCTTCCTTTTTTGACAAAAATGTTTGTATCAATACAGCCAAATGCATTATTGAAAAATTGTGATAATAATAATCAAAGATATAAATCCTTAGAAATAAACATCAGACAGCTCTCTAGCACTTTGGAATAAAGTCATTAAACCAGATCCATCATGTGATCAAAATACACCTGAATTTATATCATCTGTTGAAAACCAAGTCTTCAAAAATGATGCCATAAAGCCAGACACTGCGTGTAAGTCCTTTTTTGTTTTGCTTCCAGATTGAGATTATTATTATTATATTATTACTCGCCAGATCTGACGGCTCAGTTTATGTGGAAACATCTGATGTTCTGATGTCTGACAGGGAAAAAAGGAGAAAAAACATTTCTAATTGTTCAGATCCGACGTGCACTACACACCCACATTGTAGCTGTCACATGCAAAATATGTGTTAGCGGCCGCACATATTCTCGGGTGTTTAATAGTATAACGTGTGTATGATTGCGTGTGTGTGCGTTTGCTTGTTCAAGTGTGTATGTTTTTTTTCTGTTGTTGAATTTAATAGCTAACCCCTTGCCCCATCACTGTGAATCTAACGTTATCCTTCCATCTTTGTGAATACTCCGCCCATTCATCAAATAAAATGAACAAATGTAAAAAGAAAAACAGTGATACAGATGATGATAACAATAAAATATTCCAGTAGAGGAGCACAACTCAAGGCTTTTGTTGTTTCTTCCTTGCTTCTGCACGGCACATAAACTCAATTACGATATATGAAATGACACGATCCCAAGTAATTTTTTTACATAGTTAATTAAGGTCTCACATTTGATTTGAATGGATCATGTAGGACACACGTGTGCCTTACATCACATTTGCATATCGTTTGTTTTAATATCAGGGACTACATACATCTTACAAAGCATCAATATTTCAGGCATTTAACAGACATTTATGTATAGCCCTTCACTATACTTGTAAGACTAACATAGCTTCAAGAATAACAAACACATCATGGGTAGAACAAATATACAAGAGGTCTTGTGTCAGTGCAGGTAGTTATGTGTCATCAAAAAAGCAATAGGGCGATCTACAGTAGCACAATTAAACACACAACAAAACACAATAATATTGATCCTTAATAAAATACATTTTTAAAAAAGTAAGATGTGGAGCAGATGAGAGCGACCCTGGCATGAAACAGGACGTCACTCTACTTGAGTGTGTTTGATTAAAGGCACAAAACACACAAAAGCACAGCGAGTGCATGGAGGGCGTCTCACTTATAAGAGACTATACCGTATACCGTGTGTTCATATGTGTGTGTGTGTGTGTGTGTGTGTGTGTGTGTGTGTGTGTGTGTGTGTGTGTGTGTGTGTGTGTGTGTGTGTGTGTGTATGTGTGTGTGTGTGTGTGTGCATTGGTGTTTTGCATGTGTGTCTGTGCATGTGTGCATCTCCATGAATACGTGCGAGAGTGTGTGTGTGTGTGTGTGTGTTGTCTGAAGCAGCCCCAGGGAGGGGCTCTGACATTGAAGACGGGTTAAATCCTGTTTTACATTCAAGTGGCAGGCCCTAGTTCATTAGAGTGAGGATCATTCCTCCTCAAGACCAAAGGAAGCGCATACTAAACAAGAGCAGTTGTTGGGGAGAAAACGCCATTGTACGTGCAAAACCGTATGTACTGTATAAGTGTGTGTGTGCGTGTGTGTGCTGGGTATCTAGCCGCACACTAACCTCTGGTTTTGTCTTTATATCTTTACTGTGGAGCACAGTCTTTATATAGTGAAGTAAAGGTGCGGCTTGTACAGTGAGCTATTTGCGTCAATGCGTGTGCGTGCATATGTGTGTGTGTGTGCGCACAAGTCATGGCAGCTCTCCTGACTGTCTTATACTCAGCCTGTCATTGAGTCACCCATATGCCCTCTCTGTCACCGACTTTGATGGCTTATCTTACCCCCTGAATTGGAGTCGCGCTCCCGGGGGAAATACCTTAGCACATGTAAATGCATTTGAAAGAGTAAAAAATATGGGTAGGAATAATAGAGTGAGGGATGCAGGGAGAAACCCAGACCGCTTTCACCTGACATGGGCGTCCTACACCTCCACAACTCTCTTGTTCCCCCATCCTTCCTCAGCTACCGCTACTATTTTTTGTCGATGTTTCCCAACAATCTCCTCTTGTCTCCTCACAGCCAAGGCGAAGACAAATCCATACTTAATGCACTTCTCAAGGCAGATGCTTTGATCCATACGCGTGGCATTTAACAGCTGAGAGCAGATGAGCAACCCACTCTCAAAATAAGCAGAGGTTATGGGTCCTACTTTCAGGCCTGGGAGTGTTGATGTGCTGCTCAGGTTTAGAGATGTATGAGGTTAGACCTGGATGTTGGAGCTGTGGTGTGGTGTTGTGGTTTCTGTAGCAGCTCGGGTTCTGGGGGTGGATGGTGTTTGTCAGTGAGGGCGCGTCTCCTGCCTCTGGGCGCCCTGCCCTTTAGACGCGCCAGGCCTCAGGAGCCTCCTGCATGCCAAACAGACCTGTGCAGTCAGATGCAGCCACGGAGGAGAGATGGGGAGCGGGGTGGAGGGAAAGGGAGGAGAAGCGAACGTGAGGAGGAGTCCAGAAAGAAAGGACTCGAGGGCGAAAGGGTAGAAGAGGATCTGAGCCGGAGAGTAGAGGAGGGAGGAGAGAGGCTCGAGGGAGGAGGTAAGGGGTGCTGGTCTCACTGCAGCAGCGGCCATCTAGACACACCCTGCATGTGAAACACAACTGCACAGGAACACCCTGGGAATCAGCGAATGAGAGGTGGAAGGAGAGGAGAGAGGAGGAGAGGAAGAGAGGAAGAGAGGGTGACTCTGAGGTGAGTCTCAACAGCAACACATTCTGTCGATGGCTGTGAGATACCACAGACCTTCGCCCTAACCAAGTCGGTGATAGTTATCACAGATGAAGCCCCCGTCACCAACACTCCCACACACACACACACACACACACACAAAGGAACCATATACTGCTGAGCTCAGTTCATAGTATATTCATACATGCTCACAGATGAGAAGCTCATTATAAGAATTATGCATGTACGTTGTGTGTGTGTGTGTGTGTGTGTGTGTGTGTGTGTGTGTGTGTGTTTGTGTGTGGACAGTTTGTACATTGTTTGATTCCTGTAAAGAGAGTTTAAACTCACAAACTGGGCCTTGTGTGTGTAATCCGAAAAATATGACAACTTCTTTTGTAAATACACCTGAGTCTAACGATTATCAAACCTGTGACAAGCTTCAGTGCTTGATAACAAGCACATCATTAGATTGAGGTGTGTTGGAGCAGGGAGAAACCTAAACATGCAGGGCAGTGGCCCTCCAGGAGCAGGGTTAAGCAGCCCTGGGCTAAGGGGAAACTCTGTGAATGTCCTCAAGGGGCTCAGCCAGAGCCATGACTTGAACCCAATCGAGCGTCTCTGAAGAGACCTGAAAACGGTTATCTGCCAATGGTCATCATTTAACCTGACGGAGCTTGAGAGGATCTGCAGTGAAGACCCAAATCAAGTGTCAAGACTCACAGTATATCAATTTGATATTTCAGTTTTTGATAAGCTTCACATTTTAAATTAAAAATCCTGTTTGTGCTTTTTATTATGGGGTGTTGAGTGTAGATGAGGGCAGAAATGAATTCACGTTATATTAGCATACAACAAAATGTAAAAAAAAGTAATGGCTTCGGAATAGTTGCACTGTACAGTATTTATGCTGTCAACTCAAACCCATCATGTAAAATGCACACAACAGCAGCTTCATTGTATGCTAAGAGATAAACAAACCATGTATGCAGGAATACTACATGGCCCCAATGTAATTGTATAAAATTGATTTCAACACAAATGCATTCGGTTAAATACACAATGTAAGAATGAAATAAAGCTGTGTGTGTCTGTTATCTTAAAATCAAAATTGCTCCAAAAGTTAAAAATCTGCTCAGCTCAAAGATCGTCAAACTTCAGAAATTGTGTGAATCATTCCACCATAAAAACACAGGATGGTCAACAACATTTCCCCTGACACATTCTGAACAGTGAGTACATTTGTTACCCTCAAAACAGAGATATAGGGTTCTGAAATCTACTAAGGTTAGACTGATTGTTATGCAATCCTCAAACTTAAGGTGAAATTCCAGCGTAAAATCATCCCAGGGTGTTTTTTGGCGATCACACTCAACAATTTAGCCATCGAGACCATTTTTTTTGTGTAACAACTATTAACAGAGACACCCCGGACAGTCACTAACAGGCTCTAACAGTAATACAAATCAGAATCAGACTCAGAAATACTTTAATAATCCCAGGGGGAAATTTTCTTTTTTTACTACGAAACTCCAGATAGACAAACAACAAATATTATACAGCCGAAAACTTATATTATAAAAACTTTTAAGAAATATATACAAGATCAAAAATACCAGATTATTGTGCAATAGAACAGATTGTCTATAGTTGAGTTTAAATCACAGAGAGGGGCTGACAGACTCTCCAAGGGATGCGTTGTATAATTTAATAACCACAGGCAGGGAAGATTTCCTGTGGCGCTCTGTGGTGCATCTAGGTGCGAGGGGTCTTCTGCTGAAGGTGCTCCTCTACTGGGCCAGTGTGTCGTAGAGAGGGTGTATATAGAAAGGTTAAAACAGCTTTTTTAAACACTAATACTGCTAGAAAATAACACCAAACCTCTTAAGTAGCATGAAGAGTCCTTACACATAAAACAAAGCACCAACAATGTAGTTAGTGAACCCTGAGTTAATTAAAAGAGTGTTTTGAAAGACTTACCAACTGGCACCGGTACCAGCTCCTCTCATAGTAAATTCCTTTCAAGTCGATTAGCAAATGCAATCCAAAAGGAAGGAGCCCTTTGATGCTTCGGTTAATGTGTAGGGACTCTTATGCTACTGCAGAGGTGTGGTGTTATCATGAGCAGTATTAATGGTTAAAAAAGCTGTTTTGATGCGTTTACCGTACTGCCCCGAGCTAATCAGTGTTAGCTGCATTCGGCTGTTAGCGACTCTACCGGATTTCTCCATTAATAGTTGGTACACAAAAGAAATTGTCTTGATGGCTTATTAGCTGAATGTTTTGCCGAAGAAGACCCTGGGCTGATTTTACGCCGGAATTTCACTTTTACACAGCGCTAGTTCTCTGTCTCTTCTGTGTTGCTGTTAATGGAGCTGCTGGAATGCAAAACAAATTTCAGACTTGCTCTAACAATATAATAATATCTTTATAGTAAAATAATTAAGATTAAGTCATAATTCATGATGCATCTAGGTGGTGGGACTTCCCTCACTAATTAGGAATTAAATTACCAAAAAAAACAATAGGCCATTTTTAAAATGGCACCCAACTTTTTTTTGGGCCCAAATAGCTCTTTAAAATGAAGAAATGTCTACAGACGGTATAATTCAGTATTTCATGTATGAATGCTATTATTAGAGAAATTTTAACAATGTGAATATTCCTGTTGGTCTTTCTCATCCTCCTTATGTTCTCATAACCTTCATATTTATCTGGTGGCCTCTTAAAGCGGTCATGAATGGTGTCCCCCCCAGGGTTGGGAACCACAGGTCTATTTAATATGAAAGCAAAGCACACACTGACGTTTTGACTGTCAGCACGTATTTATTCTCACTTTATTACTGTATGTACAGTAGGGTGCGCTGATTGGAAAAGTGGAGCGCACAGACACAAGAATAGTGAACCCAATTTACACACACACGGTATCAACTTTCAACCATTTCTTTGCATCCATTAAAACAGCAATTATAGTGATAACAGGATGGTAAAATGGTTTACGTTTAGAATGTACATATACTGTATGTCAACAATACAGAGACAAATATATAACAACAGACAAAGCTGTGAAAAATATGTTGTTTAGTATAGTAACAAACTGACAAAAGTGCTATCGCCCTTACAAAACAAAATAAAAAAAATACACAGGGAAACCGGCTGTAAAACAATATTGTACGCCCTCATTTAACAAAAAGACAGACCTGAAACATGCACATATATACCCATTCTTTCTAAATCTCAAAGCATGTCACAACCAGCTTTTATGAAAACTTCAAGTAGTCGATCACAGTTAGTTATGTTGAACGCGATAAAACAAACTGCAGAGAGAGGCCAATGAAAAGGCCTGAAAATGATTGCATACAGTGCAGTGAAAACTAAACTTATATTGACCGATATGTGATGTCCTCAGTGAGTCTTTGCAGCGTGCCTGAGGATGCAAGTTATCAATGCAATTTTCAGACCGATTGATAACTAAGTGAAGCAGCTCTGAATAAATCTGATTATAAGAAATCTTACAAAAAAGGCTGATTTATTCACCAGAAGTGAATGTAGTCAAACTACCAATATACAGCATTTTCTGACAAGTTTTTCCAAAAGGTCTAAAAGTCTCTATTCACTTAAACAATAATATTTACATTTAACAAACAATAAGTCTGTATCTTTGTAGACTCACACAGCCTACAAATGAACATGTAGGCCGCACGCACGCATGCACGCACGCCCGCACGCACGCACGCACACACACACACACAGGGAAGCCCTGAATCAAAGAACCACACGTTACTTTTCCATCCAAGGTGTCTACTTGTTCGGCCCCTTGCTGTCATTGTCCTCACTGCCGTGATGTCGGCTGTTGTGGGAGCCACGGTAGCCACGGTTTTCCCGCTTCTCGCGGCACTCCCGGCACTCATCGTCCTCCTCTCTTCCCTCCTCCTCCTCCTCGTCTCCCTCGTGGATGATCTCCACCTCCAGGCGGCCGATGTAGAGGGATACTGCACAGAGCCAGAAGAGGGCGACACTGCACACCGCGGTGCTTTGGATCAGCAGTGCTGGCACAGACAGCAGCATCATCCTCCGTAAGGCAAAAAGGCTGGCCATGTACGAGGCGCCGCCAAATGACACGCACACACCTCCCAGGATGAAGAAGGCTGAGGACAAACAGGTTGACACTGTGTTATAATTGTAGATCCAATTCATTTCTTTACTAGATTTCTTAAATATTTGAATAAAAAGATAACGTTTCCT
>NC_139830.1:17127908-17367908 GCF_963691815.1 Echiichthys vipera | reverse complement strand
AGAGCCGGTCTCAGATGGGAGTTTTAATTGTGTATGAGTTGACAGTGGGGTCTTTTAACAAACATCCAAATCTTTGATGTGATGCGCAGCTGACCCTCTGGTCGCTCTCACGCTACTGTCTCCAACACAATAGGAGACTGATGTTTGTACACACACACATACACGCACACATGCACACGCTCACACATACAGACAGTTGCAACGGACTGGGGGAGTGGGGGGAGGGGACTGAGTTTAGTTAAGTTTGTTTATTTTCACAAAGGGACAAAGTACATTGATGAACATTTTTTTTAAATAAAAATGTAAATATACAGGATTATAGCCAAAGGCTAATTTCCATCCTTTGTCCATGACAGGGGAATAAAAATAGATAAATTCAATAAAAACATTAGAATAGACATAATAGATAATAACAGACAACAACAGATCAGCAGCAGTGGACAAATTAAAAATGATCCAGCTTATCCAGCTTTTAACATGACATGTATGACATTAGCTATATGCAGCAGCGATTTATTCCGGAAAAGGATACTTCACCTTTACTGACGCAAACTCACACTATTGTATTCATCTCTTTTTTGCATAATCCTATGCTTGCTAACAACTGCTATTTGAATATTTACCACACAGTACATACAATATGCAAACATATGAACAACAAGTCATTATATTGTTTGAGTATATATATTCAAAATATATGCAGAGTCCCTCAATATATGCAAATATTTTGTTGGAAATGACATATTACACACTATAAATTATTGTTGATTCGTGTTCTGTAGGGATTGGTTTACTTTTTCTCCAACTCTTGACACATGTGAGGTTAAATAAAGGATTCACCAGATTTTTTCTGAATAGTGTAGCTTCTCATGTGTAAGGATTATCAACCATTTTCAAAGTTCTGTTTATAACTTCGAAAAAGAAAAAATGCCTAGTGATAAGATTACTCACACACAAACACACACACACACACACACACACACACACATACACACACACACACACACACACACACACACACACACACACACACACACACACACACACACACACACACACACACACACACACACACACACACACACACACTGCTCTGTCACTGGAAATAACTTGGCGGGGAACATTGCATTCAAATATGGATCTTCTCACTTTTAATAGGCCTGTTTCCTTTACAATCTGTCTATTGCTTGGAAAAGTCAGCTGGCAAGCTTTTCTGTAGTTGTGTGTGTGTGTGTGTGTGTGTGTGTGTGTGTGTGTGTGTGTGTGTGTGTGTGTGTGTGTGTGTGTTTGTGTGAGTGTGTGTTTGTGTGTGAGTGTGTTTGTGTGTGAGTGTGACTGTGAACATATGGCAGTTCAACCTCTGTCTTTTTAAATAGTGTGTTTATCATAAACACAAGCATGTTGTTCTGCGCACTAACGCACCCATATATGCATTGAAAAATGTTAATTAGATCCAAAAATAAGCGGTTGAAGATGAGTGAGATCCCAAAATAAAATTATTCATAATACCTATTACTTGTCTTTACGAATTTCTGAATGTCACCAACAGAATGGTATTTTATAACAATACTCTGAAACAGTGTGTCCGTGTTTTCACTATTGCAACACTTGAGGATTATGTTAGTGAACTCAGCAGATACTTACCCTGACATATATTGCTTATACCATCGCAACCCTTGATGCATAGACAGATATAAGCTGTTATCTGCTTTGGGCAGAACTGTAATACAATGACTGCACGTGGTCGCAACTTGGTACTTAATGGTTGGATTGCTAAACTAAAAAAAGTACACATGTAACAATATTGTTGTTAATTGTCTTGACAGCCTATAACGATTCTACAAAGAGGACCTGAAATAACTACTTCAACTAACTAACTAACTACAGTACACTGCACAAATAATGAACGAAGCACAATGATTTGTATTGGTTTAACCTGTTATACTAACTCTTTTAAGATTGTGCTGATACTAATGATGGAGATTTCCGCTATTTCATGGACTACCAGGGTCACTTTTAATGCTCAGTGGACAGAACGGTGCAGGCATTTTCACTGCAGACGGAATATTCCTTTTTATCTCTCTGAGCTATTTTAAGGAAGGCCAGCATAACGGTTGATCCTTAAATCCCCCTGCCTTACCACTGCACTAGCAGTATCATTCTGTCCTCACTTTCTTTTCCCTTTGCTCTCAGATCCTCAGTTTTACTCAACAAACCCTCTTCCTCTTTATTGTGCACATCTGGATGACTGGGCTTTATCATCAAGATGCTTTTTGTGTATTTTGGTAGTGATTTTATTGATTGTATTGATTTTTACAGGCATGGTCGCATAATTCAAATTCCTATCTCACCTTTTCAAGTCTCACCTTCTTGTGCTTCACAAATCTGCCTTTTTTAGATCAACTCCATTTTTGTGGCTATCCCATTGCTTAAATATCATCCGCTCTTTACCAGCCTTGACAGAGATGCTGAAATAGTTTTCACCTTGTGAGTCTGTGTGTGTGTGTGTGTGTGTGTGTGTGTGTGTGTGTGTGTGTGTGTGTGTGTGTGTGTGTGTGTGTGTGTGTGTGTGTGTGTGTGTGTGGGTGTGTGAACCTTTGCCAGCTGATTTTATGTCCGTCTGTTTCAGGTCACATTACAGTCGTGCAAGATAGAGTCACAAAAACATTACAGGTGTGAAGTAGAGATAGAAAAAAAATGGAGGCCGAGCTTTTGGATATGAGTGTGACCCAATCAAGGGGGCGGAGGTCACTCAAATCTCTCTCCTCCCTCTTTCTGTCACATCCCATTTTTCCCCACTTCCTCTTTTTCAGTTGATGAAAGAACAATTATCCACGTCCAAGTGCTGCTATCTATTTTTGAAGTGGTCATCTGAGTGGCATGACCTTCTTCATTAGTCTTGTCGTGCATCCTGCAGCAGCAGCAGCATTTTGTTCTTAATCTTGCCAGCACACTGTAAATGTACAAAACTCCTAAGCGCTTATAGAACTTAACCTGAATGGGCAGGCTTGACACACACTGGATGTAAACTTATGAAAAACTCAGAGAGGCCAGCAGAGGCCAAAGTCAGCAGGCCTCAACTGTCTGTTAACTCTTCGTTCTCTCTGCTTGATTTCTGTGGCAACAAGAGGAAAGAGAGAGGGACAGAGAGGAGGAGGAGGAGGAGGAGGAGGAGGAGGAGTGTGTACGTGCAGAGCTGCACTATCTGTATTACACAGACTGGGGGATTCCAGCCAGCTGTGTTGGAAGCACTGACCTTGGCAAAGAGTACACTGTTTTTCAGTCTATGGGACAAACAAGTGTTGAGTTCAAGTGTCAGCTGGTGAGGAGGCAGATGATTTACCGTTATTAATTAAAGGAGAGCTGTTACTGCTTAACAAGACAGTGAACTGCATGAAGAATAAAACAAATGAAAAGTGTTTTATCAACACATAAAGGTATAGCGTTTTTATATAAATTATGTCATTGTGTCATATTTCATGACAAAATCTATGTAAGTTATTTTGAGGGAAAATACCATAATGTACCAACACTACAGGATACAGGATGAGAAGCTGTCGGGGTTATTTAATGTTGCAGGTGTGTAACTGTTTGTGTTTTTTCCTTTAATTAAGTTACAGCTTTTGTTATGATCTCCTGGTATGTGGGAGCTATGATTCATAGTGAAGAAACTTACCGTAACTCTTATGTCCATTGTATTGTTGGAGCATACATGACAGGCTAATGGTTTTCACGTGTGTGCTTGTATGCATGTTATATCATAGCTACTGTAATCATGTTAAATTTCCTGTCTCATTTCATGTTTTCATTTAATATGATGTGGACTGTTCAAACACTACCTTAGGCAATGCAGAATCACAGTACTTATTCTCCACTACAGTCAAAGCCAAACAATGAATCATCATTCTGCTCTCACTGCTATGACAACAATGGTATCATTCTTACAGTAATCTCATTCTCTGGTTGCTCGGCAGTGGTAAAACTGGGAGGGATTGTGTTATTTTAACTCTACTCACTGTGTGATCTATATGACTTAAGAATGAACTCATACTGGCAAACACTGGTGGTAAGAATTTCCTGTTTCCTTTAAGTACACTACCTTTCCTTATTTCTTCACTCTCAATCAGGGTCAACCTTTGGCCAACTGTGTTCTTCTCAGAGTCACACGTAATGTCCTGGTCACATCTTGCCTTTTTCCCCTTTATTGTCAACATCAATAACATCTGTAATAATAACATACTGTATAAAGTAATGCTGTAAATCCTCAGTGGGCTAGTCTCAGATGTGCTCAGTGAAAAATCGATACATCAAATTCACTATTATGAAGACTTTGTTGTGTGCAAAAGCTTTAAAATATTCCCTACATTATCATACAGTTTATTTATTGTGTTCTGCTATGCTCTTTACAGCTCTGAATGCACATCGTCTCTTCAGGTTCCGTACTACAATCAAGTTTGTCCTCCTCCCCATGGTGATTGCTTAAAGGAATAGTCTGACATTTTGGGAAATACACTTTTGCTCTCTTCTTGAGAGTTAGATTAGAAGATTGATACCACTTTCATGATCGTACAGTAAATATGAAGCTGGAGCATGTCGGTTAGCTTAGCTTAGCACAGAGACGGGAAAAGGTAAAGCTCACTAATTAAGAAGTTTGAGCTCATTAATATGTACAAAAAAGTGTAAAAATGTAATTTCTTTGTGGTGGTTTATGTGCCAGACTGCATCTTGGTCGAGTGTAGTGACTACAATTCAATTTAATTTTTATCAAAATCATAACAAAAGTTATCTCAAGACACTTTACATATAGATTAGGTCTAGACCACAATGACTTATTAATGATTTACAGAGACCCCACAAGTTCTCCATGATCATCAGTGAGCTGCAATAGTAAAATTATTAATAATAATAATAATGCCACTTCCTCCAGTGGCAACTATAGATATGAGTCATGTCAATCTCATGTATCTAACTCTTGGTGAGAAAGCAAATGAATGTATTTTTTAACTATTTATTTGAGTGTTTTTACATTAAGATGTATGCACAGTATGTGCATGCATGTAATGTAATGCTAATTTTAGGCATGAACAACCATATACCCCACTGTGTTCAGTATACACTGCTTTTGCTGAAAATTACCTCAATCTGCATTTTGATTAATGTGCCACGTGAGCGTTTACACAGAATGCATTGCTTGTATGATGAGCGGTAAGCCCCTAGCATAGCATCACATGACAGCTCTCCACGTCCGTCTGCGCTGACCTGAAAGCAGCAGGAGGATGTGGCCTGCCAGTGTCATTACACTGTTCCTCTAATCCTCGAGGGGAGGGCGCTAAATCCACCACCCTAACCCTGGCCTTATAACAGCAAATGTCATCACTTCCTCCTGCTACACAAATCTATAGGTGGTCAATAATGCCAAATGTAAACAGCATTAAGTAAGCCTAGAGTTTAGTGCTGAGGTCAGAGAAGGTCTAACATCAGGCCACAATGCACATTGTAAGTTTAAAAAAAGCAGTGGTGGAATGTAACTAAATGTACTCAAGTACTGCACCGGAGCACACATTTGTGGTCCTTTGCTTGAATAGTCCCATTTAATTTTACTCTACTGCAATTCAGAGGGGAGAAATGTGTACCTTTTTACGGCAGGACTAAGGCAAAGAATGTGAATAGTTCCTCTACCACTGCAAACAAAATGTATTGTAGGGGACTGCATTGCAATGTTACTGTAGGTGTTGATTTTATTGTGATCACACTTGAATATATTACATTTAGCATCTTATTTGGAGAAACAAGCTGGTAGGGTGACCCTTTATGTGGCTTATGTTAACATATAGTTATGTATAATTATTAGTAAGTAAAGAAATAAGACCCGCTTCATGAATACCAAGGCTGCAGGATCTTTACTGCTATAGAATAATAATGCATTATTCTTTATTCTTTTTTTGGACAATTTAGGTTTAGTAGAAGCCACATAATAATAACAATAATAATAATAATAATCATAATAATAATATGACACATTTCACCTTTCTTAGAGAGAGAGAGAGAGAGAGAGAGAGAGAGAGAGAGAGAGAGTGAGAGAGAGAGAGAGAGAGAGAGAGAGAGAGAGAGAGCTGTGGGTGGGTGGAGGTGTAGGAGGAGCAGCATCGGAGAGCACTTTTTTGGGGGTGATTGAGGGACACCCCCCCCTCCCCCCTCGTGTTACTCCCAGCCTCTCCCTCCGTCCCTCGGTGGCCGCCCCCCAGGATTTTTTTTCATTTATAACCGACAAGAAAACTGGATGAGACGCACGCACGGGCACACAGGACAATCCCGGAAATAACATGCGTACTCTCAGCCTGTCACGTACGCTCAGTGTGGATTTGCATTGCTGTAGGCTACCGTAGGTAAGCAGCGAACTCCTGTAGGGACATTTAAATTAAAGCTGCCCATTTAATGTATTTTGTACTCTGAAATGTGTCAACTGAATTAATACATTGGTGCGATGTTGCGCTCATTTTGATCACAAACTGCTAAGTTGGTAATCAATAGACGCAATATACGTATTTTTATTGTGTGTTGACCAGCAGTGGAATAATGAAGATGCATAAGAAATGTATTTGGTGAGCCTTGTCTGATTTTAGTCTAATTTCAGTGTAAATTACAATAAAAAATGATTATTAAAACTTGTTATTGTTGCTATATACATAGTAACATGTCCATTCTGTTGTATTTTTGCGCTGTAACCTACTTTGCCTAAATGTTTTTAGTTGGCCTTTACTATAAATAATGCACCATAAATCTAGATTTATATACTTAAGCTGTGACAAGTGGTCTGCACTGTGCTATTATTAGGCCTAAAGTGTATCATTTTACTCTCCACAGATATCCCGCACAGCCTCAAATGCTTCTAAGACGGACACAAACGCACACGCAGATTGAGAGTCTTCAGTGACAGTGGCCTGACTAACTGAATTGGACATGAAAACTTCTATCGGCTGTGGGAACGCTCCTCTTCATCAGAGAAAGCCGCGGCACTGCTAGAAAATGAAGCGAGGACGTGAGCTACGTGCGCATCCAGCAGATGACGAGGTGAAATGGAGAACTTGGGACACACGGACCTTTTAAACCCGAGCTTGTCTGTCGCTTTTTCAACCTCGCGGGAGAGAAGGGCGAGCGGCCAGCGGCTCGTCTGCGGAGCGGCGGAGATTTACCACGCGTACCGAGGGGACATGGGGCTGAACGGCTTCTGCGCGGCGCCGGTCGGGAGTCCGACGGCCGCGGAGTTACTGGCGGGTCTGGCCTCTCAGACCGACTCCCCTGCGATCACAACCCCGACGAAGCGGTCCAAAACCGGCGTGCCGCTCTACAACGGCAGCGTGGTGTCACCGTCCGCCACCGTGGAGGGGAGCCACGCAGGCGTTTTGGCTCACACGCCAAACGGTTACCCGGCACAAATGATGATGGGGGAGGCGGGGGTGACCGGCGCACCAATGTACCCCCTCACCAGCACAGCCTGTCTGGTGGAGAATGGGGACTGGTCAGCTCATGAGAAGTGGCCTTCAGCGGTGAGGAGGCTCAATGGTGACCTGAAAGCCAGACATGTGCAACAACAGAAACGGAGAGGTGGGGAGAACTGGGACATGGGGTCAGGTACGCTCTTGGCGGGGTCACCGGGTGTCGGAAGTTCTGTGGACTTGGTTTTTGCTTCGGGAGACTCAGACTCTAAGCGGAGAAGGTTGGCAGATGTGACTGTTGCTCCCAAATCTTCAGAGGCCCCCAGAGTGGCCTTAGCAGTTCCCCCTCTCATGGTCAACTGCAGCAACAGTTCCCATAGCAACCAAATGACTATCAATCGAGTGCACTGTGTCACTCCCCAATCTCCCTTCACCCCTCATACTAACCCGCACAACGGACATAAAGTGGCCTCGTCTGGCCCACCAGCTGCACCCAGCCAGACCTCCCCCATCGAGGCTAACCGCATCCCAACCCCGCCACCTTCTGTGGGGGTTGGCTGGTCAGCAGAGCACATAGCCCAGCAGTACATCGTCCCCTGCATGAAATACTATGGCATCTGTGTGAAGGACAACTTCCTGGCTCCTCAGCTGGGGAACATGGTCCTGGAGGAGGTGGAGGTCCTAAACCGCAGTGGGAAATTCCGGGGCGGGCAGCTGGTGAGCCAGAAAAGCATTCCCTCTCGGAGCATCCGGGGCGACCAGATTGCCTGGGTGGAGGGACGAGAGCCAGGGTGCGAGAGCATCGGGGCTCTGATGGCTTACATCGATGAGGCCGTCATGTACAGCGCTGCCAATGGACAGCTGGGGGACTGTGTCATCAACGGACGCACTAAGGTGAGAGGAGGAACGGGGCGGGTACAGGTGGGGTCAGGTTAGAAGAAGTCAGCCACGGAGTTTTCTTTCTACATGTAAGAGGAAAAAAAAGGCTACAAAGAAAGCAGTCAGTATGATGACATCATTACATTTTGAGCAACTGATTGGTTTTGTCATGTCTTCGCCGTTTTTTTCTGATGCTGACATGCAGGAAAACACACACGCTCACACCACAGTGGGAGGGTGAGCTGAGCGGCAGATAGGATGTTAGGATGAGGCCTGCTGTGTTTCTGGCACGTGAGCTTGATAAACAGGGCTGCGGGCCAAGCCTCCCCCCCTAAACTGGCCCTATGCCTCGGGTTAGAGCCTGCCTTAGTCTGCCCCTGTCCTTACCTTCATACTACTGGTAGACAGAAAAAAAATCTCCTCTGCCATCACAATATCTCGGCCTTTGAAGACAACTGTTTCTATCACCACTTACACTCCTACGGACAAGGCGCTGACGTACAGTAGGAAAGTTTTTCTGTTCACCAGCCATGGCAGAAACACTGGTACTGTTTTTACCCTGTGATGCAGATGCAGTCACAAAACGTAACAGTTGCGTAGCTGAGATCAAAATGAAAGCAGCGGGAAAAATGGGTGCGGTCCGGGCAAGGGCGCTGGATGTAGGGCCATAGGTCCCCCTCAATTTGCAGCCTTGGCCTGATTAAGTGTCGCGGCTGGTGTGATCTTGCATCTAGACGGTCTGTAGTTTCTCTTTATTTTACCATAACTTCACTGCATGCCTCAGCTTCTCTCTTCCATTGATATTTTTCAAGTTACCACTGCGCACCACTTAAGATATTGTTCTAAACACAAAAGAATGAAAGAGCCTATAACTATTTTAGTCCTTAGATGGCATGGGAGGCAGTTGTTTCCTCTGTCCTGCACACAATGATCTTTAAGGATCTAGTGTCAGGGTCTGTGTCCCTATCAGCTGTGAGTTAACCATTACATGCTGGTCTAGACTGTTATCTATCATGTTCTCGGCGTTTCAGCAGCCTTCATGTTTACAATATAACAGATCCAGTCAATGCAGAGTGGAAATACTTGTCGGTATCAGGTTTTAACAAGTGTTAATTTAGCTTTTTCTGAGTGATGGATAGTGAAATATTATTATTGTAATGCCTTACACTACCTACTTTAAGAAGAGTTTTACACAACTGTGTCAAACTGTGGTTATGTCCCATGTGGGAAATTAAGTGGGAAATCAATCCAGGAGGGCTCTTGATAGACACCCTGTCGGATCTGATCTGAAGAGTAGGCACAACATTACCTCTCCCCATGGGGAAATTAGGTAAAAGCTGTTACCTGCAATCTGGCAAGTAACCGTCTGCAGTGTTTTCTCAGTCGTCTGACATGAGACTGTTGAGTAAATGTTTAGAAATCTAGTGGCCATTATTCATATTAAACGACTAAATGAACACAAAGGTGTGAGAATTTGTCATAACATTTGATAAAATAAGCTACGGTATTCTCTTCCCAATGTATTGACCTCACAACCTTGTTCACGTAATCTGTGCAACCGCACATAGCACTTAGCCCTCTGTGTACGTCTCGTCGTTTACACAAGGTATCCAAGCTTGTACGAGACAGGCGTAGAGTTTAAGCAGCACACTGGCTGGGCCTACCTCACACCAACAGCTGTTGCTCTCTTAAATATGTGCTGATTGAGCTGCTTTCAAGTCAAATCCATGCCTAGTTTGTGACAAAATAACAGCAAGACAGGAAAGTTAAGTGACTACGATTAAACAGGGTGAGCTAACATAGTCTCCTTTTTCAAGATTGTGCCAATTTGCGGTTTAGTGTGCAAAATACTCAGAACTTCTGTCTACTTTTGAGTTCCTTTCTGCCGTGCACAAATGCTGTCTCAATTAGCAGAAGATATGAATCCCCTCTCTTGACACATTGAGCTGCAGCTTCCTTTTACAACTGAAGTGGATTTAATCTGTGAAATCAACAACACATCAGGGCTGTCGTCTTGATTCACGCACCTGTTCTGAAAAGGCAGCTTCATTTAGTTTGTATAAAAAATGCATGAGCGTTTTAACATTTGATTGTGCATATGCTATTCATCGGTACATACTTTTATTAAGTGGATATAAAATGTATTCCTCGACTTGTTTCTTTCATTGTATCGTTCTGGTTTGCACTTGCATGAGGCCGAAGGAACAGGATTGTAAAACAAGAGGAGATTATTCTGGGGTTGCCGAATTTGTATCAATTGCTGCCAGCTTTGTTGGATAACATTTTCTATGATCATATGTCTGTCTACATCTTCCAGAAGTTTATCATGATACAATGTTGTGTTTATCTAGTTATTCATTTTTTCTTATTTGGCATGGTGATGACTAACTGCCCCGGTTAAAATTGCCAAATGCCCACTGTTTCCTGGCCAGATCTTTCCGTTTACCCTTGGTTCAGGGTAAAAAAGTTCAGTGCTGCACAGTACAAAATGTCCTGGCTAGGTGCTCCTATAGAGGAGTGCAAGAGACATCGTAGCAATTGATGTAATGGAGAACCGTGCACAAGTGAGAGGAAGTGATCGGGGAAAAAAAGAGGACAATCGGGAATGAGTACATCTAGATACAAGGTCACTGCGTCTTTTCCATCCTCTTTATCCCCAAAACATTTTTTTCTACCAGTTCCTTCATTTTTTCCCTTTCCTTTTTGCCTTATATCCTGACCTCCTTTTCCATTTCCCTGTCTTTCACCTTATCAATCCCCTTTTTTGCCACTTGGACAAAATATTTCCCATCCGTTACCTTGGTAACAGACCCATACGGAGTAGAGCTCTGCATTGTGTATGAAATTTATGTACACCAAAGAAGAGGGGCTGGCAATGCCCAACATAATGCACAACAAGCCCCCTGATTCTTGGTAGTCAGCAGAGCTGCCTGTGAGACGTACTATAGGAAGGGTTACGGTTAACAGTGGAACTGTAATTCAGTTAAAACACTGAAGGGTGAAGGTGGGAAAGTCTTGTATTGTGGGGAAGAGAGAAACAACAGTAAGTGCTCGAAGCACATGAAAAGGGAGGAGATGGACTGAAATTGTGCGTATCTGTTCAGGATATGGGGGGATCGGGAGCAAGGGGTGGGAGGATAGCGTTGAACGTTGCACGAGTGAGAAGGGGCGATGCAGCAGAAGCTTCAGCATAATGAGAATGTCTGCTGCAGCAGCGTGTCCTCAGATGGCCCTCCTAGAGCTCAGCAGTACCACCATGCAGACTGGAGCTCGAGGTCATGCAATGCTGCTACAGACATCCTAGCTAGCTTGTTTGGATAGATGGATGGATGGATAAAGGTTTAAGTATTAGTAAGTATTAGTCTCTGTTCAGTCAAAACAAGACTGGCATATAATTACTTCCAAATCATATTTATTTCCAAAATGAATAATATGATTTGTGGTCATGTATTCCCTTGGTGCAGTACCAATCTATTATTTTATATGCAACTCAATGTATCAGCATACATGCTGTTCTAAGCTGTTGTCAGAGCGGTTGAACCACCTTGTGATCATTTTCATTGCACATGACATTGTGGGATTTTCCTGCCACTCAATCGTTAATGCACTTAGATTTTTGCAAGTGCATTAACGATTAGTCGATTAAGCAGTTGATCAATCAGAATAAAACTGATCAGCAATTATTTTGGTAATCAATGAATTGTTTCAGTCATCTTTCAAAAAAAATGCCAGACATTCTCCTCCTTTCTCGGTTTAATCTCATCGTAAAATGGGTTTGGACTGTTTGTCAGACTAAATAATGAATCAATCAGGTAAGAAAATAATTGTTAGATTAATCAGTATGAAAGTAAGCATTAGTTGCAGCTCTAAAATGGACTTCACGCTGAAGGTTAGAATTATTAGAAGGTATGGTCACACCCACAGGAACACACGCACGCACACTGCATTTCTCCATCCTAACGTTCAGAGGTGACTCATGTATAATGAGTGCCACTGGGGCCATAGCGAAATGACTCATAAGGGCTGAGCACATTTTCTCAGTTTGTTTTTTGTTTTATGTCCACATAAAAAAAAAACCCCACCAAAATATAAAAACTACAACAGTTGAATATTTCATCCTCCTTCTAATTCAGCCATCTATTCCTCATTAAAAATAGATAGCAGCACCTTCTCCAAATATGGTGACTGCCCTGCCTTTGAGCAACAAGGGCAGTAATGCACGCACTCACGCACGCACACACGCACACACGCACACACGCACACACGCACACACATACATCAAGTAGAAATAAGCAGATATCAAACAAAAAAATTGTTTCAATGGCTTATTTCGTGACAGAATTGCCGAAAAAGACCCTGGGATGATTTTACGCCGGAATTTCACTTTAGTAGATGTTAAAATGTAAATCTGGCAAAATTGGACCCTACAGCTTTTTCAGTATGAATATACATACATATACATTATATCAAATAAGCCATCAAGACAAGATTTTCAATCCCTATAGACCTCCATGTTTAAATGTCCAACTTTACAGAAATATACGTATTCACAGCCTGGTTCAAATTAGAATAATCGCCTAACCATTGTCATAATTAGCACATGTATTCTTGAGTTGCGTCTTGTGAAATCACAGTTAAGTTTGACCTCCAAAATCTAATCAGTTCATCCCTGAGCCCAGGTTGACCTTTGTGCCGAATTTGAAGAAATTCCTTCTGGGAGTTAGTGAGTTATGGGGTTCAAGAGGCAGGGAAGGACAGACAACCTGAAAACATAATGCTTCCAGCCACAATTATCCCCGGCGCGGAGGCATAAAAACGGTTTTGGTCAAGGGATCTAATTCCCCATTCATCAAAACCTAATGGGGAGTGAATTTCAATATAAGTCAACCATTTAAATTATATTAAGGCTTAAAGTTCTGCATAATTATGGGCATCGCTGCTGCTTAGGTGGGCGCCGTCAGTAGCACGCATGGTCTACATTAAATACAGTTTGTTTTTTTGGCAATCCCTACCTTCGTAAAAATTATCACAGTAGGTTCAACACTATGTGGTACATTTAAATATTTTTAATATTGGAAAAAAATAATTCCCATTGGAGTTTCCCCTGCTGCCTCCCTCACAAACATACTCACTCTTTCTCCTCGGCACTGGCAGTGTTTGCTCAAGCTTATCTATGACCTTACCCCTCCTCACCCCTCTCTCCCCCATCACTCTTATCAGAATATGCGTGCCATGCAGCATTGGAGTTTATTTTTGTTCTGGTCCACAACAGTCTGTTCTCCCTGCCTAGCTGTCACCTTGACAGCCTGGGTATCCACCTAGTGATGCCATTAGGGCTCTAATGGTGGTGCCTGGCAGACAGGTGGTTGGTGCCAATTAGACTTCAGCTCACTGTGGCCCAGATCTCACCAGAGACCGAGGAGCGTGTTGTGCAGAAACGTCAGATAGAATAAAGACGTGCTGTGTGACTGAATGTGTTGCCTAAATTACACGCCTGTCTCGTACAAGCTTGGATAAAGACATTGTGTGTGTGTGTGTGTGTGTGTGTGTGTGTGTGTGTGTGTGTGTGTGTGTGTGTGTGTGTGTGTGTGTGTGTGTGTGTGTGTGTGTGTGTGTGTGTGTGTGTGTGTGTGTGTGTGTGTGTGTGTGTGTGTGTGTGTGTGTGTGTGTGTGTGTGTGTGTGTGTGTGTGTGTGTGTGTGTGTGTGTGTGTGTGTGTGTGTGTGTGTGTGTGTGTGTGTGTGTGTGTGTGTGTGTGTGTGTGTGTGTGTGTGTGTGTGTGTGTGTGTGTCATCTTACATTTTAATCGTGTTAAATTACTGTTGTCAAGACTGGTACCAGTTTGAGAAACGCTGTGTTCTGGGAAAACACATTCCTTGAATACATGCACGCACACACACGCACAACACTAAATAACGCATATTTGCTAAAATGAAAGGAACTTCAGTCTTAATAAACCCCATCATTGAAAAAACACATTATACAAAATGTAATCAGCTGATCTTAAAGGTCCATAAAATTTCCATCTATTAAATTGACTTTTTAGAAAGAAAGAACAGGCTCGCCTGCTGCAATTACATCATGCTACCAAAGAGGTCGCTAGATACAACATGACCCTATATCTTACGGATTATGACTTTAGCAACAAGTTCTAATTACTCTGAATCACATTCAGTTACATTAATGTTTCTACTGATCAGGATCAACACATTTTCCTCCTGTATGCATTTGATATGCTGATTTTGACGCAGCAAGTCTGCTCATCAGCTTGAGCCCCGGAGCAATAGGAGGTTAATAAGCTTTGACTGTGAGTGTTGGTCAGTAATGAGAGCTGACAGTGCCAGCTGAACAGAGTCGCACACAACACAGTCAAACTCACTTGGCTGCAAATGAGCAGAGAAACATCACAAGAGGAGGAGGAGGAGGAGGGGGAGGGCAGTGTGCTCTCTGACTGAAGCCCTCCTGTACAGAACGTCACTTTTATTTGAGTTTCAAAGACAACACAAGAAAAGGTGTGTTTGTCTTAGAGATCTATGCAAGCGCTGTTTGATCTCCCCAGGGTTGAGGCTCTCGCGCTGTAGTGCAAGACCTTAAATGATAGTGTCAGGCAAGTTAAATCGATGCTGCAGCAGTGCAGAGCCTGTTGGTCGTGAATGATGGTAACCCTGAACAGATCTGAAGTGATGCAGCGACTGCTGATATAGTAACTTTTGCTTCCCATGCAGAACAATATAAGTCAAGACAGTGACAGTATCTTCTTTTGTAGTCAGCCTGGAGAGATAAAGAAGAGGGGTTATTACTCTACACGCTGCAAACTATCATCACCTAGAATCTCTGCCAGCATAGGCTGATGTCAGTCAATGAGTCAACTGTAGACGTTTGCTTCTGTCTCAGCAGAGCAAAAGAATGAACGCTCGCTACAGCCACTGGAGTTTGAAAACTATTTATACAACTCCAGCCTGAAACATGAGCCGATGTCATATAGTGACGCGGAATGAGCTCAGTTTTTACCCTGGTGCAGTACATTTACAGTTGTATGGTCCCGTAGTGGTGCTGGTCTGGAATGCACATTGACCGAAGAGCTCTCACGCAGGTCTCTCCAGAGAAAGCAGCAGTGCTCTCTTGCTTCACGGACCCTCAACACACAAACGTCAAGCAAGGGGGGAAATACCAGCACAAGAACATTGTTTAAACGTGGATGCTCTATTCAAGGATCATTTTTGTAGCTGGAAACAACAGCCGGCACATTTCTATCCTCCTTCTCCCTCTTGTGACTGTGTCCCACAAATGAAATCATGGAATATTGTCTGAAGTTTGCAAATAGTCCACCTGTTAAAAAAGATTTACTATGGAGCAGCGGGAGAGCTAAAGTCACTGCCATCTCAACCAGCACACACACATGTTGTCATGATTCTGCACCAAGTGTTTTTGTTCATAGCCATGGACCCAAATGCACAGCTAACAACCCTGTTTCCTCTATTTTAGGCGATGGTTGCTTGTTACCCAGGGAACGGGGCGGGGTACGTCCGCCACGTCGACAACCCTAACGGTGATGGACGCTGCATCACGTGTATATACTATCTCAACAAGGACTGGGATGTCAAGGTACATTTGTAAGAGAGAAAAAATTTAAAAAAATTAAAAAAACAGTAAATAAGGATCACAGAAATATTGTATTTCCAGCAAAAAAAAACCACCTCACGCAGAAATGCTGAACTGTCTGTAACTTGTGTGACTGTGTTGTGTGCTTTGTGTTTATATGCGCTTTTATAGAAACAAGGAGGGCTGCTGCAGATCTACCCGGAGGGCAAAAATGTGGTAGCCAACATCGAACCTCTGTTTGATCGCCTGCTCATCTTCTGGTCTGACCGCAGGAACCCACACGAAGTCAAGCCAGCCTACGCTACTCGGTCAGCAACTCTTAAACATGCTGCCGTTTTTCATATACAATGCACGCACACAAACTCAGATAAAGTTATGCTGTGAATTTCTATTGTTATTGTATGGGAAGAGACAGAGCACAAGGCCAATATGGTCAGTTGGGTATCTCTAGCATATTATAGTACACTGTATACTGTAAACACATACACATCATAATTAAGACCATGTTAATCATGGTGTAAATAAACTGCAAATGAGTTTATCAATATTTTAACACAGTTTGCACTGAAAACAAAAGCAGAATTAGTGTGAATTTTTAATATACATCACAAACACAAACGCGTACACACACACACACACACATAAAAATCTTTTGGTGGTTTAGATTATTTTCTCTTTCCTTTTTCTTGCTCTCCTCCCTCCTTTTTTTCTATTGCATTTAAATAGACAAAAGACTCCTCTCCTCCCCTCTCCTCTCCCTCTTTTATCCTCTTCCTCTCCATCTGACTGCTGGGGGGCAAGGTGGAGCCGGATGCAGGAAGTATGTGTTTCCTGAGGGGGTCGTTGGAAGGGAGAGGGGAGGAAGGTTCGATTGCAGGACTCGTGCTGGAGAGGCACAGACATGAGAGACAGGAATAAACAACACAGCCCCACCGGAGAGACTAGAAACTGTAGAATTTAACCCTCTGTTGCCCTGAACATTAGCTGCATTTTGCTGGGTTTTTTGGTCATTTTTTTAAATCACAGACAACACTGTTGTACTATATTTATCTGAGTATAAAACCCTTAAAAAGAAACATTTGACCAAACTGAACCACACATATATAATGTATTTTATTTATTTATTTATTATCTTAGGGAATTTTAGAGACTTTTTTTTAATGTCACCGCCATTTCATTAACAGTTTTGCTCAAAATTAAGCCCAGTTATATATTGTACTGACAAAAGAGATATGCTCTTGTCTCAGTGTTATTAAGATCTCTTTGTCCTTGTGTTTTACAGGTATGCTATCACAGTCTGGTACTTTGATGCCAAAGAGAGAGCTGAAGCTAAAGAGAAGTACAGATTGGGTAAGCTTCTTTACAGTAGTGCTTCAATGTCAGTTTCACTTTATTTCCTAGCCTGTTTATGCGGTTATATTTGGTGCAACTTTAATATTGTATGTGACTGACATTCTCTTTCTCTATCACTTGTGCAGCCACAGGACACAAAGGTGTTCAAGTGCCTGTCACCCAAAACAGCAGGACTTAAATCGAATTGAATCACTGGATTGCACTCTGAAAGTATTATGTGCCTTCCTGAACTGCTAATGGACGTCATGATCAAAAAGGGAGACACCATTAATCTGTCAGTCATCAACGCAGCTCCATGCCACTCTTACGGTGTCAGCTGTCGGATTTACGTCACAGGCTGCGATGTGATGTTTCCCCGTCATGTGATTGGGGCTGCTGATCAAAGACGTATCAGATATAGAGCACAGCAGACTCGACTGTGTGGCAAAGGTGGAGATCAGAATAACGCATTGTTGCAAAAGAAGAAGACGTCTCGCCGAATTATGTATGAAGATAACAAACTGAAAAGAAACGGACTTTATTTATTTTTTTGGCCTGTTACCGTTCTCCCGTGACATTTTTAATTCAAACAAGGAGCATGAATAAATGATGAATCGGTGTGCAGACAGTAGTTAAAGAGGGGTGCAAGGGTCCCTTGTCTCATGATGTGGCCAAGTGTGTTTGTGCGGTCAGTTTCAAAACAGAGGCACAGAAAGAGAGAAAACTTTCGAAAGTTGCACTTATTCAGTCCGGGGTCAAGCACTAACCCTAAACATTACAGGGATGCACCTAAAACTTGCATGAGGACTACTCTACACTGTAGTTTTACTCTTTATAGCACATTAAAGTTATAATCCGTAAGATTTTCATCTATTTAATTGTTTTAAGTTACTATTTATCAAAGACTGAGTTAAAAAAAATTGATTGATCATATGGCCCATTAATGAAAGCACTTGTACTTGCCTTTTTGCAGAGTATTCCAATTTGTGTGTCTGTTGCGACATTCCCTCTCTAAATGTAAATACCATGCCATGTTAATGACGCTGCACACAGCGGTTGGTCTGTCAGGTCGAGATTGTCACTGCCGGTTATGCTGCGTTTCATTGTATTCGGATATCGGGAACTTCTCCACGTTCAGGCTTGCAATAAGGGCAGAAGCGTAATAGGACATGTGTGGCGGTATGGATTTAAGAGGGAAAAATATAGGAGATGGACTGGAAGTAGAGAGGTGAAGGTGTGTCAGTAAAGTTTACAAAAGAGCACAAAAAAATAAAGTCAACACACATTGCAACCGTGTACGCAACAAGATGGAGAAAGAGCATGCTCGCCTGCTGCAATTACATCTTACTGCCAAAGAGGCCGCTAGAAACAAGGTAAACATAAATCTTACGGATTATGATTTTAAATAGAGTTCTTGTATTTCTGGAAAAAAAGACAAAATAATATTTTGCAACATCCTAAAAATGTGCGACAAATTTGTTGAATAGTCCAACATGGGTATTTCTTTTTTTTTTGAGGCTGCAATATGTGAAGTTGTACCTAGAGTACACAAATGTTTTTTTCATAGCTGACGTTCAGTGCTCTTTGTATGACACTTGAGACAAGAGGCGAGCTTTCCAGTGATGGGGGTCAAAACAGGGTTTGATAAAATGTTGTGTTTCAGTTCATAATGTACGCTCATTATATGTAGTGTATAAGGGTGACAGGTATTGTCTCAGTGTATTTTAGATTGGTTAATGAGAAGGTTAGTTTAAAAAAAAAGCACTTTATTGTTTGAAATGCCATGTGTGGATGATAGAAAAATATATATATAACTAAAAATGTAGATTAATGCCTTTCTGCTGTGGATAATAGGTCATTCAAATGCAATAGAAACTAAAACAATGAGAACAAATGGAAATTGTTTGCTTTTTTTAATTTTTGAAATATTTAATTAAAACCTGTTTGTTTTTTTTACACAAAGAATGTGTCATTATTATCACCTCAATCCCAGTTTTATACAGCTAGAGAGACGAGACCAAGGGAGAAGCACAATACACATTTTCAGAATAAATTCAAATCATTGTCAGTCATATGCTACATGAGGGATCAGTAAACTTATTTCAAGGCACACTGTGGATATCATAAACCAACTCTGTCCGTCTGAGACAAAGCATGAAGAAATCAAGTATGTAGTAGTGAAGTGTGCAGTGAAAACGTTTATGGTTATTACACAGTACACAGATACACTTGGCAGGGTGCATGTTAAACATCATAATAATCAAATACTGGAATAAAATATGATTTGAAAATGTCATTTTATGAAAAAATCTAAAAATGTACAACATGTACATAAAATAGCCTCCTGTGTATAGTAATCCAGAGCCAGTGCCACTTATTGTTGCTGCTCATAAGGGAATTGTTGGGTCTCTGTAAATCATAAATAAGTAATAGAGTGTGGTCTTTACCTTCTCTATTTGTAAAGTGTCCTGAGGTAACTTTTGTTATTATCAATGAGATTATTTTTCAATTAAAAATACAACTCTTATGAACATTCAAAAGAAGTCTGCATTGTCCTAAGATACCACACAAAGAAATGTGGCACCTGGATGTAAATGCAATATTTCCAGAACAGAATTAATTTTTTCCCCAGGCTACGCATTACTAAGTAAGTGATTAAAGTAAAATCATCAAACTGAGTGTGGCTGATTCAAGAAGGGTTTATAAAAGTTCACAAAACACACTCTGCTCTGGTTTGGTCTTTATGATCGTCATTAACAGAATTCTGCTCACTAGAGGGAGGAAGAGCTCCAAAAGAAGCGGGCAGATCATTTTGTCATGAACTTGTTTTGGCTAGTGCTAATTTGTTAGCTAACACTTAGCAGCTACAGTCATGGGGCAGCAACATTATTATCCCATTGGAGTCGTATGTTTGGCATCCCGACGAATGTAAGTGACATATTCCCTCCTTTAAGTATCTGGGTCTGTCGTTGTGTTACCCTTACCGATAACGTAAGCTGCTTGACTTTTCTTACTTAACTTACCTTACGTTAGCCAATGTTACCCAGAGGCGATTCTTGAGTCTATTGGGGCCCTAGGTAAAAAATAAAAGGGGGCCCTTGAACCAGCGTTCGTCACCATTACAGGTTTGTTTAAACTGAATCATGCACTTCACTTGCAGCGGGAGTAAAACTTTTTTTTTTTTTTTTACTTGCAAGCAGTTTATCTGTAACGCCTCTGACGTTACAGCTAGCCAGCTAACGGTTCGTTGCTAACCAAATTTAGTGAGACATTAGCTGCTGGGCAGGTAATTTAGCCTAGTGGGTATTTATATCAAACAGGACAAAGAGCAGCTGACTGAACCATACAGGTAATTCCAAGGCAGTGGCATTAATTTAAGGATGCTAAAAACCTCAGTCAACACAAAATGATGGATTTATTACGTAAAAATATCAATAATATGAAGATGTGCTGCTTTTCTCTGTATCATAACATTTACTGTTTGTGAGATAAAACAACAAATTTGAGGTTGACACCTTGGGCTGGGGCAAAATGCAATAGGCAGTTTAACTATCGTCCCACAACTGTTTACTGACTGACAGTTAATGAAAACAAACAACAAATACATTGATCGTGGAAATGTAATGTCAGCTCCATTCCTCACAGTTATATAATTTAATATTGATTTGAAACAGATTGAAGCTTTTAGGACTGTGACTGTTCACCTTGTTTAATACAGACACAAGCATACACAGATATGGGAAAGATTAAAAATGCATGTCACGCTGACACTCTCAGTCATCACCCTCACGACAGTACTACGATATCAACACAACAGACAACTCCGCTAAAATAAGTGGTCCCTCACTACACACTGGCACGGAACAGCACAGATGGTGTTCATCAGTGTATTTACACACACGCTGCACACATAAGCAAACAATAATCTAGATGTCATAAAAAAAATCCCTCAACACAACATAGTCTGGTTGTACACAGTCACATTTCTGCTCTTAACACACACTGATTTATATGTATAAGCAAATTGCATCGTCAGACAAACACACTGAGGCAATGCACCTTGTGGCCCTGGCTTCCTCCTCCACTTTGCACACCTATACACGGTTGCTACGCGGAAAAGTATAGAAAAGTATGGAATTTGAGTAATTACCAGGTCTGGATAAGTATGGAAAAAGGGAAAAGAGTATGGAAAAAGGTTTGTGTTTTTTAACAGGTAGGCTAGTTGGCACAGCGAAACTTTCTCACCCAAATTCTTATTTATTAAATTTTTTCCATACATGTCGTCTACATTTTAATAAAGGTTTTTTAATTATTATTTTGTTTATTTACAAGTTTGATTACCCCATCTAATAGCCAAAGAAGCAAAGACTTATGTTTTCTTTTGTAGTTCCCTGATTATTTGTACTTATCTATTGTTACTGTCTGTGGGATGCAGGTTCACAGTTATTAATTGCACTCTTTTAGCAATTAGCTTGAATAAAATGCTATGCTGTAAAATCCTCCGAGAAGTCTGGAAATTTGAGTCTTGAAAAGTATGGAATTTTGAAATGGAAAATGTGTAGGAACCCTGCCTACACAAGACGCTTTGTCATAGTCAAATGGGAATTAAAATATTAACTAATATCAGACTATTATGCTTCTGTTTAATGCTATGTTAGTTCCTATACAACATAGCTATTTGTATGAGTACAGAATTTTTCAAATGTATATACTAGTACTACCAGTGAACATTAAATAAACATGTTATTCTGCTTTTTTCGTTCAACAAAAACGGTTCTTAAATGATAATGAAACGCAACCGTGCAAGAACTTTGCCAAGAAAAAAAGGTCTAAATTTGGCTAAAATTTTGATGCAAATCAGAAGCTACTAAATATTATTAAAGAAGAAGTAAACAAGAGCTTTCAGTACACAGACATTTTCAGATGCTCAAGTGAAATGGACACATATCTGTCTCTATTTAAAAAAAAATTATATGGAGCTCATATCAGGTCAGATGACCACCCCAAACCATGGCAGACTCTAATTATAACAAGGAAGGTGTAAGATGAGGAGGACTATTTGTCATTTGCTATCATCTTTCTCCACCTTGTGGTGTATTTCATTCTAAGCAGTTTAGGTCTAACTATTCCTGTAGTGTCATGCGTGAACCACCAGAGGTCAGAACTTAACATTAAAAGTCTTCACGTGTGAACTACTGTTTGTGAATGGGACAAGTTGGTGGAGTTTGGCTTCAAGTTTTACAGTCTCTGTGCGTTTTATCTGGAATGTATGGACTGTGATGGAACACACACACACACACACACACACACACACACACACACACACACACACACACACACACACACACACACACACACACACACACACACACACACACACACACACACAGCATTTAAAACACTCCCAAGACGTGATATGCTGTCAACAGCATATTCTTACATAATGAAAGCAGCTTGCATGGTGCCCTTTAGCTTTACAGTATGTGTTATTTTTGTCATCCTGCCCTCACTGAAAGTTAACAAGCACGACACCATATGGAAGTAAATGTTTTTCTTTATTGGGGTTTCCACTCGGGTCTTAGATTTTATTTTTTGCCCTGTAGTCACAATGATGCAATCCTTCCTAATTATTACTTGTACTATACATACCAGTATTTTATTACCATCCTATTCTTTGCCTTGGTGTGCTAATAGTGAATGTTGTACCTGTAACTCACTTTCTCATCACTAATACATGTTTGGCATGACTTTTCTTCTCTTCTGTAAGTTTCAAACTGTCTTTTGACTCATTACTGTTTTCCTTCAAACCGACTGTTTCAACAATTATTTGATTCAGAGGTGTTTGAGTACTTTCAGACACTATTTACCTGAAACAAATTTCTTTTCATTTATTTAATGTCTCATATTTTTCTCATTATTTGGCCATTTCATACACTTTTTTCCCTTGTGTGTAAAAACACACTGATTTTGGGTCCAGTTATTTTCCATCTGACTTCAGATTTTAGGGTAAACATGATTATCATCAAGGGGCGATTGTTTGTAGCTTCATTCATAGCCTTATTTATAGATTTTATCATTACTCAATTGCAGTTTTAAGGGAAAATTCTCAGTGAATGTAATATTATTCTAATGTATGATAATTTGACTTGGTCTCAATACAGTGTTGCAGTTTTTGCATGGCTAACAGGAAACAGAACACAAATGTTGGCATCAAGATGCTTGCAATGTTAAAAAAATGGAAAGATTGTCTTAAAGAAACTAAGTTACATATCTTGAGTTGAATACAACAATCACTCTAGCACAACAATAAGCCCCAAATATAACATTATGAAATATATTTAGAATTTGAGCTTTTTTAAGTATCAACAAACTATTTTCAAACCAGGGTTAAAGCTAGGGACGTCAACCAGGGTTGACTTTTTAAAGTCTTAGCTTTGTAATACTCTATTTGCCGTGTCAGAAACAAGGTGGTTGTGACACAGCAGGAAATTAGTCATATTTCTACATCACCACCCACAGTTGAGGTAATTGTGACTTGGATGAATCTCTCTTACACTCCCACATCGACCAGGCCAAAGTTGAGTTTAACATTTGAACTTAGCAGGGCCGCCGCGATTACTCATAACTGATGACTTTGATGCTTAAATGCAGCATTTTTAAAAATCTTTTTCTAAAACGCTTCAGTAAAAAAAGTTTCTAATACAGCTGGATTAAACTATAAACACTGTATTTAAAAGGAACAATCTCTTGGATTTCTTTTTTCACAACTACTGTCTGTGACATGATGCAGTTCATTTCAAGTAGGGGATATTAGTCCTGTAAACATTTTGGAGAAGGTGAACTGTTCCACCGAGCAATGATTCATGATGATTGCTTAAAAACAAAGGAAGGAGTGACATTATTGACATTTGTCTCTGTGCTGTTTATCATTTTGTCAGCAAGCACTACAGCATTTAAAACAAACCTGTGTGTGCTAAACATTGAACGCAGAAAACACCATGCATCAGTTTGCCATTCACTGCAATAATTACATTTTTTTTGTAGGCTGGGAGGTGTGTTTATGTGTTGAAAGCAGGAAAGTATTCTTCGTTACATAGGGCAACATTCCACAGGGGTCACAGGACACCTGCTTAATGTGAAACAATCAGAACCAGGACTAAGCTCGGGGTGGCTGCCCCAGGTTTTCATAGACATTTAATGGCAGTGTAGCTGGTCCATACATTGGTCATTGGTTACAATGCAATTGAAAATTTTTGTGAATTAACAGCTAAAATCCCTGCACTCATCTCATGAAAGCCATGTAAGAAAGATGGGAAGTTGGATGTTTCCCTGCTATGCTCAGTGGGTATACAATTAAGTCTGCATTGTTGCTGTCCTGTGCACAAGTCTCTGCTTGATCACTTTTGCTTGGCCCATTGATTCTTGGATCTGTGCATCTGGTGTGACACCTTTAGGTGCTGTACTGCTCTTGCCACAAACCACTCTGGACTGCAGTGAATAGATAGAGAACTGACTGATGTGCTCAGTTCATACCTTCTCTTTTATGTCTCAATGGTAAATCGCTGAAGAGACTGAAAAGAAGATAAGTCAGGAAAGGTTGCAATACAGTTGTGAGAAAGGCATGGGCGGTGGTGGCAATGTATGGCTTGCTCGGGCCACAGCCCTACCGAAAATTGTGTTCACCTCACCTTGTAACAACCCAGAACATGTCCGAGCAGAATAAGACAAACCCGTTCCATTTTCGTTTAGGTTTACTTCTCGAACGTTGCACTCTCCTGCTGACCTGATCCACCTCCCACATCCACCTGTTGTGCTCTGTTAACTGGCCCCCTGTAAACGAGTCGAAATAGCATGAATAGTGCCGTCTGAACTCAGGAGCGGCTGTCTTACATCTGTTGCTCAACGTATTTCTAGCTTGGAGTGGGTGCTATTCTATTGTGTAGGCTATGCATTCACATTTCAATTCTGACACTGATTTGAGCGCCACCACTGTACTATGCAATAGCCCCACTGAAAAAAAAATACTCTGTAGCCGCCACCACTGTAGATGGGCAAGTGTCAGTGCCATATTGATGATGCTTCAGTTCAACTGTCACACATTGTTTTAATGAAACATTTAAGACGGGAAGAGCAACAGAGAGAAGAGCATACAGTACATAAATACAGTGTGGATATGTACCGTACACAACAGAAGGTCTTACAGTTTTCTCTTAGCCAAGAGCAGAAATGGTAACTTTTTTTTTTTTTATGTCTGTCTGGTTGTCCTTGTCCTCAGGTCTTACTCCTTTGTGATTCTGAATGACAAGTAGACATTCTTGGCTTTATTGAGGAAATAGCTTCCATATGAAAACATAAACCAGCAGGAACACTGGTTGTGCACACGTGGAGGCCAAACGAACACCGATGTATGTCTTTTTGTGCAATAAATGAACAGTTTGTTTTGTTTCCCCTCCCTCCTCTGACCTTGGCGTGAAAGTGCAGGTGGATTCACATGAAAAACATTCTGAGAATCTTAAATCTAGGGCAGACTGTATCTGTGTACAGTATCTGTGTTAATGTTTTGTGAATATTCACATATTCATAAATATCCATATACAGGTTGTCCCCGAAAATATATACACACTTTAAATAATTGTTAAGTAGGTGTTTATTAAAATTCATTTAATTTTAAACATCATTTTATTGTTTTGTCACCACCTGTTCTCAAACTGGCGTGCGTTCTGGTCCAAACACTGCTGACAACATGAAGCTATGGAATTGCACACGTCACGAAACAATTCCCTTGGTTTTTGCATACATTCATGTTCAATGGCTTCCTCAATTCAACAACTGCTGCAGGTTTATCAGCTGCTATAGCGTGTTTACATTTTTTTGGGACACGCTGCACGTATATGCAGGACGCAACATTATCCTTTAAAAGTGGCCACGATGACGACTGTGCTTTAGCTTTTGGTGGCTGAAACTGAAATTTTTGTTACCGTTTCTAGTCACCTTATATTTTAAGTAAGTAAGGTACTGCAGTTATGCGTCAGTCTAATAAGGAAAATGTGACACATTTCCTTATTGTTTAATAAGTTCAACTGGTTCTTTGTCAGTTTCATTAATTTGCACATTTGTTTGCGATGTTAATGATTAATGGTTAATTAGTCAAACTTTTCACCCCACAGTCAAACAACTGAATTTGCTTTACCATTGTCTCTAAAACAAATGACTGTCTGCAAGCGAGTAACTCATCAACCCATGTGCAGTGTGGTTTGGTTGTGTTTCTGAGTGTAACTGCAATATTTAAATATCACTAATGCAACAAATATTGAAAATCTGTTTAATTCAAGGTGTATGTTTTGCTGTTTGCTGTCCCTATATTTGTATATATTACTGATAGAAACCACTTTTTAACATGTAACAAAAAAGAGTAATCAATTTTTAAAAATGATTACAAATGGCTACCTGGCAACTGTTACTGTATACTGTATAGTTACAGGCAGTTTCACTTATGGGTGTTACATTTTATTTTTAAATGTCAAACCCGTGAGCAATTTGACTGTAAAAGAAGTTGTACAACTTTATTCTTGTTGTTAGGTTAAAATGTTTTTGTATAGTTGCACTGACGTTATTTGCTGCTCTGTGTGCCCTGAATTGCCCCCCGGGGACAAATAAAGGTTTTTTTTAATTGAATTGAATTGTACACCTGTTTGAGGATAGGAACTTGTCTACACACAGCAAGAGTTATGCTGCGTTCATTTCATATCAGTTTTATTGTGATAATGAATTATAGATATATCCGACTTGACACTTAAGTAAGCACATGAAGACCAAATAAATATGGACGTCTGACATCAGCCACCTGCAGTTGTAAAAAAATTAAAATAGATAAATCATTTGTAAGATTGGTAATTAACAATATTTCAATTCTCACAAAACCAACTCTGTAATCGTACTAGACTTGATGAAATGAACACTTGCAAGTTGTTAAAATGTGAATCTTTCCCATCTGTACCATTCATCCCACACACAACATTATTAATGGTTACAACTTACTGTGTTGCCACACGCCCTGCGGCAAAAGGGGCTTGTTACATATCCTGTTTGGCATGTTCATGTTTGTGAGATGTTTTTGTTTTAGCTTTGGCTGTCAAGACCATCTCATACATTTCCAGTGCTTGGTTTGTTACGTGTACACACACAAAACAAAAGCAGCCACTTGTTCAGGAGACTTGGTGTCTGGCATCAATCTGATGACCTTGGTGTATGACTGTCGGTCTTTGCCGTTATGCCATGTTTATCTGAAGCTGAGTCTTAGAGTCTTGATGATGTTATCGTCCTTTCCCTTGCTTTCATTTGTGTTATTACCAGTTTGTGACAGAGTTTCCATCCTTTCGATATTTCTGACCCTTTTCCGTGACATCCATTCACCATTTAGGTTTCACATTGAGACATTAACAGATGATGAGAAACATATTTCTTTCGTTATTCTTCCCTTGTTTTTATGTCCCCTGACAACTGGCATTTGTGCCAAGGAACACTGGGTTCTCTTGGTAATGTAATATAAATATACTTTTGTTCCACTTCCCGTCCGACCGAAATATTTTACTGCTAATAAAGAAATGAAAAATGTATTTTGCAGAAGAGAAACTGTGTTGAGAGCAAAGAGTGAGATAAAAAGGTGAAGCTTTATATTTTAGCAGCATTGCAATGAATGGTCAGTGTCTTTGCTGTCAAGTTGCCAAACGGGTAGCAGCATAAAACATTTAAATCACTCCAAGGCATCCTGAGCTGGGCTTTAAAAGAATCAATTATAGTTTTGTAATGAACTGTTTCCGTGAGATACCTTAGAATGAAGCTTTCATTAATGTTTCTGCCACTTTATGGCTGGTGATTTCTGTATTTGTCGTCGTCTCTGCCTCTCCTCTACCCTTTGCTTGTGATTCTGTGTTCCCTGCCCTCTGTGTTTGTTAGTCTGTGCTTGTGTGTGTGTGTGTGTGTGTGTGTGTGTGTGTGGGCGTGGCTACTCCTGCTCCTGAGCTCTGGCTGCTGGCACACCTGCTTCTCATCACCTAATCATCCGCTGCTGTACATCAACCCTGGCTTTTTTCTCCCAGTCTTCACCAGCTTGTTCTGTCTGTGATTCATCCCTGCCTGCTAGTCTGCTGTTCTGGATCACAAGGCTCCTGTCTGCCTACTCACTTTCAGCCATTACACTTACACCGATCCTTGTTCCTGTCAGTTCAGCCACTGTATCAGCCTCAAAAACACTCTTCACTTCTTCTTTTTTTACCTGCTTTTTAGAGTCTGTATGCTGCATTCTTTCCATTACAGTTAAAAGTTGCGTAATGACAGGGCGGGCAAAGGAACATCATTTGAATAGTATTGTTGACAAATGTTACCATCTTTGGTGGAGACTTCTGCAGTCAAGTCAGTATCTTTAGATATAGTGGACTTTTTCTATGTCAGTGTATAACTGTTATGTCTAAGTTTGGAGGATGACACATGTAAGGGTTACTGCTGAGAAGACTTCCACTCTTAGTCAAAGGGTGTGTCTGAAGAGTCTTCCCGTTAGTTCACAAATTTCCATGAAATCATTTTATTTTGAGTATTTCTAGTTTTTCTCAGTAAAAGTTGAGACATCAATGTGGCAATAGACTTTTTTTCTTTTGTGCAAAAGTAACACCATGTCCATCTTGCCATCGAGCTGAAACATGTTTAATTACTCTTAGACTTAAATATTGTGATGATATCCTCCTGTAGATAGACAAAAAAAAATCAGCAGTTAATCAAAGTACAAAAAGAAATTTCAGAAACCTGTAACAATATTTTAATTTTGAATGGCTTTTCCACCCATATCCAAACTGAAATAGCAGGATTATGTCTTTCATGCTCAGAATATTCAACACTGCCTTTGACGTGTCCTCTACTCCTCTAAGGTCACATCTGCAGTTGCCATGGAGATGGATCTTGTAGCCAGCATACCTCAGAATAAATTAGTGATTTCTGATGGTTGTTACCATCTCTCCTGGGCTGTAAATAGCTAAATCAATAGTGTCTCTTCACATATCTCCATATGTGAAGCACACACACACAATATGGCTGCAACTACTAAGAGTATTAATAACGATGCACTTTGTTTGTATAGCACCTTTCAAACAAGAAATGCAGCACAAAGCCCTTTAAAATAAGGAAATTACCTGACATAAAAAGACAGCATAAACAAGAAACAGATAGAATTCCATAATTAATGCCAAGTACTTTAACACTTGATAATAGTAAAAAAATGACTGATGAATGATTAATTTATTCAAAGATTATATTTGCAGCTGCTAAGTATGTTTTTGCATGCAAAGTGTGTCTGTTGTGTGTCAGTGATACGTTTATTGCCTATTTTTGTCTTTACATGCAGTCACCTGTATTGCACTGTATGTACTGTATAGTGTCAATATTTGCCTGTGTGTGATAGATATATATACTTAGGATGGTTGGCAAGACAGACTTCATACATGGATGTGTATTTGTCTCTGTGTCCCAGGGGAGCAACGCAGTGTGACTGTTCTCACGGGATGGGGTGTGTCTGAGCACCTATCCCAGGGGCATCTCTAACACAGGGGAAGGCTTAGACTGTCTGACCCCTCTGCCTGACCCCTGCCCAATCCTCCACCGGGCCCCACGAGCCCTGCCTCTGCTGGCGTCTGTCTGTGCAAGCCCCATCAGCAAGATTCTTTCAGGTCTGGTTTATAAAAAATGTCGAATGTGCTACAATTTCTAAAAGATTGCAATATCAGCAGAGGGTAGTCCCAGCTTGATCCTTGGGGTATAGTCTCATATAAATGTTGAACATGGCTCTGCATTCCAAAACTTGAAAACTCATATTGACTTCAGGTGAGTGCAGTTAAAGGTGTCCACAGCAGATGGAGAAACGTACACAGTGGAAGCAGAGTTATACTTAAACTGGTGTATTAAAGTACACATAAAATATGTAGCCTGACACCAGTCACATGACATTGTAAACCAGTTGCTAACGATTGTGAACAAGCTTGGTTTGCTTACACTTCGACAGTCAAAGCCAAATGCATCACTATTTAGCCATGCTAGCAGCATGGCAGTGTGTGTCTTTTGGTTGGTTGGACTGATTTTGTTCGGCTAGAGCTTCACTGATTACTCAATAAACCAACAGAAAATGCATTAGTTTTTACTGTTAACCGTCAAAAGTCATTTGACTCATTTGATGGTTCCAGGTACTCTAATAAAACAATTTGCATATCTCAAAAACTATTGGATATTGGATTTCCATTACATGTGTTACACACACATCCTCATGAATTGTAAAAACTTTGTTGATCCCTGAGTCTTAAATTTCAAGTGTCTAACACTTTGCAAAAATATTCCCATCAGCCTCAACTGTACTTTATGTTTAAGACTAAGACCAAATCTTTGCATGCTAACAAGCTAAACCAAGATAGTGAACATGGTAAACATTATACCCGCTATTCATCAGCACATCAGCATCGTTATTGTGAGTATGACATTTGCAAGCTGACATAGGCATGTAAATGCACAGCACTGCTGTGCTTAAGTGCTGTTCCGTTTTACCCTGTCCCAGTCCCTGACATGGCTGTACTGCAGAATAAATGATCCCCGACCATGACATGTAGCCGCATTAATTTCCTATTGCATCAGCTGAGGGTTCCTCTTAGGCCAGGCCAGTGTTTGATTAGGTATCAGTGTGCTTTGTATTGCATGCAAACTAGGCGGATTAGGGCAGTAGAAAACTGGGACAGAGGAAGAAGATAATGCAGACACAGTCACTACTGCACAATGGCTATTAAATCTGAAGTCTAGTTAGCATTGTCATGCCAGCAGTTGAGATCAGGCAGAAACACATGTCAGGTGACAACAGAAAATGGTGTCAGTGGGAGCAGGAGCAGTATATCTAATTAACATGGCATCTCTGTGCTTCAGTCAGTCTACTATTGCAGCTAACAGCCAGAGCCAACAGGCATTATCGGCTACAGTAAGGGGATTAGGCTGCCATATGTGTGCACACACTGAGAGAGATAGAGGAAAGGAGGGAGGTAGTGCAGTGTATGGGGGAGGAACAGCTGTGAATCTGGAGATTGAGGAAGTAGAGATTAAGAGATTTTTCCTTTTGCATGCTCACTGTACTCTCCATAACTGTGAGGTCCCAGCGAAGGTGAATCCAGTTTCAGTTTATCAGCATAAAGACCTCCAACTGTGTTTTCATTTTGAGCAGAAGCCTTTAATAGCGCTGACAACTGAAATTATATTAAACTGACTCAGCAGTAGCCATCAGGGTATTAGTTTACAGCCTTCCTCCTTCAATATTGAAGGACTAAGATGCTAGTAACATTGATGAGAATGGTATGTGTGGACGTACTGAGGGATTATGAAGGGTATAAACAAGAATGAGAAAATACTCCAGTTATTAAGGGTCCAAGGGCAGGAGAGGAGATAATAAGATGTAAAACCTGACTGAGCCCGACCCTGGCTTACACAATACAATGGAATAGAATACAACAGATTTCCACGGTAATGTAGTCAACACACCTGCAGAATTCTTGGTTGTTATGGCAGCAGGGAACCTCTTCCCTGCAAACAGCAGGTGTTTATGACATCATCATCGCCATGGAAGCACTGATATTTTTACCTCAGGGAATTCCTTTTAAACTTCTTTGTAAAAAAAAAAAAAGATTATTTCCACTCTGCTGCTGGATAACTTCCTTGTTATTTAACACTTATTGAACCAGTTTCTTACATTGTCACTGTTCCATTCCTACAATTCAGTTTAGCTTATTTTGCTGCAGATCATAGCTCGTTGTAGGTATCTCAGTTTAGTGCTTATGCGTGTAGGTATTTACATGCCTCCATCTGTGGAGTGTTGGGACAATACGTTTGTGAAGGCCGTGTGAAGGACAACAGCCTGGCCAAACACAAGTGGTAACCCATGTGAGAGGAAAAGTAAACAAAGTTGTCACACCTCCAACTCTCCTTCAAATCTAAACTTTCCTCTACTCTGTGGCCTCTACTCTGGACAGGGTCAGTGACATCCAGATACCTAACAGCTATGAATAAAGACATCACATGCTCATATACTGACAAACAGGTGTATAGTCCACACACAGTGTTCATGCAAGATACACAAGTGGGCACAAACAGAATGTACACACACAGTTCATATGTAACATACGTATACAGCTGCATGTACACAATTAACTGTGGTGGTGGTCTTGATTACCTCTTTTAAATATTGCTAAAATGTACTTTTGAATTCAGTAAAGTCGGATTAGCATAGTGCTGGGAGCTTAACTAAATGAGGAGTAGTTGACATTTATTTAATGTTCATAAGGGTGTTCTGTGAGGGGTGTGTGGAGGACCCCTCAGCCTTATGGCTAACATGCACACAGTGAACCTAAGATGTTGGTCATGCTACAGTGCAGCTGGTTTTACCTCACTCCTGCTGTTTTTCCTAGAAGCCATATCATATTACATATCAGGTAATGACAGTTGGCAAGCCACATTGAAACTAAATAATTGAATCTTCTTTAAACCTATTTGAATTTTAAATTGTGTCCACTAGATGCATTTTGCATATCAATAATGTTTCATTTTTTTGTGGTTGCAGCCCATTTTGATGGACGCTATACTGTATTTTGTGTTTGTTAAGTTGTTTCAAATATTGACTTTACTACTTAACCTGTGCACCTGAAGGCATATGCAGGTAATCCCAATAGACATGTAGGGGGAAAAAAGCTACAGGAAAAAGAAACTGAGGAAGCCACACAGTGTGGCATCTGTGCTGGTTTTTATCCTGTTGTATAGTTAGTATTGTTTTGTTTCATATATTTAAAGTGTCAAATGGCCATGACAGACCTCATTTTTGCATAACCACACATTGGAAATGCCTTCAAATTCCCTCAAGTGGCCTATTTTGTTGTTTGTTTGCAACTATAATAATCTGAAATGGTAAAAATCCAGACAACTAAAACCGTAACATCCTCAAGCCAGCTTCAGTCGGTCCAAAATAATCTTCTTCACCATTGGAGGTAGTTTGGGATGCTACTTGATGAAGCAGAACCTAGTATTTCCCTGACATGTACCAAATATTTTTGTTGACCTCTAGTAGCCCCAGATATTTATGGGCAAACTAAAGCAGGATCTGCAGAGAACACATATTTCTGTGTTCTGCAACCTGTATACACACAAAACACTATTCATTACGAGCTGGAGTATGCGCGTGAAGAGAGCAGAGAAATACCGGTCTCAACTCAGCAATACAGGTTGCCGCACAAATTCACACTCACAGAGGGCACAATTTGAACCTTTAAAACCTTTAAAGTTGGGACTTTCTCAGAACAGATATGTTTTATGAGCCTTATTTGACATGTCAGACTTAAAAGAAGCAAGAAAAAGTGGCATGAGAAACAGAACAATCACTCCTTTTCCCTCAGTTCTTTTAGTTCTTTGGGCACAGGCATTATCTACACAAAGAAAGCCAGTGAATGAGAACAGAGTAGGAGGTAGAAAACGAGAGAGAGAGAGAGAGAGAGAGAGAGAGAGAGAGAGAGAGAGAGAGAGAGACAGAGAGAGAGAGAGAGAGAGAGAGAGGGAGAGGGTGGGCTGAAGAAAAGAAAAAATGCTGAGCTCTTTCATGCCATGCAGTATCGTATGACTTCCAAAGCAGGACTGCGGGTAAAGGAGTCGGCGGTGGGTGGTGGGGGGTGGGGGGAGGTGTGGTAAGATGGGCGTGTTGATCTCAGCAAATCATAGCCCTCACTTGCTCAGTCTGGCTTGTCCTGCCCAGGCCTGAATGTTCCCCACACATGTCCTGTGGGAAGATTGTGTTCTGCATGTGTTTTTAGTCCTCAGGATGCCTGCCCCTCTAATCTGGCCCCTAAAAGCTGCTATTGCAGAGGTAAACCATCTATTTACATGGTAAAGACACAAACAGAAATAAGATACTTCCTAGAGTTTTCACAATACTGGACGGTAACTAGCTGACAAGACCTGCTTAACTAAACCAAATGACTAGAGAGTTGTTCCAGGGTGTGACAGCGCTAACGCTTAAAAAAACTGGTCTGACTGGATGGTTAAATGCAGTGTGTGAATTGTCTAGTGTCACTAAAATAGTATGACGGGTCTTCTGTGTTTCTCTGTTTCAGAAGAATGTTTCTCCAGAGTTTTTCTCCGTACAAAGGCCCGCCGAGGGACAGATAACAATGCACCGAGCTGGGATGGATGCACTGTTTCCAATATATGTGAGGAATGCATCTCATCCTTGGTTCTGACCTCCAGTGTGGCCACATGTAAGGGGAGGAAAGGTTTTTTACTGAGTGGAGAGAGAGTAAATAATTTGATTTTCCAAATTCCAAACACATCTAAACTGCCACTCCTGAGTTTGCTGAGCAATGAGCCTGCATGGAGGAAAACAAGACCCAGTAGATTGCTCTCCTCTCTGCGTGTTATTGATTGACCTCAGCCTAATGTAGGTCATTAATTCAAATATGCACAGTGGCACAAACATGAACACATTCACACAACGTGGTAATGACACAACGTGGTAATGACATGCATGCACGTGAACTGCTTGCATTGTTTATTGTCCTGGCGTTGGTTCAGTGGAAAGGAGGGAATGTTGACAGCCATCTGTGTCTTGAGGCAGTGGCAGGGTGTGTTTTTACCAGCCTTGACTAAACAGAAAGCTATGACCTTCACTCTGTAAGTCACTCCACCTATTGCAGACTGAATTAGCATTCAGAAAGATCAAATTACTAACTGTTTGGCACGGAAAAGGAAGAATCACTTCCGTTTGCACTGGTTCTTTATTTTTTTTATCAGAACCATCCAAGACTGAAGAAGGCTAGGCATTTCTTTAGATATGATAATTAATTTAAGGTTAACAAGAATGCAAAATCACACTGTATTGTGGGTCTGATTATTTCTGTGTATATGTACAGCAAATACAGTGTCAGCTGCCAAAATCGACTACATGTAACAAAGATTAACCAACATCTGGCAGATAATTAAAATACATTAGTTATGAGTGCAAAACACTCTGTCAGCATTTCACAGTAACCAAGCCCACCCAGGTAAAAGGAAAATGGTGTTGTGGTGGGTGGGGGGTGGGGGGGCAGTGCAGGGTTAAACATTTAAAGCTAGAACATGTTGGGCAAAATACTTTCCAACACATGGTGTGGTTTAAACAGGTTGCTCTTAAATAGATAATAAGATATACACAGTGTGTGGATACTTAATTCAAAGTGTTTGTGACTGGGGGAGGGTCATGTGGAAAAGAACATTGTTGGGCGTCGGGACAAAAAAAAGAAAAAAGAAGATGCACAGCTTTATGAAGCTTTGCCGTTGACTTGTTATGTAGAGGGTGAACAACATGCCAGTTTATTGTATTAGTTAATCAATCATCAATTAATTAATCATTAAAAGCCAAAAAATGTAGGAATTAAGTGGCCCTTTTCCAGCATGGTTTAAAAGACTCGTAATGCTTGATCAGACCTTTAAATAAAGGTTGTCTGAGGTCCAAAGCTTCTGCTCCTGTTGAAGGCTCAGGGCCATTTGAGCTGGCTAATTGGCATTGGTTGTAAATTTAAAAGCTCCTATGATGATAGTTTGATGACTGAAACATTCAAAATAAATTGAGCGATAGGAGTTATAGACAATCTACAACTTTCTCATGTGCGATATTAAAATGTTGCCATATGAAACCTCACAGTTACAAATGGAAATACTGACAAGTTGCACATCTGATGTGAAATCAGTCAGAAGATCAAGAGTTGCCATGCCAACAGAGACACCTGTTGGCTCTTTGGATGACAATTATATCCAATGTTATCATTCATAAAGACTACAGAAAAATAATTGTGTCCAAGCCCCTTGTCATAGGGAGCAGCCCTGGGTTAAAACTGAGTCAATCCGCATAGACCCCCATGTTAAAAAGCCAAACTTTACAGCAGAATTGAACATGTTTACAGCCTGGTCCAAAGGGCATGGCTGTTTTGAGCACTGTCAGAGGAGACTGTAGGCTTCATTGGCTCCATCCACGTCTTTGCCCATTTTTGGATTGGATTAGCCGGGATTTCTGGTGGCGTCGGGCACTGCCAAAATGTTGACGGCCTGAGCCACCTGGAACCATTTTGAGCTTAAATTTGGTTCTCCATAAACCTATGGGTGACATCACAATCACTACGTTCATATTTTATACAGTCTATGAGTTGAGACTGGTCCCCTCCAACATCCACAAAGTGCTCACCAAAATACAATTAAAGTGCAAAGATCAGCTTCTTTTTATGTTGTGTATACAGTATTATCATGGTAACACTTGAGGCTGTTCCTGTGCATTAGGTTGGTATTGATATGTTGTAATAACACTTATCCTTGTGTAGGGATCCCAGAACAAGCATGTTCTATGAGAACAAACGATACTAAATTAGAAAGACGGTAAGTAATGTAGATAATTTGATTATTTACATTGAAACCATAGCTCATATAGGAGGTCAGTCTGTTCATGAAAGGCTGGCTGTAACAGACACAGAAGCATGGTTGTGGGCAGGGTATGTGAGCCTGATTACACAGTGTAAAGCTGTAAATAATTTCAGGAGGCCCCTCCTGGTTACATAAAGCTCTACGAGATCAGACAGGGTTTAGGGGCCTGCCTCTCACTTCTGGACTACGAGGATAAAAGTGGTGCTGAATCTATTAAACATGCCATGTTTTCATGACATAGCACGTTCAATGTCTACCACATGGTTTTATGGTCACACATTCTTATAATTTTATCTTCTGTGGAAGCTTTTATTTGTAGAATTCATACAAAATACATTGTCCTGTGGAGGTGAGCTTGCAATCAGGTAAATCCTTTTTGTACTGCACCTTGGTCCTGCTGCATAACAGTAGAATTTAATGGCACATTAGCAAGGAGTATTAAGTTTCCTTTCTGTCTCCACCTTTCTAATTTCTTCACTGTCAGTCTCCCTGTCTTTCACCTTGAGATACCTGAGATAGCTGCGTTTTGTTGTACGACGTGTTCTTTTTTCAGTGTCCCAGTTACAGAGGTCACATGATGCTTGAAGGTGCGGGTCTTTGTTCATCAAGCAGTAACTTCACCAGTTTGATTTAAAGTACTTCACTGTAGGTTAAGAATGATAAGCTAGGATAAGCTTTTGAAGGAAAAAAAAGCTTTTCAGATTTAACCGTGGTTGGATCGCCTTTACCTTTGAATTGTTTAGCTTTTCATATATATCCTGAGTTCTATGAGAGTTTCTATGATGGTGCATCAACATAACCTGCAAACACACGATGTGAGTTATATCACAAGAAGTCTTTAGCCTTACTAGCAGCTTTTTGAGCTATATGCTAATGTCAGCATTCTAAAATACATACAATAACAATGCTAACATGCTGATGTTAAGCAGAGGTGTTGTTTATCATGTGCGCCATCTTAGTTTAGCATGTTAGCATGCTATCATTTGCATTGCCACTAAACACAAAGTGCAGCTGGTGGTTGTATGTTTATATTTGGTCATAAACCCAAGTATTGGACAAATTAAACTTTAACTTTATTGATGCTAGATGAATAGTCAGGGGATTACCAAAGTTAGTACAGTTTGTCCTGAGAATTACATGAAAGTTTGCACCAAATGTTATGACAGTTCATGTAGTTTAGTGGTGTCTTTCCCATATACAGTGAAAACAGATATAAGGTGGTCAGTTAGACTGAGGCACAGGCTTCATGGTAAATATATATGTAGAGAAAATTTAAACCAAAACTCAAACCTGTTACCATGGGAATGTGTGCTAATGTCCACACAGCATGCTCTCGGTTGTCAATGTCAATGATTGAAGACTCATGTCTTGTTTGGTCATTCTTTCTGATCTGCATTGATAGAGGACCAGTCAAATTTTCATCTTGTCAGCATGTGCAGCTTTCGTTTGTTTTCATAAACGGGGCTTACTCTAAGAACACTCTCTTGGCTCTCATGTGCCTGTGGCTTTAGCTATTGAAGTTGCCTTTTCTCACAGCGTAATGCACTATTTCACAGAATCACAGCGATTCCTCCAATCATTCACACAGTCAGAGGGAACAAAGAACAAGCTTGAGATAACAAACTGAGCACTCAGAGCATGGCTTCCTATCAGCCTGAATTCTGGTCCTGTGGGTATTCTTTGGTGTTAAAGGAGCTTTTCCCACAAATTTCGACCAGTGGGATCCTGTTTAAAATGGGCTATGATTGTTGTTTAAGTGTAAGCTAACCCCAGTCTTTCTTGGACTCCTACACACACATTTGAAGTAATCAGACTGTACTCCTCAGTGTTTCAGACAATGAGAGTCTGTCTCTTGTTACAGTTTGATACTCACCTTGCCAAAACCTGCAGGGTGGTAGCCAGGAAACCATGATTTCTGGAACATTTGAAACCTCTCTTTAACTGTTTCCATCCCAAACTTTCCTGCTCTTTCATTCTTATTTTTGCCAACAATCATCCCGGAAAAATATCAGAATGAAAGTTAAGGATGTGGTGTATTGGCATGTTCCCCTTTTTAGTGAGGCTAATGATTGGCTAAGTCGAAATTATGCAAAGGAAGTCCTGATCATATCATTCTTTGTCATTCAAACATACCAGAAGCTAGATTAATTGCTGTGCTTATGATTCCACATGCATTACTCTTTGATGCCATCACTACAACAATAATGATATTCTTTGTTGAACAGGTTCTTGGAAGGGGAGCAAATAAACACACAGAGGAGGGAGGTCTCATCAAAGTCCAGTGGTATTCTCACAGCTGTATAGGCAAAGCCTCTGCTAATGCAACACAGTTTAATAAATGGTAGAAGATTAGTGTTGGCAGTTTTGTGATTTTAGATTTCACACTGGGTGTCATTTTTTAAATACATTTTCCCCATTTTTAAAGTTTTCTTAATTCTTTTTCAGCCTCATGATTTGCATATTCATGCTTAGGGGAAATTGCATGCAGTTCATTCTAGTTTTTGCTATGGCCATGATCATTTATATCTATAAACAAACCAGCCCAAGCCACAAAACCGTGTGTATTACACATGTAGTATATCCCAATAAGAAAGGGGAACCATTTAAAGTTTAAACTATTTGATTTACAGTATTTTATTGGTGTTTTTTATAATGTCTGATTTTGGGAAGTGATGCAATACTTAGTTTCTAGCTAGTTTCAGGTTAGTTTGCATAAAGCAAAAATGAATTGCAGCCCAAACGCATGCACAAGAACTTGTGGCGTTTTCAACTTTTTTTTATAGGACTAAATAAATAGCATATGTGATTGCGGTTCCATATACGTAATCTAAACAGGAAAATGCTACTCACATCCATAGGCCTGCTGGGAGGAAAACTCTACTTTTGTCTCAAACTACAGTATATTTCTTCTCTTCCGTCAGTAATTCGTCCTAGAACATCTGTTGTTCTAGGTGTACTCTACAACTCTTGCATCATATAGGGAGAAAGAAATATGCCCATTAACAAGTGTTTAAATAATTAAAATACTTCATTTAATACATATACTGTATTATACATTAATAGTTGTTTTTTGGCGTCATGCCCACATTGACTTCAAGTCACCAGAAATAGCCTATTTGCAGTGGTGAAACATTTGTCAGAAAATATCATCTTGCATGATATAATATTGCATTGCAAACAAATCAGTTTGACTTTACATAAATTATTAAATCAAATCTGCCACAAAAAGAATAAACACAACTGAGGTTTTTATAGTCATCCAACCAGAAAATTCCTCACAGATGAATGACATTTCACTAAAAAGAGCCTTTAATCTTCATAATAATGATGCAAACATCACTTATCATTGCATGATGCAATCAGCTTTGCCCCCAGTCTGACTTAAATCAAATGTATGGCCTAACCAACAACCCTTCCTGTAATGGTAGTGTACCTGTCCAATTTGCCCAAACGTAGGATTAACATGCCATTTAAATACGAGTACAACCTAAAATACCTTAGCAATAAAACAACATTAATAGTATTTTCATTCAGCGTCTCTGCTTGAACACGCCCACAAAGGCGTGGCAAAGACGGGTAGTCCATTTCCCGGTTAAATACGTAGCGCACGCTGTGTGACAGAGACGCACCGTGCAGTAGTGAGAGAAGCCGCTGAGGTAGTCGTGGTAATCCAAAGAGCCACTCCCGCCACAGAAACATCCACTTCTGACACAAGTATCTGTTCTCTTAGGATAGGTTCTAGAGTAACTTTCAACGCGCACCATGGCAGAGAAGATTGACATGGAAGACGTGAAGGCATCCAATGGCGAAGCGCACATCGATGCCAACGGAATGGACGGCTCCAAGAGGGACAGCCAGGAGCCGCTGGCTCAGCGGGTGAAGAGGATAGTGATGGCCAACTTGCTGGTGATTCTCACCGTGGCCGGGGTCATCATCGGTGTCTTTATTGGACTTGGTGTGCGCAACGCGGAGCTGACCAGGACCCAGATCATCTACGTCGGTTTCCCCGGCGAGCTGCTCATCCGGCTGCTGAAGATGATCATCATCCCTCTGGTGGTGTGCAGTCTGGTGTCCGGGGCGGCCAGCATCGACCCTAAAGCCCTGGGCAAACTTGGCGGCTGGGCCATGCTCTTCTTCCTGGTCACCACCTTAATCGCGTCGTCCATTGGGGTCGTGATGGCTTTCATCTTAACCCCGGGGTCCGGGTCCATAGCCAAACCCAAAGTGCAGGGCTTGGATGACGAAGTGCCTGCCGCCAAAGAGGTCATAGACTCTTTCTTGGATCTGATCAGGTAAAACACTGTCTCACCTGCTGAGCCCACACACTCCTAATGATGATGTGTAAGAGCGTAGTTTAAAGAGAACGCACTACTACTGACCACTGACTGCTAGCCAAATTAGACTAAAATTACTTAAACTTAATTAACTCAATTTACCTTCAGGTGGGTGTGCTGTAATGACAGCACGAGTTGCATCAGCTTATGTCCACATGAGGGTTGACTCGCCGGGACAGAGGGCAGTGGTCGCGGTGGCACCTTTTTTATGATGTGTTTTTTCCAGACACACTTAACGAAACGTACTTATTTGGTTTGATATCACATGTTGTCTACATTATAATGCCACGGGGGGTGAGTTGCGTCACACTTCGTTTGTAAGTGACGACAGCTCTGCTCTGCTCTGTTTTTTTTAGTTTTACTGTAAGGGGGCGCTTCACGATGACGTCAGAGGACGTTCATTTTCCAACGAATTTACCGGATGCATGATGTAAGGGGCTGAAGTTTTTGCCAAACCAAAATGTACAGACACGTGGTGAAGAGAAATGTTGGTGTAACATCTCACGGGTGTCAGGAGGCTGGCTCGGCGCCCTTTGCCCTGTAGCCTTTAATGTGTTCACCTTTTTAGCACTTCGAGGTCAGCTTCTTCACCACGCTGTTTTTAAACGTGTCTATTTGGAAATCAGTAGCTCACGGTACACACGGAAAGGAGACACATGCCACCTCACCCACTAGTATTAAAGGGAAGCAACTGTGCTCTGTGACCAAACGATGAATTGACTCTTTTGCAGTGGTATAAAGAGGCTTTTAAAAAAAAATTGCTAGTATTTTATTGAAGCTTAAAATTCTCACATGTTGGTAAAACACTGCCTAAGTGTGAGCTCAAGAGGCTTGTGATGTTTTCCCTTTATAAATATAAGAATCTGGACTGTATTTAATAAAAAAAAATTCCCCTTTTGAGTTTAATGGGACTATAAGCTCCTCGACAATTCATTAACATCTTAGTTGATGCATTCAAACAGAAAACGTGCTTCACATCTGTTTTCAGCGACCCCGATGAACAGAAAGCCACGGTTCACATTACTCAAATGTTTTTGTCTGGTTAGTTTGAGCATTCTTTAGAGCGTTTAGTGCTGCTTCACACTCCCTCCTCCTCCTCCAACAGTTAAGCCAGCCCTGGCAACACATATGAAAACCATTTGTGCTGCCCACAGCCAGATTAGACATGCAAGAGTAATGGTGCAACATGTAACCGCTCAGAGATTAACATTGTTACCCTTATCTGAGGTGACATAAAAATATCCCTCTGACTCTGTTCAGGTTTTACAGCTAGAAATATTCATTATTAAGAGTAGATTTACTTCAAGAATCAGTCCAGGGGCCCAGTTTGTTGTTAACGGATGTGCCTGAATGGAGCATCTCATATGCCTCTTCGTCCAGATTTATTTACTGTAGCTGGATGCTGTTTGAAGGAGGAAAAAAAGAAAAGCAAACTCAGTTAATTAATGTTTATCTCGTGCAAGACACAAGCCGCCACCACCGCACATGCACACACACCTACACATTATCCTAATAGGACAGCAGACACAACCCGTGGCTCTCATTAGAGCGAGCCCTCTCAGTTGGTGTCCTAGTTAGTTTTGACAACAAAGGCAGTGTGCGACTGAAGAGCTGCTCATCAAAGCGTAAAAATGGCTGAGTCATTGTTCACAGACAGACACTCTATTCAACCCTATCCAAGCAATATTATCTGTCATTGTCCAAATAGTAAAGTAAATACAAATACTGTCAGCCTAGGGATGAATGTGATGGTTTAAACTCTGACTGGGGCCTCTCCTATACATCGTTGTTGACATTTCCCATCTCCCACCTTTTTTGTTTGGTTTCCCACTCTCATTCACAAGTGACCGCTATCAGTCAGTGCTAGTTTCACCTGTGGAGTTATTGACCGCATACAGCATTTGCCTTGAGCTTAGTGATATTAAATACCACAAAGTATTTCTCAAAGAGCTTCACATTTCACACAGTTAGGTTATTGGTTAGCTTGATAGACTGTATTTTATCCTTTTATTTTTGGTTATGTTTTACCGGCTTAGCAGGTAGCTAAAAACAAATGGAAAAAAGAGACAAGGTATTACAAAACAGTGCACATTAGATAAGCCATAAACCATCTGCCCCAAAACTAAACATTCCACGTAGACCTGTGTGCAGGTGTGTTCCGGGCTTCGTTTTAGATCCTGGTTTGCCTCAAGCAATCAGCATTCTGCCATAAAAACACACCCAGCTCGTTGCGTTTGAGCGTGCATATTGTCGGCATACTACTTTGTTTACTTGAGTGTAGCATGCATATTTAGGCAAACTAGGAGCACATTCAAGGACGTTAACCTGTTCATTGTTGACCAACTTTAAGGTGTGCTTTAGAAGGTGATGTGTAGCTGCTTGAAAAAACGTTTTCTTTTTGAAACAATTAGAGTTAGGTTTTGTACTTTATTTATTTATTTGTTTTACAAGGAATAAAGTAGCCACAGCAAAGAACAAGGAAATCCAGGTGTCTTCAGCGCTGCATTATTAGCTCTGTGAAATGTGGGAGTCAATGAATATGCACGTTGTAAAGCCACATTGGGCTGCCTTGTCCAAACATCCATGTCTGTGGATGTCATGGTCTCAAAAAATGACTTGGGATCACCAAAGGATTGCAGGCATGTGTATATACACGAAGAGATAGTATGTAAACTTGGCTTTAACTAAAACAGTAATTATGATACTAAATTGACACTGCAATGCAATATGGTTTATTCTCCAGTCATAACCATTAGTTTAAAACAATTTTAGTTGTACAAATCCAAATTAAGTCTAATATTGTCTCTACAGCCTGACAGCGTTTTAGTCATGGCTCTCTGCAGCACAATCAGAACTCAGCCCGTGATCCAGTTTCATGCTGCCCCATCACACGGTCACATGATTTTTAATTCTAATGCATTATGCTTGTAATGAAAGGGAATGAATGGTTTGAAAGAGCTTGTGGAGTTAGGGCTTTATTATTCTCTAAATCCATAACATATAGGGGTATCAGGGACGCATGGGTTTCATGAGTTCTTTAGAGATTTGATATACAGTCTGACCTATGTACCAGAGGGTTTGTGTGTACTTGTTAGCGAAGAATGAATCACAGAGATCAGAAGTGGAGGCAGAGTGAAAAAAAAGGAGATTATTGGTTAAATTCTCTCAGCTATTTCCACATGATCAATCTTGTGATTCCTTGGGTTTGAACTATCACTGTCACCCAGAGGGTATAGCCGCTATCTGCAACGGAATGAAAGAAAGCAAGTTTTTTTTAAGGTGAGGCTATAAAGTCGGACTATGCTTTGTAGTTGATTTTTAAACGCTTCTACAGTATGTGGTGCAAAGAACATTTCATTTGAAACATTGTAGGAACTAAAATCTTAGCTCTGTGTATCCATTCATATACACTATGTGCTATATGTATTTTGCTCCTCTGTTCCCAAACGTAATTAATCTCCCTTCAATTACAGCTGGATGTTTTTCATTTGTTTAACCGCAACGCATGTGGTACACACTGAACACAGGAATTGAATATATTGTTAAATTGTTGCATTTTTCCCCCTCTCTCCACAGAAACATCTTCCCCTCCAACCTGGTGTCTGCTGCCTTCCAATCAGTAAGTGCTACATCTCAATTCAATAATTTTGCATAATCATGATTTTAAATTATACAAATTAATGAATTAGCTTTATTTATATAGCACCTTTCGTATACAGAATGAAGCATGAGCTTGCTTTATAATTGAGCAGCAAAAACAAAGAAACCAAAATTAAAAACCAGACACATGCACAAGGGGGAACAGAGAAGATTAGTGTAACTATTATCTAAAAATGACAGAAAATCACTAGATATTAAATCACCCAGCCATAGGCTACATTAAAAAGACACATTTTGAATTGTCATTTAAAACTGTCCACTGAGTCAGCTAGTCTTATATTTAAAGGCATATGTTTGGGTTGTGGTGGCTAAAAGTAGCACCTGACAGCTGTCAAGGATCTTGGGTTTCATGGAGGATCATAAAACGACAAACTAGGATGTCTGATATCAAAGCAGATCAGGCCATTTAGTACCTAAAACTAAAAGAAAGACTTTCAAAGAAATGATAAAAGATGCATGGAATATTTTGATAAAGCCTACTGAGTTTTCTAAACTAAATAGGCATCACTTTCTTTCCCATCCAGTATGCAACCAGCTACAAGCTTGTGTCCAAGAACGGCACCGATGGATACCCCAACATCACAGTGGAGAAGGTGAGCAACGTGAATGGCCTGGTTGTTCACGTAAAAAAAGAAAAGAGACCGCAGATAAACTAAGGACTCCATCTTGTTGTCTCTAGAACGATGATCGATGGTGGATGTGTGTGTACTTCATGTGTGTCTTCAGGTGCCCTTCGGAACAGACCAGGACGGCATGAATATTCTTGGTCTGGTGGTGTTCGCCATTGTGTTCGGTGTGGCTTTGAGGAAGCTGGGAGAGGAAGGCGAAATCCTCATCAAGTTCTTCAACTCCTTCAACGAAGCCACCATGGTGCTGGTCTCCTGGATCATGTGGTAAGAAAAGACCAGCATATTTCTGGTGTTAGGAGGGATTAGAATGAAAATCTATGTCATGCTCGCTGTTAAATGCTCTCTGCTTTTCATCTGTGTTTATGTTCCAGAACCATAATTGTGATCTGTCTCTTCCCTTTCCTGTTTTTCCGCGCTTCCTGTCTCTCTACAGGTATGCCCCTCTTGGTATCATGTTCCTTGTAGCTGGCAAGATCGTTGAGATGGAGGATGTCGGCACACTATTTGCCAGTCTGGGAAAATATATAGCCTGCTGTGTCATCGGACATGCCATCCATGGCCTCCTCGTGCTGCCCGGCATTTACTTCATCATCACAAGGAAGAACCCATACACCTTCCTCTGGGGGATATTCACTGCTCTGGCAACAGCCTTCGGAACAAGCTCCAGGTAAACATGCGCGCACACACGCACACGCACACACACACACACACACACACACACACACACACACACACACACACACACACACACACACACACACACACACACACACACACACACACACACACACACACACACACACACACACACACACACACACACACACACACACACACACACACACACAGCAACTGATATAGTGAATTTCTTGATCTGGAATGAAAATAGACCTATATTTAACATTATTAAAGAATAAATAAAATAACAATGCATAACTTAATAAAGATCAAGTCAAGTCAGGTCAAGTCAAGTCAGTTTTATTGTCAATACTTCACATGTGTTATACATACAAAGGAATCGAAATTACGTTCCCCGCTATCCCATGCGTAGACATACATCCAGACAAGACAGAACATGACACCACCAGGGAAGACAGGACATGACAACAGTAAAGTGCAAAGACATACAATAAAGTGCAGAGAGCTTAAGGCTTGTTCCATAGAATGGCAGGGTACACATATTACTGTATGTTCAGTATCAGTCAATTGCTGACCACGTTCTGCTGGACAAACTATGTAATGACACTGTTTCTCACCCCAAGCGTTGTTTTCTGCATTATATGTTTGGTAGAAATTAATTTTAACATATCGATTTGTCTGTGATAGGCTAATATCAGCCAATAATAATGTGCTCACACCTCTCTTGATAAACACACGCACATACCTTTCCCCTTCATCCACTCACTCACGCATAGTCCGACTTTATCCACTCACACAGTTCTTGTTTCTTAGCTCTGCCACTCTGCCCCTGATGATGAAGTGCGTGGAGGAAAATAACGGCGTATCCAAGCACATCAGCCGTTTCATCCTGCCCATCGGCGCAACGGTCAACATGGACGGAGCTGCTCTTTTCCAGTGTGTGGCTGCTGTTTTCATCGCTCAGCTGAACAACTCTTCCCTTAACTTCATCCAAGTCATTACCATCCTGTGAGTTCCAAAGCCACTGAAAAACGTTCATAGTTACACAACAGGATTAAATACTATGTCCAAATTGTACATACAATTTAATGTGTATGAAAATGCTGTGTAAAAATGTACTCTACTCTAACTGTGTCATCTTCACTCCTAATGTGTTAGTGTGACAGCTACAGCATCTAGTGTTGGCGCAGCAGGTATACCGGCTGGAGGTGTCTTGACCCTTGCCATCATCCTGGAGGCCGTAGGGCTTCCCACCCATGACATCTCTCTCATTCTGGCTGTTGACTGGCTTGTGTAAGTACAAAACCTTTTGTTTTCCGTGTGGATATTCAACAGCTAAGCAAGAGTTATGCATACTTGATACTATATACTGTATTCAAATTTCCTTTCCATTCTGTCTTTTCTTTAGTGACCGTACCTGCACAATCCTGAATGTAGAGGGTGATGCCTTCGGCGCCGGGCTCTTGCAGCACATGGTGGACCGCACAGCCAAACGAGAGGAAGGAGCAGAGCTGAGCGATGTCAGGATGGAGGGAGACTCGTCAGTTCCTGCCCCAGAGCACTCGCCGCTTATAGAGAAGCGAGGTGTGGAACATGCTAAGAAGGCTCTGTCCAGTGAAAAAGAGTCTGTCATGTAACCCAGCTGCTGACAGCATCAATGACACATTTGTACGACACTCCTGATAAAACGATACCTTTTCCCCCTTATTTTTTTTTAATTTCTTTTCTGCCCTGAAGAAAAAGAGAGAATGGACATGCACACCGTGGGGCACTGAAAAGCTCTCTGTCCTAAACACTTTAATGGGCAGAAAGCAAAAGGTTGCAGGGGGGTCATTCAAACTCCAAATTATGCACAACGACTTTTCTTTCTTTAGAGGGACAGTGTTGCTCATTAGTCTGGCTACTAATGTTGCATTTGGTCGGCCCTCGTCAATTTTAAAGTCTGAATTGCATCATGTGACCAAGTTGCATAAACCAGGTGTCCAGGTGTCTTCCAATCTACTGTATATATCCACCGGGAAGTCAAGAGCCTGGGGCAGTGACCCCCTCAGATGTTAGTAATGGCAGATTTAATGTTACACATAGAAGAAATGTTGCATTCATTGGAGAAATGGAAGTTACGTAGATGTATTTACCTATTGGTCCCCCTGTTACAAATCTGTACATTACTGGTATTTAACACTTGGTCAGATCTTTGATAGCAACGTTGCGGTGGAAAAAATGAAAATGTCCGACTTTAAAAGTTGATGAGGACCACCACACAGCTCGCAGCCCCCAATCTCCGTTAGCTGAAATCAAATACCTTATTAGGCTGTTTGTTTATGTTACTTCCACCTATCCTCAATAACGTCCCAAAGCTCAATGAAGGAACTTTTGCTCAAGGACTCAAAATACATCAATATGTATTCACACAGATAGTCAATACCTGCCTCTTCTAATGGACACTGGTGTGATGGCAGGCAACACAACCTCAGGTTTAACTATGGCTTGAAGATTTTCCTTCAACAGCTCCTTAATATTCTGAGACCAAAAATCCCACCGACTCAGCAAACAGGAATGAGTGCATTGAACTCCTCATTATACTGAATGACATTTCCAAGGAGATATCCGTTTTTATTGTTTTCTTTTGAAATAGTTTACATTTTACTCATGCTGTTGCATGCAACATCTTGTAAGGCACAGAATGGTTTTAAAGCACAGTGTAATAATAAGGACAGTTGGTTTAATGTTTGCTGTTGTGTAAGGATCTGAAGTCCTTCCACTACAAGGACATCGCTACGTTGACAAAAAGGCTGCAGTGGACTGCCGGTTCGTTTTGAATGTTTGGGTCTGAGCACCTGAATGTCTCCACTTAAACCTATTGATGTTTTGAAATACTAGTATATGTCATTGTTGACGCCTCAGAATATTTTTTTTTAATCCATATTTATTTCCCTAATCAAAATCCAAAGACAATGTTTAGCCAATGTTAGTTACAACAGATTTTTGTAAAGTCTTCTTGTTATAACTGGTTGGTGATGGTGAGCTTGACTGTCTACAAGGTGTCCCTTTGGGTGATTCTTTTGGAATTTTCTTATGCAGTTTTGTGTGCGTGCGTGTCCCGTGTCGGCACTATGCATGTACGATTAATGGTTCAGTTGCACTATTGACTGTTTCTTCCATCCATATCACATAACCGGTTAAAGCGCTACCAAATGACTGGGGTATACACTATTAATGTTGTATGCAAAATTTCTGTTCTTTTCCTTTATCAGCTTTATATTGTACTAATTTTGCAGTATTTATTTCCCATGATGGTCATCTATGAAATCACCGCAGGCTGTGTGCCCTCATCATTTCTACGGTCTGTGATCAGAGAGTGCTAAAATGTCTCACTGCGGCTAGTGTGATTCATGTCTTTTTTGGTGGAAGGTTGTAAAGATTTTATCATTCCTTTCTGAGATCTTTCACCATATGTGTGTGTGTGTGTGTGTTCACATGGCAGTTGTAAACATTTTATCACAGTGGGTACTATATTTCAAAGAACGTTCCGGTTACAGTCTGAATTTGTCTGTCCACAGGATTTAAACAATAAAGTCCTTTTTTAAAAATGATTTGGCTTTGTCTCTTGGATGTTTGTTGGAACCTTTTGTTTTCGTTTAAACCCTGCTTACTGCCATGACTAGTTGTAAGCACTGCAGTCAGCAAATCAAAAACACATTAAATACAAAATACATTATGTTAGTCAGTCATCAAACGTACTTAAAATACTCTAAGGCCCTTTGTGTTTGTCCATCCAAAACTAACCACACAGACTTTCAGCGGAATAGATGCTTATCTAATTACAAGGAACTGCGTTGGCTATCTGATAAGTGAGAGGACTGCAAACACACTTCGAGGCGTACCATATGTGCAGCATCAACCATGTGGTATCCATCATACCACATGGTTAAAGAACTCTGATAATACTGTTTGGTGAACACAACTTGGTGCAGAAGCTGAGGAGTGCTCAAGGCCATAAAATAATTAGGTGTGTTGTGCCACCTAGTGTTGAAAAATAATTGAAACACATATTTGACATTTACTGTATTTACAATGGATTTGCCAACAATCCTCAAAAACAAATCTGTTACAACTCTTATTTTTTCATTCATGAATTGGAGTGATACATCACACACAAGTTACAACACCACAGGAAACGTCATACCCAGAAAAGCTTGTGCGTGTTTTAGTTGCAACTTTTTTTTAGTCTACTGACTTTTCTTAGTCTACTGACTTTTCTTAGTCTACTGACTTGAAATTCCATTTCAGTTCATTTATCATGGGTGCTCAGTAGTGACGCACATCATTGAGCTGAGGGTTAATATTACAAAAATTCAGTCCAAATTTCATATTTTGTTACTGAATGACAGCGCGTTTTTCATTTTACTCACCATGCTACAGCTGTCGGGTACTAAATGGCAGCGATACAACGTAACATTCATTCATAAACTGTTCAAAACTTAAAGAACCGGTGCAAATCAATGCAACGCACTCAAGAAATGTATAAAACATCTGTTTGTGCATCACCACTTATTGAACACAAATAACTCTGTACAAAACCTTAAATCCGGTTTAAGATAATGCACCCAAGGTAGCTTTTGAAAGAGAAACCAATATCAATACAATTCAAAACTATGTACCATCTTTACAGCAGTTGTATATTTATACTTTTGTACAACACATACACCTAATAGTAGTAAATCTGACTCTTTAAGATATGCCTGATGTAAACACAAGTGTATGGATTGAAATCTTCCAAGCATTCATGCCCCTTGCAAACAAAACCTCATCACTCCGACAAATGTCAAAAGGCAGTCCGAGGTTAGACTTTACATCCAAATACTGAGAAAAGAGAATATTTGACCAGGTTTGTGATTATACTGGTGGTAAAACTTAGGTAAAATTGACAGCAAATGCAGTCATGTTGGCACCATACTAGCTTTTTAAAAAACAAAAATGGAGGCAATATTTTCTGTGGTGTTATGTAAACGGATACAGTACGACACACAAGGGTTTTTCCGAGTGATCTCTCATAATTTGCTCCTGTCCAGCCTCTTTTTTGTGGGGTTGGGATACTGAGGGTTCTCAATAACCCCCTCTCCGAACTTGAGCTCCAAGAAGGCTCGGTGGTTGTTTGGGCTGTAGGCTGTGATGCCGGCGAATGACATGGGTACCAGTGGCTGCAGGAAGTGCTCTGGGAACTCCACATCTTGTTTGTGCTCTGTCCACGTGTCTTTGGTCATGACGCCATTACGTGGGTAGAACGGCCACAGGTCGACATGCAGGTGGTTGGCCTCGCTGTACTGGACTCTGTAGAAGTCTCCTTCCACTGCGCGCTCCCAAACATAGCCATTAGCATCCACGAGAGAGCCTGAGTCCAGGTTCTTCAGGTGATCACAGTTGGGTATATCCTCCAGGTAGATGCCAAGGTCCACATCATAATCCCATGGGATGATGTCCTGATGGCGAACGGCGCCCAGCAGAGTCCCCCCCTCTAGCCAGTAGCGCACGCCTGACGTCTCCAAGATATTGATAACATATTTGGTGGTTTCCCTGAGAGCTCGCAGACAGCAGGGAGGTGTCCAGCGATCCAGATAAAGGTAGTCTGGAGTGTCATCCTGCACAGTGCCAAAGCAGCGAGGTGTCTCTTTACTGCAGCCATACCACTGTTCCTTCCCATCAGAGAGCAGGAGACGCTTCAGACCGAAGCTCTTCATGAGCTTCCCAGTGGCCTCCTTCAGTCGAGTGTCGGCTTTCCACTGGTTGTGAGCGGAGCTGAAGAGGGGCCGGTGGTTTGCGGCAAAACAGGGGCTCTCCAGCAGCTTGACCTTCCAGCCTCTCAAGGCAGTCTGGACGAAGAGCGAGGAGAAGAGGGGCCGCCCCAGAGGCACAGAGAGGTTAAAAAGATCCTCAGTGCGAATGAGGACAACTGCGTCTCCGTGTAAAGCCGTACACACACTCCCGCTGCTCCCAGATGCAGCCGGTGAGTAAGTGGCAGTCCACTCTCTCAGGTTCACCCGCAGGTGGAGACACTGCACAGCAGATCGAGCCAAAACAGGTGCAGCTACCAGCCTCACAGGCCCTCCACCCTCACCTTCCAATTCCCTGATCAGCCTCTCGATGGACCGAGGTTGTTCCAACTCCACCCCATCGGGTACCAGCAACACGAACTCTGTCTGGATGTGGAACTCAGGCCTGTGAGCTTGCGGCGGTTGGTCTGGGCTGGGGGAGAGCACTAGAAGGCGTGCCCCCTCTGGAAGCACCAGGGGAGGGTACGGAGACACGTCAGCCACAGCCAGGAAAGGATGCTCGGGCCTCTGGTGTAGGAAGGAATTAGCCACATCTCCAACGTAATTCTCAAAGTTTTCAAACTCCCGAAGAAGAACAGTCACACGTGGGCCACGACTGTGCCCCTCACCTCCGACCACTCCAGGCTCACCTCCAGCTCCTACAAGTAACCCTAGGCCCCCCCCCAAACCAGAGGCTGGCAGAGCTGACCTCCTTGTGCCCCTGCCAAGCTCCTTCCTCTTCTCCATCATTTGCTGCTGGGCCCGGGACACATAGTAGAGAATGAGGAGGTTGAGGACAATGGCGCCCGTTAACAAGCCCTGGCAGAGACTGATACGCATGGCAGCTGATGTTTACTTCCCAGTTTCTCTCAGGAGAAGAAGTTTCAATTGAGAAATTCAGTGGTGGGTTTTAGGTCCCCATTAGTATTATAGTAGAGGAACGAGAGTTGAAGACAACCTGTAAAAAAGAGGTACAAGACACGTTTCTATGCACAAAACAACTCAATGAAGATCCATTGACTGTACAATACAATCCCTCGCTACTTTAAAATGACAGAGGACTACTTTGGTTAGAACCGAATCTCCCTAGACATCTCTATAAAAGCAGGCTATGATACTCAGAGTTTTATTTTATAAAATGTGACTTGCGGCGACATTACCAATCAATAAAAACAGGCTTGGTAAAATAAATGTATTCACTCACCTTAAATTCAGTATGCATTAGCCAGGTTATCAGAAGCTTTGGCAAAGTTAAACCCATCAACCGTGTTGGGCTATATCTGGTTTTCATGGTGGCCCATCTCTTGTAACATAGGAGCAATGAGATGGTACCGTTAGCAGCAAACACACACATTGACCTGCAATGTTAGCGCACATTTGTGCGGCTGTGGTTGAAATCCATTCTGCAACATTTTAAGAAGAAATTCGCGACTAAGTGTACACGAATATGTCATTACTGTGTAGCTTAAACTCAAGCTCAACCGTGAAACCCAATGCACACATTTGCCATGAAGCTTTCACGCTTGCCGTCTGTGAGTTGCCCGGAGCAACAACAAAAATACTTCCGGCTCGAATCCTTCAGAATAAAAGGAAACATCTTCAAAAATGTAACACACGCAAACACACAAGCACACCCCGCTACACACACACACACACACACACACACACACACACACACACACACACACACACACACACACACACACACACACACACATATATACAGTATATATACATTTCATATACTGTATTTCTACATGCAAGGGATGAATTGAAGATAATGTATGTATTTAATTTATTATTACAATGAAATTTAATTAAATTTAATTCAAGATTCAATTCATTAATTTAACGATACAATATTATATATCGTAGAGATGTCTCATACATGTCTCTAGAGTGCAGGTATGCCAGGGACCCGATACTGCAATCTTCAACCAGCATCTGTACAGCTGATTTTCTCCTTTTTACCTTTGAAATATTATTATTATTATGATTATGATTATGATTATGATCATTATTATTATTATTATTATTATTATTATTATTATTATTATTATTATTATTATATAAAATGAGAACATGACTATAACCATGTTTTAATAATTAGTCCACAAAATACTTCTGGGTAATTAAATTCAAGTCTGTTGTAATCAAGTCCAAATTATTATAGTTCTGCAACAAAACTGTGGACTTCTATATCGTGGAGATTTTTCATGGATATTCAAACAGGAAACAAAGGTGTGCTCAATGTTGGTTCACTTTACTGTCCTCAAACATCCCTACTCACAAAATGGCAGGAAATAAACTCCCTTAGCGATATGTTCATTGTGTATTACTGCAAACATGGCCCTTTATTTGTCACCCACATTGGGCATTTCTAGCCAGCAAATCCGGGATCTACAAAATAAGAGTCGCTAGCACCACTTGTTTTACATGATGGGACATTTCATAACCTTATTTCGATATTACCTTTGCAACCGTTTCAAAATAATAATATATGTTGAATGTGGCGTATTTGTAGACTAAATAGGCCACGGTGCAACGTGTGCAGCCTACTCATGGTGTTTTATGTTGAAGGTTTGAAAACGGAAGTGTAGTATTTTGCTAACTGAATAATTTCGCTCTGTGCGCGTGAGAAAAGGAAGAAAAGAGGGTAGTGCTGCTGGGTTGGAAGAAGGGTACGAGGTGTTTTTTTTATTATTGTTCGTACGCTCTGCCCGTTTCCACCTCCTTATCCTGGCGAAAGGTTGAACGGTTAAAATGGAGGCGGATAGATCCGGCGGAGGACCAAACCCGAACTCCGGAGGCGGCGGCGGCAGCAGCAGCGGAGCGGGGCGCAACCCAAACGGGCCCAAAGCAGCAGCACCGGGCCAGGCGACGTCAGCTGCGGCGACCGGAGCGATGGCAGCAGCGGCGGCGGCGGCAGCAGCAGCAGCAGCAGCCGGGTGTATGCCCGGATCATCGCAAGCTCGGGAGCTACAGGACGGGGACTCGGGTATGACGCTTCCTGGGATCCTTCACTTCATCCAGTACGAGTGGGGACGCTTCCAGGCCGAGAAATACCGCTGGGAGGCTGAGAGAGACGAACTCAGGGTAAATCTGTTTATCATTTAGCCGAATAAAGGCCAGCGCGGATATCGCAGGAGGTCCTTGCTTTGTGACAGTACACATGCCCACAATAAATCCGATGGCAAAATGCTAACGGGCTAACATTACACCCTATCATATTGTATTACTGACCAGGATGTGTTATTATTAGATAGTTACATGACAATAAAGGGACTCTCTGGCCTCCATCTGATGATCACTCAAAGCCATATAGCCACCAGTAGGCTTTAAACATAAAATCAACTTTATTTATATTTATTTATTTAAAAAAGCATGTCTTTTGGCCTTTGAATGGTTATATGAATGGTTATATGTAATCAGTTACATCCTATTCTCAAAGATATACTGCAGGAAGTTAGATGATAAAGGTCATCCCAGCACGCAAGTTAACCAGCAAATAGAAAAGACAAGTCAGGTAAATAGAGTGTAGGTGTGGCTATTGCAGTGTCCCCTTGACATTAATGCAGGTACACAGCACAAACATGCCTGTATTTAAGATGACTCCTTTTAAGATGGACTGTATTTTAGTATGCATGTGGAAACCTAGTTTGTAAATTGAAGATCATCAGGTTTTCATAAACCCCCAGGGTCAAATTAAGCGATGTGTGGCTGTTGTGTTGAGGTCAAAAGATGATGACAGTGTCACAGCTGTGAGTTCAGGTGAGTCATTTGAGCATCAGTTGTTAAAGTGGTGTCCTTACCTAAGGGAATTCTCCATTAAAATGAGGAATCATTTGATGCTATTGCATTTTGCTATGCATTTTAATTTCACCCACTTAACAATCCACATAGTGAGAGAAAGGGTGACCCATTTGGATTTCTAGGAGTTTTTGTATTAAATCAAATATCCTCAGACGAAGTTCTCTGAGACATGGTCTTTTGCAGTAAATGTATTTATCTTTGTAGATGAATGAGTCAGTGGTGTTGTAAATGGATAATGGCTGATAAGTATGTAATACATTTGTCAGTATCATTCATAATGTCATAATCAGTCAAGTGCCGGACTAAATGTAAGAAATATGACTTGCCACTTACAAACACATGCATATGTATTTGCTGTCTGCCTTTAGGTTAGAGAAGTGAGCTTGTGTCCTCCAGGTCCATCACTTTAAGTCTCTGAAATGGAAAGAAATAAAAATGTATATGAATGTGTGAGTCAGTGCCATAGAAATGCCCCTGAGCAAGCCATGAGTCCCTTAATGGCCCCAGTTATCCAGAGACTGACAGCAGAAGACAGAAGTTGTACTATGCAACATTCTTACATGCACGTGTGTAACTGGTTGAAGCAGAGTGTTGGTCAATCAGCGAATTGGGCTTTCTCATCAAATTGTTCCATGATTAATGCAAGTTAGGAAAACATAGACACATGCAGAGATGTTTTTGCTCTGCACCTGGAATGAAGAGATAAACAATTCATCTACCTGAACCCTTATGTGGTCTTCCTCCTGCAACCGCACTTTGCTTGTAATTAGGATGAATTTTCTTCTGGAGTTCATGAGCTTGACAAAGCCACAAAAAAACAAAAACATATCATTGCCTCTCTTCTGTGGCTCTGTTTCTAACCTTACCCCTTACTACAACCTATGCTATATCTATAAATAGAAGCCTTGATAAAATATGGATGAATAATCACAAACTGGTTGCTTTCGCAGCTTAGTCGTGTGTGGGAAAGAGTGGAAAGGGAAGGCAGAAGCAGGCCATCACCATGTCCAACACACCATTAGTGCTCTGTTCTGGAACTTTGTTTGCGTGTGTGTGTTTGCTGCTCATGGTCTGGTTTCACAGGTACAATTAGCACCACGTTCTGTGCTGCGAGAAAAAGAGGATCGCTGGAGTGCTAGGCTGAAAAAAATTGACCTAGCTTACATTTTAACACAGACCTCTGGCTTTTGTTGCCAGCATGCTGGCAGGGCACTCAACATGCCAGTTAGCATGCCCCTCTAGCCATGTCTTGTGCAGTTAGCACCATACTGTAGTACATGCATCCATAGCCTGCTCACATGTCGACTGCACATGACACTTTGTGTGTTTATGGCATTCATAAGGCTAGCAAAGAAGCTGCATGCAAAATCTTGAATGCCAGCAGCAGCAAAATCATCACCAAAATTTGAGATTAACACTATCATCTTACGACTCTGACTCTTTGTGCAACCAGGTTGATGTCTGTGTTTGCAGCGTAGCACGTCTCTGTGAGACTGCAACACATGTGCTGTCTGTGAGTGTGTTTTCGGTGTGAAATGCCACCTGTGATGTCGTGTCTACTCTGACATGCCAGGAATGAAGGCCCTCCCCGCTCTGGGCCAGGTGGGACGTCCCAGCACGTCCATAAGACGGCAGTACAGGAGACAGGTGGCATTGACCTTGTCTTTCTATTCTTCAGACACACAAGTGGCTTTTTCCAGTGTATTCTATCAAATTACCATACTACTGCACTGTCTGAACAAGCTTGTTTTTACCTGATCCTCATTATAATTTAATCGTCAGACTGTGCAGCAAACATCGAACCAAGCCACTATTCTGCAGGGAAAAGGGCAGACCTTTACTTGTTCTTCTTGGTAGTATTCTCATTTTCAGCTATTTAACTGTATTAACCGTGTCCATAGTTACGTAGAATAGATTACTGGTGACCCAGTTGACATCACTTCCTGTTGAGTGTAGCCCAGGGGGCCCCAGGGTACACATCTTTAATTAATAGCTCTGTGCTCTCAGCCATGACACACATATGACATCCATATGTACTGCATTATTACAGTGTGCCTCCCACCCAAGCACACTTGCAGCGCTCCTATTCTATAAGCGTTTATTTTATTTCGTTTTTAGGATCCTGTATGCAGTTCTTTCTTTCTTATTATTTCTGTTTGTGCTGAAATCTTGAGAACCTCATGATCATCTTCATCTTCTAATCAAACTCAGGTGGCAAGCCCAACTTTTTAGGATATCAGTCTCTAGCTAAATACCACACACACTGTTTGTCACGCTCCATCAAAGCACACTGTCCCATAAAGGTTCAGTGCTCTATTTGTTGGCTCTTTGATTCTCTCATGGGGATAAAGGGTGGATAAGATGGAGGGTGGCCAGTGGAGGAAGAAAGCTACCCTTGACCCTGTTCTGCAGCTAGTTAAGGGGGACTGACAGATAGGGGCTAAATGTGTCAGCTCTCCATGTTACAACAAACTCTGGATAGGTCAGCTCCAGTTGGAAAACCCAGCCATGGGAAAGAGAGATCAGATGGCAAGACAGGTCTGCGCCTAATAAAGTCCCTTTGTACTTTATTGGTTTTGTTAATTTAACAACATAGTACAAAGAAAATAACCCAGCTGTCACTGTCAGTGTTAACAACTTCAAATGGCACCCGAAAGGACTAACCAATGATTTTGTTGAACGATATATTTACTTGAATATAACTTTCTCTAGAAATACCTTGATGTCTTTTGACCTACTGTTCCATGTTGCCTCTTATTTAAAGTGGCAGTCTCTTGATAAAAACACCTTTTTAATAGCTGATGAATGGACTGCCTTGTCTGACTTCTGTTGGCCCAGGTCCCACACACAAGTGAAAACAAGCATGTCCCAATCTGAACCAGAAAAGGGGCAGAATAATACAAACCAGTGAAAGCTAAAAACAATACAAATATGTATAAGAAATGACAGATACTTGTTTTTTGTTAATCTTGTTTTCCCACACCTTGATAGGTGTGTTTTAGTTAGTTATAGTTATATTTAGTTATATTTTACCCACTGAACCCCATTACCATACCACCTTCAAAAAGAAATACTATGATTACTATTACTATTATTATAAGAGCAAGTGTAACCAGGTCAAAGCCAAATAATGTGTAGTTAAGTAATAGACAAAGAATGAAATGCAAGCACCATAAACCCTTTGACACTAATCCCTCTGTTTTGGCTACCTTTTGTGTATCAGGAAAAGGCAGTTCTTACAGTGCGCGTTCATTGTCATGTTGGTGTTTGAGAGTATGTGTACACATGCATCCGTGGCTCTTATCTTGAGCCGACAAAGAAGCCGTTAAGGGATTTAAGGTTGTGGGCACGGCCGGTGACCTGTCCTTTCTAAGAACGCAGCGTGACACCGGCGCACAGGGGTGTGATGGTTATCTCTGCGTGTGTGCAGGTTGTAGCTCGTCCGTGTGTGTGTGAGTAGGAGTAGAAACTTGTGCCCTGCCCCTCCAAGACGAAGTAGACACATTCCTTTTAGAGGTGGAAATTTCAAAGCACTCTGCGGGTTAGAATCATTGAGTTTAAAGATGCGTAGTCAATGATGACCATTTGACTTTGTTTGTTTGAGCAAAGCAATTGCATCACTGTTCAAATGCACATCGGTCAATATTCAAATCACTGTTCATACTAGGGCGACATTACCATGTTTTCAGTAAGCTACTGTTGATTCAAGCTGTTTTGTGAAGTTCAGTACAAATTAAGCCTGCATAAGAATGTTTTACAAGAGCTCAGCATCCACCTATCCGCAGCTAGTAGTGCTGAGCGATATGGCCAAAGACTTGTATTGACATATTTTTTTAAGATCCTGGCAGTTTCACAGTATATTATGGTATCTTTTTTTTTGGTTTGTTTTTTGGCATGACTGGGCCTTATAATAGATTTATTGTGGCTTATTTGTTTGTGTACATAGAATATAAAAATGTGTTGTTTGGTGTAATTTTGTAAATGTACAACTATTATTGTTGCAAATGGTTTGTGTAACAAATGTGACGGGGTGTTTTGCCCTTTTATTAAAGCAAGTGAGCTGTGGGTTATTTATCGTTGTTTTAAAATCCCTTTCAATACACTCACAGCTTGCCCGGACTGTCTGTGTTGAATATTTGTTTGTTTGTGTAACAGAGGACCACATATTCCACTCTACTCCCTCTTGAATTTGATTGGTTTTACCCAGGTTGGCTTTGTTGCTCTCTGAACAGTTCTTTGTCATTATTATGGAAGGATGTTAGGTCAACTTTAAATGTTACTCGTAGTGATAGAATTTTTTTTTTGTTGCCATTTTACCTTAAAGAGGTGCTAACATGCACAATCAGTGCTAACATGTTCCATGTGTTTTCAACCATTAGTACCTGGAATAATGTACATGTTTTCTGATATCTAAACCAGCTAGCAAAACAGCTGAGCTCTGCTTGGCTTGTTTATAGCATGTTAGCATTGACATCTGATTATGTCACACTGGAGCAAGAGTTTCTACTTGTGTGAAATGTATAAACTTGGTATTTGTTACAAAACACAACAACTAAACATTTACTGGCTTGTTTTCCAGCTGTAAATGTTCAGCTAACTAACTGTTGCAGCTAGCCATATGCTAGCTGCTTTTATCAAAAACATAACCACAGCAAATTACATGTAATTACATAGCTGTTTATGAAGCTAAGCAGATTTATTGTGTTTCACGAGTCTTCCTGACTTGTTAAATGAATGTTGTCGATACATCCGTTCAGTGTTCCATTTACAGAAACACAGTTAATTAATTAGTCATTTTACTTATTTTACAAACTGAACGGCTCCTCCTAGGTTCAGCCAAATATAAACTACATAAAGTTATCTGTGTTTCACTACCTCTTTGATCATGCCTCCAGTATTGACATGCTAGCTTTGACAATTATCTCCAGAATTCTCCGATAAGTTTAAATCACATTGCATTAATCAGGATTACTTAGCAGCAGCAGCAGAAGTAAGGTTTGCTGGGCAGATTATCCTGTGTTCCACTCGACCTACTAGCTGGTTACATGACTGTGTGTGCGTGTGTGCGTGTGTGCGTGTGTGCGTGTGTGTGTGTGTGTGTATGCGTATGCACATTCACTTTCCCGAGTGATTGACTACCCTCTCAAGTAGACACAGTGCCTGTCCCATGAGATAGTGTTTTTAGACTGTTCTAGTTTTGCAGAACTGCGTATGTGTGTGGGAGCGAGCTCATGGATACAGACATGGACGTGCAGTGGAGAAATAGACTGTAAAACGTTTGGCATTAAGGCTCCAGCACCGCTCGGTGCAGGGAGAGAAAGAGAGGGACAGGTTGGAAATCCCAAACTATCGTACCTACAGTCACCTGCATGCAAATTCTGAGAGTAGGATCTGGGGTAGGCCTTTTTAACCTAATTCTAACTGGGATCACTGTGGTTGTATTTTGGTTTTGGTATTTTGTGCCTCCAAAGAATGGGGGGCAGAATGTTTGTTGCCTCAAAAACTGCCCACTGTAAAGCATCACCTGGTGCAAAACACGCCATGATTCAAACTTGTGTTATCAATATTTCTCGTCCACTACGGCAGCCCTTTTTACATCTTTGTCAAGCGTTGCCGTATAATCGTTTACCCAAGAGAAGACTGTCAAATCCTCGTCAAATCTTGACAGTCACCCTGCGTTCTCTTATTATGACATTTGTTTTCTCAGGAAACCCTGTTAATTGTTTTCCATATGGCAAGAGTAAGTAGTGAACATCTCTTTCCTTAAAGTAAGATTTTTATCAGGTCAGTGAGGAAGGAAACGGACGGAAAATGAGAGGGGAAGCACACAAAGGAAGGATGTGTCTTAAAAGAGGGTATTTGAATTTGGCTGGTGTGTCTTGTTTTTTTTTTCCTCTTTTGCAGATGCGCACTGAGGCTTGGTTAGGAGAAGTTTAAAAATAAGAGCCCTGTTCCACAACCCTCTACTTATTCCTCTGGGTTCTCAGAAGCCATGTTTGCTATGCTTGGCACATCAAACTTTTTTCTTTCACAGTCACAGTCTCCGCTTGTAATCTTAATGTTGATATCAAATGCTTTCTAGTTTTAATTGTATAAAATACATTGTCTTGTCTATACCTACTCTGTAAAGTGTCCTGAGATAACTTTTGTTATGATTTGGCACTGGAAATAATAGAATAAATTAAACTCAATTTCAATTACATTTTGTGAGACAGTGTGCTGTAGTTATGGTGCCAATGTAAAATGATTTTGCCGTGTTTTTTGGTTGCTGTATGTGTGTGCGTGCCTCTTTTTGAACGTACTTTGTTTTCCTTACCATCCTGTATTTATGGGTGTGTGTTTCAGGCTCAGGTGGCGTTCCTACAGGGGGAGAGGAAAGGGCAGGAGAATATGAAACAGGACCTGGTGAGGCGGATCAAAATGCTGGAGTATGCCCTCAAACAAGAGAGGTAAGTCAAATGCCAGGAAACTCCTTTTTGTCCTTAAGTCTGTTATCCACTCAGCCTGCTGTCATGTTTTGCATGCTTTGTATTCTGAAGGGTTTTCCTACATATATTTCCTTGTAATGCTGCCCTCATGTGGTGTTGCAGGGCTAAGCACCAGAAGCTGAAGACAGGAAACGACCAGAGTCCCGGAGACAAGAAACCAGAGACGGAGGCAGAACAACGTATGTTTGACCAAGCCCTCATATACTCTGTTACCGCTGCTTCACTTTCAGAGCTCAACATGTCTGCCTCTCTCTTGTTCTGCATCTCATTGCTGTTGCATCATATCGACCCATCTATTTTCTGTAGTTCCCAATGGGCCGGCTGAGTCAGACTCTGAGCCAGCCAATCAGATGTCCTGGAAGGAGGGACGTCAGCTACTACGCAAGTAAGGCCTCTCTTTTAGTTCCTTTTCATCTCAGCATACGAATGCGTTCCATCAGTACTTTATCATCTGTATTCTAGACTGGAAGGACTGATTAGCATGGGTATATATTTATATGTACTTTTTTTTTTCCTGTGAATGAAGATATCTCGAGGAAGTGGGTTATTCAGACACCATCCTGGACATGCGGTCTAAGCGTGTGCGCTCGCTGCTAGGGCGGAGCAGCCCCGAGGCAAATGGACCCCCGCCAAGTGAAACCTGCCCTGAGCCAGAGCCCCGGGGAGGCGGAGAGTCATTGTTGGTCAGACAGATAGAGGAACAAATCAAGAGGTGAGACTGTGGAAGTAGACAGGTTCTCTCTCTCTTCGCTGTTGCTCCACTGATCAGAATAGTGAAGACACCCACAGTTTGCAACACAAGGCCTAAATCATGACTTCATTTGAGTGAAACAAAGAGTGACATTTTCTTTATTTTAGTTCATTTTTATACTCTTGAATAAATCCCTTTACTAGTATGATCTTTCCTGCTAGTGAGTTTTTCCACCTAATTCAAATTATAATGATCTTGTAGTTAACTGTCAGGCCTCTTTTGGCATATATCCATACCATGGGCTGTTCAGTCTAGCCAATCTGATTACCTATTCACAGACATGACCTTAAAAATATTATGGTATGCTGATTTGAGGCATTACAGAGCAAAAGGTAGTGCACACATCACTCTGTACAGAGTAGGTTGTCCTCTTAAGAGATCTGATTGAGACGTCTTCCATAAAGCAGAGTGTTAAGCCAGGAACTAGAAATAGATCTACCATACAAAATGTACAAGTGACTAAAGTGCAAATACGTGGTAGAAGTACTTAATGCAGTGTTACCATGAGACAATTCATCATTGTGTCATGAGGCTGCTTTGTGAGTAGCATTTGTCTGTAGCAGAAATGTGAAAACAGTGAAACAATAGCACATCCTAATCTCAAAAGCCAACAGAACAAGATGCAGAAAAGATGTCTAAAACGGAGGGCATCCTCCAACATGAGAACATGGTAAGATTATATTAAAAAAAAGCAGTAATCTATTAAAGTGGTATATCTGTCATTGCCCAGAAAATATATGTACTTGTCAGGTTGGTACACATTAAGCCATGTTAAGATAAAATATGTGGGTGGAAATGTTTTAGGACAGAATTATCAAAAACCTTAAAGGTCCCATATTGTAAAAAGTGAGATTTTTCTTATAAAGCAGGTCAAGGTGCTATAAAAATACAGTGAAAGTATCAAAACACCCAATCCACAGAGAAATGCACACAGCCCGTATTCAGAAACTGTGACTTTAAACGAGCTGTCAGGACTTCTGTATCATTGTGATGTCACAGCTATACTATATATAGGTAGAAGGTACCACTTCAGTACCCTTATAGTCATTCCGCGGATGCAATAACGGTGAAGAGCCACAGAGAGCGCAGTTTCAAAAGACCCAGAAATGACAACCAATCAGAGCATACAGTACATACATACCTTACATATATGTCAGTTAAAACTGAGATTGTCTTTTGAATATAAAAACATGTTCAAGTAAAAACCCAGAATACAAGCATGAATCTAAAAATAAACATAATACGGGGCCTTTAATGTCTGAGTAGGAGTGTTTTTTTTAATTAATTTTTTTAAAAAGCATGTGAATCAATAAAACTCGTAGTTGTTGCACTTATAAAACCTTTTTAAAAACGTTGTCTATCTTTATTAATTAGCCCTGCACTACTACACAGCACACAGATCCCTACACACATCAGACGGCGTAGACGGTTCTAATGCAAGTTTGACAGTCAGATTTTTCCATGTCTCCGACATGTCTGCTCCGCGCTGAGATGGACGGCATAGCGCAACAGTGTTTCAGTGGAATTAACAAATGACGCCTAAGTAGTTTGGAAATTCACAGAACAGAACAGGGAATTTTCGCCTGCATGCACGTTGTTTAGGTCTTAACATTGTTGAAATAGAGCAGCTAATATTGGTAGCAAAGTAACAAGTTAGTGACTGTCCTGCAGCTGCCTGCTGCACCCAGCGTGAGGAAAAGAGAGAGGAGCAAGGCGTCCGTAAATGACAGCAAAACACAGCAATGACTCTCACACTGAGGATGCAAACACTGTGCTGCAACGCGTGTCTTTAAGTTTAATAAAAGCATTATTTTCTTTAAGGATTGTTTCAAAAAAACAACAACTAATATCCGAATACCAAAATTGAAAACCGAATACCTACCCAACGAACGAATATCCTAATATTGTCGAATATCTGGGTCCAGCCCTGTAAGTGTAATTGAGGTCCTCCTGCCTCCCTCTTTGAGATATTATCCTAAAAATATTTTTGCCCTTTTTAACTCAAAATGGAGAGAATAATTATGTGTGCATTTGTAGGAACGCAGGCAAGGAAAGCTCTAAGGAACGTCTGGGAGGCTCGGTGCTCGATAAGATCCCCTTCCTCCATGGCTGCGAGGATGACGATGAAGACGACAGTGACGAGGAGGATGACTTCCAAGGCATGACTGCTGACTGCATTGATGGGCCGCGCAAGAGCAAGAAGTCTCGTGTAAAGGTATTAAAAAGAAAGAAAACTGAATGACTTAATGACCAAAACTAACTGCAAACTGTACTCACGGCCTCGGACGTAATTAACCGTCTTCTCTGTGCTCTGTTCTCAAGATGAGTTCGGAGCCCATGACCACAGACCTGGACCCTGAGGACGAGGAGGACGAAGACGACTCAGAAGACGCCCTCAGTGAATTTGACTTCCTGGGCTCGGGGGAGGATGGGGAGGGGGCGGGAGAGGCCCGGATCTCGGGGGACGGCCGGGAGTTAGGTATGCTGCTGCCATAGCAACACCATCAGCACCAGCACTGCCAGAATCACTGCCACCAGTGTATCTGTCATATTTTTGCCATCCCTCCCCTCCCCTTTCACCTTTTTTATCTTTTACTTCTCAGTGTGTCTTGGCATCTCTTCTTGTCAATAAAACCAACCTCTTTTCCCAACCACCTGTCTCTCTGTCCTGTTTCACGAGCTGTCAGTCTGTGACTCTTAAGAGTTGTGTAGCTGTCATCTCTGTCTCTAGATGTATTTTCTGTGGTGCGGGGTCATTTTCAAAAGTTATCACGCATGCTGCCCTACTCTGTTAAATGTCCACATTTCATCTTTTGAGGCACGGTAACCCTGTGCTCTTATTGATTTCATCCGCTTACAAAAAAAATTCTTAAAAAATTGTATGACTGTGTATGTTTTCGTATTTAAAGAATGAAGTCTGTCTTTTTTGCCTGTCTACATTCGTCTGTCTCTCATCTGTCCGGCTGCTGGCCTCTCCATCCCTCCTCCGCCTCTCTGCATGACTCGATGTTTTGTGTCTCCCTCTCTCCTCTTGCCGGGTTCAGAGAACCGCAGGAACAAGTTACAAGGCATGATGTCGGACTTCCCCCCTAAGCCCACCCCGCCCCCCTCTGTATCGGGACAGGCTCGCTCCGGGGAAGGTAAGACTCCCTCATCATGTCTGCCCCATCGAAAACCATAGACTATTCTCTACTATCCCACACTCAAGACTGTGTCACACATTTAAACGCTGTCTTGTCCCAGTTTTGTTCAATTTTAAAGCCTTTTTAGGGGTAAAGTTACAAAACTGCCCCTACACCTATAAATATTTCCTCCGGTACACAGTGTGGGAGTTAAGGAAACAAGATTAATGGATTCTTGCCAAGGAGATCTAAGATTCATTGCTATATTGTACATTCTCTTAATCTCAGCCTGTATTTATAGGGCCACAATGTTTTGAAGTGAGGCTTTTTGTATTTCCAACTTCGTACCTGTAGGTGGCGCCCTGGGCTTCTCCTCTGACGTTTTCATTATGGATGCCGTTGGAGGAGGGGACATGAACCTGGGTGAACTGGCTGATCTTACAGTTGCCAATGACAACGATCTCTCCATGGATGTAATAACACATTTGATCCGGTCACGACACAGGATGTAATCCAACGTACATGTGCAAAGTCAGAATATGTGACTTATTTTTAAATGTGTGTCCCGTCAGATGCAGGATAACAGAGACGAGTTCAAAAAGACTTGGAACCCTCGTTTCACACTACGCAGCCACTTTGACGCCATCCGCGCTTTGACCTTCCACCCTAGCCAAGCGGTGCTGCTCACAGCGTCTGAGGACGGAACACTAAAACTGTGGAACCTCAATAAGGCCATGCACTCTAAAAAGTAAGTCATCCACAGGGCATGAAGAAAACTAAGAACAAGAAATTAATTCATACAGCAGATAACGTACAAATGAAAATCAAACACGGCAACGAAAACTGAACTAAGAAGCAAATTTAAAAGACTGTGTCCCTCTGCAGGAACGCAGCATTGGACGTTGAGCCCATCTACACATTTAGAGCACACAGGTGAGTTGAGTAGAAATACTCTTTTTTACACCTTGTGCGCAAACCTGTCACTGACATACACGGACGCAGTGCGACCACTGAAACCTCTCTTGTTTTGTCTAGTGGAGCTGTCCTGTCGCTGACCATGGGCGAGGATGGCGAATCCTGCTACAGCGGGGGTCTTGATGGAACCGTCAGATGTTGGAAGATGCCAGACCTCAATGTGGATCCTTATGATAACTATGGTCAGTGTTTTTTCAACTTCAGGGTAATAATAGCATTGCAGTTAAGAAGTTCCTCCCTATTTTATTTTATTTTATCTTTAAAATACGTACGTTTGTCCATCCAGATCCTGGCATTGAAAGTAGCGTTCTTGCCGGCCACGAGGACAGCGTGTGGGGTCTAACTTACTCGGCAGCTCACCATCGTCTTGCCTCGTGCTCAGCTGACGGCACCATTCGCATCTGGGACCCTCAGAACTCCTCTCCCTGCCTGTCTGTCTTCAATAAGGAGAGAGGTAGATGTCTTGTGTTGAGAGCACAGATATGCTTTTGACCTTTTTTGTACTGCGTCCACACCTCACGACTTTATCGTCTTCCGTCTTCCCCCAGAGCACGGAACTCCCACCTCGGTAGCCTTTGTGGCCACTGACCCCAACCAGGTGGTGGTGTCATTTGACGCTGGCGAGACGTTGCTCTACGACCTCAACACAGAGCAGAGCATCACTGCGCTAGAGACACAAACCAAGGATGGTATGTTCCGACCCTAATTATTAAAGTTGATTCTTCCACCACGAGTAATGTCGCCCGCTTTGAGATAAGTTCAAAACAACTATTTACACGTGTAGATAAAACATTTCAATTGAGTCGTTTGTCTTTCTTTGTAGGCAGTGAGCTGATCAACCGTGTGGTCAGTCACCCATCCGAGCCTGTCTCCATCACTGCACACGAGAACCGCACCATCCGCTTCCTAGACAACAAGACAGGTATCTGCCGGAGCTCTTTATTTTTTTGTACAGGTCATTTGTTAATTTCCTGTCGACTTTTTTTTTCTAGAATGTGAATGTGTCTAAATAAGATTGCTTTTTGTGTGTGTACAGGTAAAGTTGTCCACTCAATGGTGGCTCACCTGGACGCTGTCACCTGTCTCACTACAGACCCTAAAGGCACTTACCTCATCTCTGGCAGTGAGTCTCACTCCTCTTTACTGCATGTAACATCTTTAGAATCAGGCTTCTATATCATTTTCTAAATAATGTCAAATATGATGTCATTGTCACTTCTCTATACACTGTTTTCATTCTACATCATTTACATCATTTACCACAACATATATTTATTTTAATTCTGTGTCCATTCTGTAGACAAGTGGCCATTTTTCAGAAATTACAAATAGATAATAGTTAATAAAAGAACATTTACACCATAAAAGTCTAGTTTAGGTAGAATGAAATCAGAAAAGCTCTATACACTCTGTAGTCTTGGCTAAAATGACACTAGTGCATTGCAGAAAAAAGCAATGTCTCACCTGTAAAACAATAGAAAGGATTCCTTTACATTTCACTCCATGGAGGATCTTCCCCTCGTAACATTGTTGTTTTTTCCCGCCCGCTCTCTGCCCCCTGCAGGCCACGACTGCTCGGTGCGCTTGTGGATGCTGGACAACAGGACGTGTGTGCAGGAGATCACGGCTCACAGGAAGAAGCACGACGAGGCCATCCATGATGTGGCCTTCCACTCCTCACAGCCCTTCATTGCCAGCGCCGGCGCAGATGCACTTGCCAAGATCTTTGTCTGACAGCATTGTCGTCATTCTGGTGCGATTCTGGTTCACATTTTTGACTGAAAAGCCTGTATTAGTAGTGTTTGGTAAGAGGGCATTTAACAGGCAATGGGGGAGGAGAATGAAAGACTATTGAGTCGCATTTTGGGCAGCCTCTGCTGCTCTTCTTTTGTCCATTGATTTTTTTTAATGTCTTTTGCAAGTCCTTATGAAAGTGCAATACCAATTTCAGTGCCGGAGTACACCTTTAATCTGTCTATGGATACAAATGCTTAATCTAAAACAAAATTCAGCATTTTTATTTTGAAATAGTGTCCCAAACCTCTTGGATCTCTCCCCTTAACAGATTAGATTGTCCTAAAAAAAAGTAAATACATTTTGAGAATCCACTGAGCTTCACAAAATTTGCATCTGGGACCCTCAGAACTCCTCTCCCTGCCTGTAAGGAGAGAGGTAGAGGTCTTGTGTTGAGAGCACAGATATGCTTTTGACCTTTTTTGTACTGCGTCCACACCTCACGACTTCGTCTTCCGTCTTCCCCCAGAGCACGGAACTAGTTATTTTGTTTGGTTGTTTGACTATTTTATCTTTTTTGTATTTTATAACTCTAAATGACCAAATACAGTATGTTTAAAAAAAAAAAAAATGTAATACCTTAACTTTGTTTGTTTCTGCCTTTCAGAGTCCTACAAAAACAACTGGGCCAAAAAAGACTGAAGACTACAAATTTCACACACACACACACACACACACACACACACACACACACACACACACACACACACACACACACACACACACACACACACACACCTGTCCTGCACCCCACTGGCTGGGTCATCGCCACAGGACGTCACCTCCCCTTAATTCCTCACTGTTCTCTGATGCCTCAGTGACTTCTTGTTATACTAATCACACTGCTTTTTTTTTATAAAGTCCCGGCTGCTCCGTTTTCAAATGATCATGTTTGAAATAACACTTTTCTACACTACAATATTCTGTTCCGCTTTGTGTGTGTGTGCGCGCGTGCGTGTGTGTTTGTGTGTGTATGTATGTGTGTGTGTGTGTGTGTGTGTGTGTGTGTGTGTGTGTGTGTGTGTCACACTACTCACATTTCATGGAGAAACCACCAAGGAAACACTGCACCGCTCACACCATGCACTGATGCACCACCGCCTTTTCACAAATAGCTCGTAGCTAACATGCATATGATCGCATAATTAATAACGGTTATCTTTCCCAGTGTCGGCAGAAAACACCTGACCAACCTCTTCATTGGGAATCAATGTATTACATTCCAAAGACTCCAGATAGAGTGTTGGTGTGGGTGTCGTATTCGGGGATGGAGAATGTTGAACTTAGCCCTGTGTGACGTGAGGAGGCATTAGACGGTTGACAACCAGTGTTGAACAAGTAGCTTTAATTACAACTTTATGGCCAAGTCTCATTGTATGTCTGAGTAATGTAGCGTCCCCGTGATTGATTGATTGATTGATTGATTAATTGATTGATTGATTGTGTGTGTGTGTGTGTGTGTAAAGGCCACTCTGCCGCACCACATTGACCAGCTAAAGTTAGATCTCAAGAGAGTGCGGTTAAAGTCTGTAGACTAGCAGGGTCGGTGAGGACAGTCTGTGCTCTTAATGCTTTTTACTGTACAGAAGAGTGTGCACGTGTTTGTATATGCACTCGTTAGATCACGGTGCTATGAAAGACCTTGTGAGTCTTTGAGTCAGAATCAGGGACCTGTCTTGTGTGTGTGTGTGTGTGTGTGTACGTGTGAAAAATAGAGACTGCGTTTCTCACTCATTGGGCTATAGAGTGAATCGGCTTTTTAAATAACATTTCGCTGTCCAATCATTTCATTAACTGTGGTCACATTTCAGAATTAACGGTCACTGTCGATGTTTCTCATTAAAGGGACGCGAGTAGTGTCAGCAGTGATCGTTTTCAGACTTTGAAGAGTGTATAGAGCCACTTGGACTGAAAACGTTTTGCATCAGATGAGAGCTGTTTCGGATCCTCTTTTTCATTTAATTTTAGTCTGCGCCAGTTTGTAGGTGGTGCTAGGTTCTGGCTTGTTTATTTATTCGGGTTTTCAAAAAAAACTAAACAAAGCTTGACATTACCTTCACTTGTGTGTTGAGGTGAGGTTCCCTCGTCTTTGTTTTCGAGGTGCATCAGTTGCACAGTAGCACATTACCCAGAAAGCAAATGGTGTGAAGCTGTGCTCCTCCTTCTGAAGAGGCATGCTGGGATAAATGGGCCATTATAAATTCAGCCACTTTCGTCTTTTCAGAAAAGGAAAAAAAAGGAAGAAAGAATGGATTTAAGATGTGAAGGTGTCAGTTGCTATCAGTAGCATGACTCTGCACCTAATCTGTTTTGCCAATCTGTCATTGCTCTGCTGCATTTTGAACATGATCCAGAGAACATTGGGCTTCTGTGTCCTGCGTTTATACTGTTAACTGCAGGACATGTTTGTTAGATTTAGGTAAAAAGTTGTCCCTTAACTGCTGACCTTACTTCGAAATACCTTGACTGGTAATTGTATATAATTACCTTGAAAAGACTGATAAAATGTGTGTCTGTCCCTAAACATGACAGGGTCACTCTAGGGTTCAGAGGTCAGCTCTAAGGGTTCAATGTAGCCTGGAGGAAAACACTCCTTTCCTAATCACTGGGGGACACTACCATTCATAGTTCAGATTTTTTTTTTTTTTCCTGAAACAGGTCGGTGGACTTTTGTCTGGAGTTACAAAAAGTTCCAGGTGCAACTACATTATTGCACTGCTGCTGGACATGACGTCCTGTTATCACATTTAACTGCTTTTTGGCGCCACTTCGCACTACATCTAATAGTGGATGCTTCTGGTGAGGAGTGATTACAGACAGGGTGCCGAAATAATGTTTTGCAGGGATTTCTTCCACAATCTGGAAGTAAATACTACAAGGGCGCAAACCTGCTGCGGCTCACCGTTATCTGACAGTGAGAGTCACTGACGGCCCCTCTCTGAGAATAAAGACAAATCAGTATGACACATCAAAAAAGAAATCTAAACAGAGGTTGTAAATGATGACTAGAGATGCCATTACGTGCTGTATATGTCCATCATTTCCTTGTTTTCTTTCCTTTGATTATGAATATGATTATTAAGATGTAAGAATACTGTAGTATCATAAGTGAATCATTCTTCCTTGCTAGGCATAGAACTTGCTTGTGATTGATGACAATGTATACCATGTAAAAAAATCAAAACGATTAAAAAACATGAAAAATGAAGAAAACAAGTTAAAAAAAAACCTGTTACCAGTCAGAGGCCAAGGTAAAGGACTCTCATTTCTTTGTGTTTTTATTTTTGTATTAGCAATTTATCACTGTGTGATATTTTGTACATCATATTAAGCTGTATTCAAACTATTTCCTCTAACTACAAGGGATAGGAGACCTGCTTTTTATTAATTTTGTTTTATTATATATTTTTGAACTGCATTCTAGCTTGTATCAAAATGACTTTCTCTTTTTGTTTACGGGTCCCCTGTTGTATGTCATTAAGGAAGAAAAAAACGAAAAATGAAGATTTTGTACAGTGAATTGAGACTTTTTTGTGTTGTCTTTCTTGCCTTTAATTAATGGATACAAAAACCTGCAAAAAACAACTGGACACTGGAAGTTTCATCCCTTTCATGTCTGTAAATACACTTTAGGAGTACCCTGATGGAATACTATACATCATGACATATTTTTTAAGAGACAGGTTAAAATTGGTGCATCGGAGACTGAGTTTTCCATCAGTCCAAATATTTGTGAAGTTCTTAAAATGCTGGATTCTGCATTTCCCATAATACATTTGCTGTCTCTAGCCAAGGTAACTTTGATGGCATTATACACATTTCTTCCCCGCACTTACAGTGTGAAAGGTCCTTTTACGGCAACAGAACTGAGAAAGATAAGTAATATACCATCCAGTGAGAAAACCCAAATGCCTTTTTTTGAAGCCCCCTTCTGGGAACTCTTGTTAGGAGATGTGGTGGGAAGGGGTGAAAATACTGGTTGGTGATTGGGTAAACCATCTGTCTATTGAGCCAAATTAACCAATCCGATCAACGAAGCGTGTGACGTACTAGAGCATGGGTGTCAAACTGATCCAGTATAGGGGCGTGTGGCTGCAGTTTTTCATTCCAACCAATCAAAAACACACCTGGTCCAACAAATCAACTGTGTGAAGACAGTTCAGGTGATTGAAGATTGTATGTCGAGTCAGGTGTGTTCTTGCTTGGTTGGAATGAAAACCTGCAGCCACACGGCCCTTTACTGGATCAGTTTGACACCCATGTACTAGAGCATTGGGGCAAAGATCAGAAAGTTAACAACATGTCTGTAAAGGATATTTGCCGTTTGTGCAACACAAATTTACAGACAAAATGAACAATATCAGGTGCCTGGTCCATATTCCAAGAGAAGGATCCAAGAGAAGAAAGCGTTAGCGAGCGGCTAACAGAATTAGGGCTAATCCTGTCTGAAAATGTGTCTAGATCAGGTCAGATTTGCATAAGTTGGTTGCGTCACACTCAAAACAAGCGCTGATTGGACATTCGCTTGGCAAACAGATCCAAATTTTCTCAGGTGCACGTTACCACACTGATCTGCGAGTAAATTACAATGGAGCTCACAAGATCAGGATGGTCTCACGACGCTAACATTATGCATCTGTGGCTAACTAACTCAAGGTCCATCTACTAGGTTTTTTTTCGTCTCTGGCTTTCAACAACATGTCACAGTCTATCTAGGCTAAATGACATTGTACATTTAGGACATTGCCCCTCCAGACTATATGAATTATTACCTCATTACCTTGTTAAATTCCTAACAAACATCTACTCCAAAATCAATACAACTACTGTTCTTTTGAAGAAAAAAAAAATTATCCAACCAGTTTCCAAAGTCAGTTAACTTGCACTCACCGTCCTTTTTTCACAGGCTGAGTAGTACTTCCCAAGGCAGATAGATAGATAAATGTAAGTGCAGTTATGGCTCAGATCATTTAAATGAGATGAAAGGTGTTTGAGTCCAGGGTGAGAATGCTTGTTTTAGTCTTAGTAATAGAGTTCCCCTTTAAGTGCAGCCACCCAATAGCACATTTAATAGCTGAAACTAGCAAAGAGAATGTTCTGGTTTTTAGCAAGCCCATCTTTCATTTGCCTCATCTTGACTCAGGCTGTGCTGCCCTGTGGCTGACTGCACTTGAACGAGTTTATTTTAGAGCCTTTTCTTTACTTCATCATGAGATCTTCACATTGCAAATGCTGAATCATTTCAGCAAATCGGTAAGTGATATTTTAAAAAGTTTCCACACACACAAAAAGACAATATTTAAAAAAATATGTCATTTTAATGGCTTTTATTATACTATATTTTGGTACATACTGGCTGCAAATGTTCATATTTTGTTTCACACTTAATGGAACATACTGATCATCTCACTACACCTAGACAAATATATAATAATTAATATAATAATTTGTCCATTTGTCATATGACGCCAAGTCCTCAGGTGAAAAGGAAACAAAGCAGCCATCAGGCCTTGTCTCTACTTGGAAATGAATTATTGAGTATCCCTTTGTTCCAAACATTGCCCTCTTGTGGTGGAAAGTAGCATCCTATCCAACCTTATTTGCAGCTGCTGAGTTATTGAGGTCTCTGTAGTGTCCAGTGATTAATTAGATTTAATAAATTGGAAATTGTGAGATCATTCAGAGAGAGAAGCACTATGTGTTGGCCCTGGGGTTAAAGTAAGACGATGGACTTAATATGGTTAGTGAGTTTCTGCATTAGGGATGTATTCATGACCAAAGGTAAAAAAAGTCATTATTTCCTTCTGCATACTTTCTATGTAAGATAAAAGTAGAGCAGAGTCACAGTCAGGCAGATGACTGAGATTGTGGTGACCAAGCTGAATTTCTATAAGCATATGGTATATCCTGGTCTATGCAAATTACCAACCCCCCCTTTGCCATGAAGTTCCTCATTTTTGTTGAAACTTTCAATTTCATATGAAAACAACTCTGCAATAGGTGTGGTCTTTATTCTGCGGTCTGGCAGAGGTGTGTCTACTAAAAATGCAAAGACAAAAGGTGTTACAAAGGGGAAAATAAGTCAGGAAACAGAGTTTCACGGAGGGACAAAAAGAGGGTAAAACAATAAGAGGGAACCTGAGGAAGAGATGGGAGGGCTTTTCAGCGTGGAGCTGGCCCCCTCAGGCAGTGTAAGAGGATCTTTAGCTGGCCTGGACACGGAAAGGGAGCAAACAAGACCAATAACCCCAAAGCAAGGAAGGGAGAGAGAAAGAGGAAAAGGGAGGGAGAAGCCAGGGAGTAGGGAGTCAAAGGGTGGGACTTTCTGAGTTGCTATTGGCTTCAGGCTGTGTCAGTCATTTCACTTCCTCTCTGGCTGTGGCAAGATCAGAGAAGAGAGAGCAGGAGGGAGGGGGAGAGGGAGGTACCATCAGACGTCTCTTCTCTCTGTGCTTTTTCACAAAAAAGACTGAACTAGGGCTGAAACTGAAACAGGGCAAGACTTGTAAAAGGAGTGCAGTCTCTCGCTCTCCTTCATTCTCACAGTTTCCTGTTTAAGGAAGCCATTTTGTTACTCACCCTGGAGGAGAGGCACTACAAAGTTTGGCATTGTTTTTGTTTTTTCTCTCTCACGACAGGGAGTTTCATAATCAAGTTTCTGGACTTTCAACCCCATGCAGAGCAACTTCTTTGGACGAGAGAGGTGAAGGAGGGGAAGAGAAGGTGGATGTGTTTGTGAGTCTCTCACACACATTGCTCATGCTTGTCATGCCAGGACAATAACAGGAGTGTGAAGACGAGAGAGCGCGGAAAAAAAGTGGCAGAAAGGGAAAAAAAAAGCACAACTTCCTGGATAAGTGTTTCTTCCTTGCTCCACTAGGAGGGGGTGGACACAGGAACCAGGACTCTGCTCAGTGTGTGTGTGTGTGTGTGTGAGTGTGTGTGTGTGTGCGCACCCATGTGTCAGTGTGTTTACCCCTCTCTCTTCCACTAGACACTTTCAAATGAGTTTGGGTTTACTCAGAACTGTAGACTGCACCTGGGTGTGTTTGTGAGTGTTTGTTAAGAGCTTCAGGCAGCTACCAAACAGGACTCTGAATGGCTAACGCAAGCCCTTGTATGTCCTCAGGGGCCATGGCCCAGGTCTTCTTTCCTCCTGGGGGCTCCTCACCACCAGGCTCAGCTGTGATGCAGCAGGGGACCCCTATATCCATGGCGTCTATTCCCGCTCAGGCTGGTTTCCCTATGATGGATCTGACACCAGGCCAGGGTCCCGTGATACCCTCGCTGCCTCCCACTCCAGCAGGGGTGTCCTTCATCATCCAGATTGGCCTGACCAGAGAATCCGTCCTGATGCCCCAAAGTGCTGACCTGGCCTATGTGAAACAAATTGCCTGCTCCATTGTTGACACCAAGGTAGGAAATGTGTACATGTAGGGGGGTTCATAGGTACGAAATGGGGAGGGTGGCATGACGGGTTAAACTGTGCCTATGCTTTCTCCAGGTGGAACGCTGCTCAGAAGATTCAAATCAGTTCAATTAAACTCAATTCAAAGGGGCTTTATTGGCATTAAAGATTCAATAACAATGTTGCCAAAGCATCAAAATACAATTTGCCAAAATATTCGGGCAGGAAAATCCGTTTTTATGCTGTTTGTCAGATGATCTCTTTGGGTTCTTACTTTCTCTTTCACTCTGTTGTTGTGTCAACACACAAGCAGACAAAAGTATTTAAACAGTCTAAACAGACTCTTAGAAAAGGTACAAAAAGTCACAATTTTGCTCTGCTGTAATTACAACCAGTAGCATTTTTTCCCCTGTAGCACAGTTTGGAGAGAACACTGCGGTCAATGAGGCTTTGTCATGCCAAATTCAGCACTGCAGACTAGCACAGGGATATTCAGTGGGCTTTAGTGTTTGAGATGGTTTCATCTGGCTGTTCATGGATGTGCTGTACATGAAACAGGAAATGTAGGTTAATAATTGCAGGACTTTTCTTATGTCATGTCACGTCTCAACATGCAGTTACACAAGCGTTGAGGAGCACCTTCCATCATAGTCACAAGCAAACAAAGATCTAGTGGGATCCTGTATATAATCCCTATGTGCTCCATGCCTGTGACCTTTCTTTGTGATGGTCAGAAGTCTCTTTTTGTTTCTCCTCAGTGCAACTACAGAGGTTTTGCAAAAGAACCAAGGCCAAATTTAGTCTCCCCTTTTTTTTTGGGTCACTGATCACATTTAAATTATAGCTTTGTTTTGCCCAGAATATGCGCATGCACATATCATTGTTTCAAGTTTTCTACAGTTTGGAGTTTCGATTTCTTCCACATTCGCACTGTTTTCGATTTCAGCAAAATGACTCTGCTATATTTAAAATGTAGCATCACTCATTTTAACTTTATCAAATAATGATCACACAAGGCTATCTTCCAAAAGCTTGGCACAGCGTCTCCACATTATTGGTTCAAATTATAAAACATGAGGAGGGCGACTGGTCTTCAAACTGGTCTTCATTACTAAACTGAAAAAAGAAAACTTCAAAACAAACGTGAGGGGTTGGGGAGAGGGGAGAAGTAGTGACATCCTCTTTGCAACAGGAAGCTATGAGTGTTATGGGTAATATGGTTTACAGTATTTGAGAACCACCAGCACTCATTTAACTATATAGTCTAGCAAATGTTCATGTGTAGTCGAACACATGCAGGTGATATTGTTATCCTACACTGGTGTGGTAGTCTGAGCAGGCTGTATGTTTGTATCTGCCGATTAGGCTGGTAGGTGTGTAACAGATTTCCACAGCCTGCTCAGAGCAGCTTTGTAAAAACTCCCCACAATCGCAAATCTTCCAGGAAATACTGGTAACAATCACTTGCCATTGCACCCACTCTGCTAATCTGTTCTCGTGCACAACAGTCTTTGTGTTCTGGATGGATAGAGAAGATAATTCAGCTGTTCTTTGCATCTGATGCTGGACCTCCACTCACGGCACTGCACTGAGACTGAGATCAGTAGCTGTACTGTAGTGTGGCATGCTTCCAACCGTGTTTCCACACGATTGAACAGATATACAGATTTACTTACCGACCCGTCATCAAAATGCTAACAGCAGCTGCGTTGTCTCTGCCTATCCGGTTCACTTCTGGCCTCTTTGTCTTCTCCTCTTTTTGTGTTTTCTCTGACAAACCCAAACTCTTCCGAGTCATGTAAGAGAGGTTGTTGTTGTTGGGAATTTTTCATATTCAGTAAGCTTCTTCGTATGCTGATATTTTTTTTTGCATTGCTTCTCCAGAGCTGTCATACAGCTGCATAGTTTTCAACTGATTGCCCATAAAAAAGCATCACAAAATGTTACTCAACCTTGATCAGCCGACCAGTTACCTCTGCGATTCACAATTTGTTGTACATTAGAGTCACATGGGCCCAAAACACAGGAAAAGCTAATAACAGACATGTGACAACCACAACCCAGAGGAAAATTCTGCTGCTTAAAAGAGTCTTTTCTTTGTCTTATCAGAAATAAATCAGCTTCTTATTTGGAGATTACTGAATTCTGACCTGTTTCTCCCAACCCCCTCTAAATACTTTTCAAGTCATCTATCCAAAATCCTGTGGCTTTTCAAGCATGTAAACATCATAACTTTTCAGCCCTGTGGTCCTTGACTCTTGGAATTTAGTGAGAAAGATCGTACATCAGTGTTGTAGAAGGTGAAGGTAGGGCTAATGGAAGGCTAGGTCACCATGCTTAACCAGCCAGGGCTAAGGTAAAAATAATAATAATGATATGGTAATATGCACATCGTTGGTGGATCAGTTTGATACAATATGCAGGAATGGCACTGAGTGGTCTCACTGTGAGGGAGAGAAATTACTGCATTTGCATCTTTGATAGCCAGCAGACGGATGTTTTTACAATGGAAGAAATCAAACCGGCCATCTGCTTCTTCCTGAGAATAGAAGATTTTCTGTCTTTTTTTAAAACTAGAAACGGTGACATACGCCTTTTTATTTACTTTTTGTCTTTTTATTTCATTATTATTATTATATTATATATATATATATATATATATATATATATATATATATATATATATTTATTATAATATGTATATATATATATATATATATATATATATATATATATATATATATATATACATATATATATATATATTTTTTTTTTTTTAATATGTATTTATTTATTTAAAATGTCTTTTCTACTTTTCTGGGTGTTAGGGTTGGGTTGGGACTAATAGTGAATGGTACCATAAAGAAAATATGCAAGAAAGAAATAAATTATTTATTACACCTCTGAAAACAATAGTGAAACAGCTACTTTTGTCCTGCTTGCAAGTGTGTTAATATCACAATATGGCATTGATCAGGCGGAGAATTTTGATGAAGCTTGAGAAGTAGCAGGAAGTAGAAAGATCAGTCTGACATACAGTGAGACCCCACTAAGGATAATTAATAAACAACCTGGCATGTTACAACTGAGTGAATGGAAAGTTGATTCATGTGCAGAATTCTATATACCTGTCCATGTTGGGTTCTGAATTGTGGTTCCTGTTCCACAGCATCTCATTTAGACCAAGACGCCTGTATCGGCAAAATAAGAGAAACTCTTTCTTTCATGGTTTGGTTCTTCATCACTTTCAGCATCTTCAGCTCAACCCAAGTGAAAGAACGACCAGGACCCTGTTAGATACACTGACCAATCTAAATTCAAGAGAAGATGCAAAGGTTTCAAGGATCCCAAATATGCAAGGCTATATAATAGACATCTAAAATATTTTAATTTGATGAACAGATGCTGTCTTAAAACAAACATGGTACAGCTTTAATGAGGAGCTGGGACGGTAAAGAATATGTGATGCTGTTTTTCCCAACTCGATAGATTCTTGAAGGGAAAATGAAAGGAATCCTCTCTGTTAAAGAGATATTTAAATGTATATAGGTTGATTTAACATAATGCACAGGTACATGTAAGTATTACGCTTGATAGTTTGAAGTTCCTGTCTATCAGCAGTGTTCTTTCTGTGTTTCCTCCCATCCCAAAAGACATGAAACATACGTATACACCTATCAACCAAGACTCTGACCTCAAGTCAATGATAGCTGCCCACTGCACCCAAATGGTAATGATGGGTCCAAATTCACTGTAGGGGTTCATTAAAGTACAACAGGAATTTCCAGTGAGTATATGCCTATTTTCTGCGATGTCTATCTTCAAAACTTCTGTACAAGTAATGGCTGGTGTTTCTGTCTCACTATTGTAGTAAAGCTAATGCAGTTCCTTTCAGTATACAATGTAGAGGTGTTTTTTTTAATTGAGTGTGGTCCAGAGGTATTAATTGTTCATCAGAGCATTTTTTTTTTCCTCGTCCAACCCTGAGTTGTACTTTTGAAAATCTGGAGAAGAGGAAAAAAAATCTGTAAAAGAACCCTCGTTCCCACAAACAAAAAGATGCTCAGAACCTGATATTTCTCAGACCTTGTTAGAGCGCATGCATGCACACACGCACGCATGCACGCACGCACGCACGCACGCACGCACGCTCAGAAATCCCCAAAATCCCCTAAATACAGAATTCTTGCCCTGCTACGAGCTACAGCTTTAGGTGGGACATTTGGACAATAGATAGCTTGTCCTGGTTTGCCTAACTCGGTGCGACACATGAGTTGGCCTGTGTGCTTGCGCGTGAATGCCTACATTGGTGTGTTTAGAGGGGTATTGAAAGGCCGTTTGGTACCCCACACCCCCGCCCACATTCATCTCTCTCATCCCAGAAAGGGTGAGTCACCGCCCGGTTCTGTTTATTCACAGGCTCCCTCCTTGTGTTCCATGGACACGTTTTTCCATTCACTTTCTCTGTAGAGGAGCACATGCACCCCCAGCTTCAACTAACAACACTTACCCAGAGTTAATGTCCATCCTGCAGCTCTTTTCTGTATAGTCTCCTGATCTGAGCATTAATCCCAGTCTCTCAGACCAGAAATCAAAATCCCCCTTTTGTCACAAACAGCATCTAAACCCTACACTTCCCACACCTTTCGAAATCATAGCTTGGCTGTATACCTGGCAACAGCGCTTGCCAAAATCCCATTTAGCCAGCCCCTCCTCCTGATGGAACAAGAACTAATAATGTGGCCTGGAAACCAGAGGTCTGTCTCCATTCAACCATGATGCAGCTCTGATGTATTTGCTCTTTTGTTGGACAGGCTTCACTGACCCCCGTCTTTTCCCTGTCACTGTTTCCTTTCCTCATTTTACCTTCTGGTTCCCCCTGATCTATGGTGTTCCTATTCTATAGCCTAAAAAATAAGTCTTGGTGTCACTCTTAATTATTTTTTTTGCTCTCCTCTTTTTTGGGAACACTACCTCCCACTCTTCCTCCTTTTCCCTCTCTACCTCCCTTTCAGATCCTGTACTTCCTCCCCTTATCCGCTCATCTCCGGTCCCTTTTGCCTGCCTTATCGCCGACTTCCTCTCGCGCTCTGCGTCCGCTTCCTCCTCACAACCCACCTCCCGTTCATTCCTTTCCTCTCTTTACCTACTGCCGCTGTCCTCCCTGTCAGCCCCACATATTCTCAAGGTTGTTTTCCTCCTTAAATACACTTCAAGCGAGTGGCCTAAACGTGGGGAAATTCTTACTCTTACCTAGTTGTATGAGGCAGGACAATACAGGTTTGGAGGACGTGGTTTTTTTGTGACGAAGACTCCCTCTTTACCTCAGCTGGAATGATTCATGTTTTCCAGTGAATATTAGACATCGGTGACAGGTTATGATTTTGAAAACACACAAGGAGCTACAGAACAGTACAGTTAACATACTGTATGGTCAGGTCTCACTTTGTATTCCTTCACCTAGATTGCCAAGAGGTGTGTCAGCTTAACGGTTTCTGATCTCTCAACACTAACAACTTGTTGAATATCATCATCAATTTGTTGTTGACGTCAGAGGGGTGTGTTGTACTGTATGTGTGTCAGCGTGTGAGAACCTGCTGAGTGCTGTCAGTGTTTCGCTGCGGTTCACATTTACTGGATTATTGAATATGTCTGCAGTCTAATCTACGATGACACATGTAACAGGCGGCGAGCTGTGTCGAATCCAGCAGTGGATGTGTAGGAAGAACACTGACAAGAATTCATATCTGTTGAATGTTCAGTCTTCAACTTGCACCTACACTTGTAATTAGAAACTTTATGATTCTGTTAATTGTTTTACATAGAAGTATTTTTGTTAGCTGGCTAAAAACACAAAGACTTATCACACACACACACACACACACACACACACACACACACACACACACACACACACACACACACACACACACACACACACACACACACACACACACACACACACACACACACACACACACACACACACACACACACACACACACACACACACACACACACACACACACACACACACACACACACACACAAACATATAGCTATGGCTGAGAGTCCCTGCCCTGGCCATTGTTTCCACCTCCGTTTTGGAAAGGTCTGTCTCTTTATCTCTCTCCCTGGAGAAGCAGTTTGGCCCTGGGAATGGGATCATACACACTACCTCCTGTTTACCTCACTCTCTTGCACATGTACAGTATTCCACACATTCACACACAAACACACACAAACACACACACACACTCTCACATTGTAACATTTGCCCCTGATTTTCCAGATAAAGGCCTGGTTTGACAGACAAGATTGTATTGTTTGTATGAAAACAACAAAGTTCCGTGTTCAGAGGCACTGTAGGTGAGGACGGCAACTTAATTTAGCTTGAATTGCAACCTGTGCGTTTCCATTAGGGTAAAATGTGGCCGCTCGGAAAGTTCCAGGCCAAGCCCTCTCAAATGGCTGTTCACTTGCTGTGTTTCCATTACAAAAAAAGGGGGCATGTCTATCTTGCCAAACGCCCCTAATTTGCATTTGATCCGCTCTGTGGGAGATCAGGGCCATTTTTCTCCCCTGAGAGAAGCCTGGTTGCTGATTGGATATAATTCTAAGCGGGATGTGACGTGTGGTAGTAGCCTACTTGACGCCACAACAACACGGCAAAGTAGAGTAGACGCTTTGATCCAGTCGTGTAGTAGAACGCAGCGCAGAAAATGTTCTGTGCACGCACATCTTGGCACAGGCTTGTTTAAATGAGTGCTGCAGTAGATAGGTTGGATTCTGACCTGCGTCCAGAATTTTTAAGGTGGAGTGTTTTCTTTCATGTTAATTGTACAGAAATTGACATTGTGAATCATATGGGCCACCTTAAATCAAACTGCAACTATTCTGTATTTCTCACTTGGAGAAAGAACGCGTGATGCTGTATCACTGATCAGCTGATCACCGGCTATTGAAACCCATTCAGAGTGGTACGTCACCTCCGGAGTCTCGCAAATCCCTCTGGGGCCTTTTTCTTGTAATGGAAACATGATGAGTGAAAGGCCATTTGAGAGGGCATGGCTTGGAACTTTCCGAGCGGCCACATTTTACCCTAATGGACACGCACCTATGCTTTCATCCATTGTTCTGATTCTAGTGTCACAGGGGTTTTGTCTTGTTGTTTGACTTATTAAAAAGCCTGCTGTACTACTGTATGTGTGGGAGCTACTGGGCAAATACGCTCTGCTTATCAGCCCAAACCTTTGTTGGTCAATGATTGAATGAATGCCGGTCAATTAGCAAGACACAGGCAGGTGGACATACAAATGAAAGGACAAACCACGCCTTTGTCAGGCCGCATGCCATTTGTTGATTGAATGAAGATAACACAGCAGCAGCTTTAGCCGAACTCTCCAATCCCCACAGAGACCATAGCTACTAAAACATTTCTGCTGTAAAGGAAATGAAGTCTATTTTCACAAGGGTAGACCCACAGCAACATGTATCAGTTCTGCTTAACTATACCTCTCACTGTGTTTGTGTGTGTGTGTGTGTGGGTGTGTGTGTGTATGTCCCTCTCTTTGCTACATTTGCATGGTAGCGGAACAGCTTTGCATGACTGACTGTGCCTGGTGTTTCCTGGCTGTTAGTGGTGTGCTGCACGGGGAGCTTAGTCCGCACAAGGACATTTGATTATTCAAAGCACACACTGTGCAAGCAGGTGGTATGATAGATGGAGATTTAAAGGGTGTGAATCTCCACCAGCAGCTGATATTTTGATGCTGAAGTGAAAATATGCACATAATATAATTTCATCTGGAGCACTGAACAGTGTATGCAAGGATCATGTTGGTTTATTACAACTTGGGTTTTATGTTTTATTAAGGTTTGGCGTTTCTACTGGTAACATTATTCTCACTAACTTAACTGCTAAACACTGGGAACACGACAACATCTCTAAATAGAAATCCGCTCAAGGTTTTAAAACAGGTTTTAAACAAACTCCTTGTTTGGTCAAACTTATTTGAAAGAGAAAAAACGGGCAGTAACAGTAATTATTACTCAGACTGTCCATTGTAAACACAGTCAACATCCGACTGTTCATCATTAACGTGTCTATTCTTTGCAGTTTTTCCATACTTAGTCATAAGCGCACGTCAAGTGCAAAGTGCACCTGCTATTTCAGCTCATGTATGTGCAGCCTTCACCTTCAATTTTGCACTGGGTGAAGGTGAGTATAGATCAGAGGGCAGAGTGATTGATAGACACACTCTCAGCCAGTCACATTACTGATCTCATCACTCTGAACAACTCAACAAATGGAAAGACGCTTCTTTAGGAAATCATGGTGTTTTATTTGTTCAGTGGTGTTTGAAATAAAGAATAGAAGATGCGGATGAAGCCGATGACAACGTGAAACACTGTTCCAGTTTTATTGTACGGGTTTCTTCTGTAGCAGCCTAGTGTCATTAGGTTGTGTTTTAACTGAGATAAACACAGTGGCTGGACATGTGTCATGGCACTGCACTTTGGCTTATTGTGCGCTATACAAATTGGGATTTTAGATAAATAGAAAAAATTGATTTGACTTAACTTTACCTTTTGACTTATTGTACTTGGCATAGTTTTGTGCAACAAACAGTACATACTGATTTCCTGTGTATTGAGGGAGGGTTACAGACATTTTGGATGTGTTAACTTTCATTTTTTCCATTCAAATAAAATGTTACTAAGCCAGCACTTGAGTCAACTTGTCCCCCATCAGATAACGTTGTAGTGATGTTCACAGATCACAACAATTGGTAACAAGTAAAATAAGCTGTAATGAAGCAGAATTGTCCTTTGATATTATTGGTCATTCACATGTTCCTCAAGGTCTCTCGGCCCCTTGCATTCCTTCTCTTGTTCTGAGTGAAGGAGACCTTATGATACTAATCTGGCGATTAGCATTGGTAAAAACGGTTTTGTGCCGTAATCCAATTGGGAGTTGCAGAGCAGAGCTGAGCAGCATTTGGTGGCATGTGGAGAGTTTGTACCAGTTAGAGCGAATTTCTTCTCATGTCAGCAAAACACAGGGTTCTTTGAGAGAAGGGAGGAGGCACTGGAGATCATGGATAGATATACACACACACACACACTCTGTAACAGTATAAAAAAATCTGTTGTGTCATACTTTTGGTTGTGGTTAGGTTTTGGATTTTAGTTTAGATGATAGCAGAGTACAGCAATTCCAAGTGAGTCTGTGCATAGTAAGATATCTTGCATGATCTCATAGAAAAGCAGGGAGATTTACATCGCTACAGGTCATGAAACTATTTGCTGCTATATTGTCAGGTGTGTGTGTGTGGGTGAGAGAGCATGTTCCCGGGAAGCCTGCAGACAATGGTCTCAGTGTGAGGGTTAACAGGGTGGGTTGGGTTAGTCTGGGGCACTTGTGCAGTGTGTGTGTTAGGGTGGCCCAAATTCATGGTGACGGGCCTGTATGTGTCTATGTCTGAAAGCAGGGTGGGTGGGGGCTTAGTTTTAAGGGGAAACGGGCATAGCCTTAGCAAAAGTCTTACCTCGGTAGATAAACACATGACATCAATATTGGAGACTGGTCAGTGGAATGCAACTGGAAAATAATCTCCATCAGTTAGGGCTTTAATTCTCAACGTGAGGTTGAATATTCACTATAATGACTTTAATTATGTGTCATGTAATGATCACAGTTACTTATGTAAAATATAAGAGTGATTATTCAAACACAGAGCAAAAGCTCAGACTGCCACACAGAGGTGCTGTAGCCAAGGACAATATGAGAAATATGATGTGTTTTTTAAAGATCAAAGCATGTAAACCTATTGTAGCTGACCTAAAAACATACAAATATGACCCTGAAAACTAGCATAATAGAGCATCTTTAAAGCAATATACATTTTGGCAAATTATCCTTTTTTTTGCTGCTTGCCAAAACTGTTTTTCAATGGTAACAACATCCATCTACCACCTCTAAAACCCACTTCAGTCTTAAGATTCACAACGAGACGAAACCGTTTTCGAATGTTGTAGGTAAAAGTTGCAGTGGTGGGAACTGGCCCATCTCGTCTGGACTCAAACTGGCTGATGTTGTGACCTGCGATTTAGCTTTTCAAGTCGCCAGCAGCTGGTTTAAGAACGTAAAGCACGTCGCCTGCTTCAACAGCCAATTAGCTCGTAGTAAAGTCCACTGGACAAGCCACTTACAAACTGCCATCTGGTGGAAATGGCAGTTTTGGAGGGAGGCTCATCAAGCGTGCAAGAGAGAGAGAAAGAGACAGCGAGAGAGAGGGTTGAGCGAGCTTAAGTATACAATAAATAAGGAGAGCGAGCTGTAATCGAGAAAAAGCAGTGAATCAGGGAAATAAACAGTATTTTTGCTGTTTCATTGCTGTTAGAAAGGCAGCTATAGCACATATCTCACTATCTCTGTCCTAACATATATTTTATAATGCTACAAATGATATCCAGCTACGACTAGAAAGTCGGAGGTTAGAACAGAAGTACAGAGTTGTTGCTATGGAGATGATACACCATCTCACCTCGTCTCACCGGTGTAAACTGGCAGGTTTCAGAACGTTGCAGACCTGCACGTTGCAAGTAGTTGCAAGTTTCAACAACTCTCAATCTTTAGTCTGAACTGGGCTAAAGGCTCATAAATGAACACTTTTTAACTCCACCAGAAGGAGAATAAGTGCATTTTCCAAATTGTGGAACTATTGCTTTAATGCTCAGTCATGTAGATGTGGTTGCAGTTATGCAGAATACTGAAAAGATGGTGTATTTGTGCAGCACAAAACACAAGATGCAGTCTGTTTTTTTGGCTTTATAATGACAATTTTCAAGAGAACCAGGGTTACGGTTACATAAGAGTTTGAAGCGACAGCAACTTAGCTCCACAAATGTAACCACACGTTGGTCTGGAGACTGGCGCTCAGTGTATAGTGTTTTCTTTCAATTTGGATCTGAAGCACACATAGGAGAGAGGAGATGGATGAAAAGAGGGGGAGAAAGAACAGCAAATGGAGAGGGGGGGCATAAAGGAAAAGGGGGGATGACTCAGAGTGCAGTAATGTGCTTATTGTGGCCCTCAGCGTGCAGTATGAAGTTTTTGTGTGTCCATGGAGAATGTGCTTCTAATGGACCAGTGTACGAGCATGCTTTTGCTTTATGGTCACTCTGGAGAACTTTGTCAATTTCTCAAAGAAATTGTTGATTTTTAACCTTGGCAAGAAAGGAATAAAGGGCAAAGCAAAGTATTTCAGCAGGAAGATGTCACCACAGGCCTCTGAAGCACCTGAGTTATTCAGTTTATCAGGTCATTCTCATTTTCTGTTATCACTAATGTGATTATTGTTGTTGGTGTTCTATTAGATCTGACTGGACCATCATCAATAAAGGGACTTTTTTCTGATGTTAGTACAGAGGAAGATGCTTCAACAATGACAGGATCTCCATGAGCAGTCATGCAGAGAAGTTAGGCCGCCCGTCTTTCCTCATATTTCAACATGATTGTCACTGCGGATGAAAACAATCATTTCTGTCAGTTCTGCTGTGAGACAGTGCATTACTTAAGGTAGGGCCAAGCTAGTCTGTTGGCCTTTACAAGGAATTCTGACTTCTTCTGATCTGAAATTTCAGGTTCCTTGCTTCAGTAATTGTGTGTAATTATCTGCATTAAGAAGTTGCAAATGACAAAACTGAAGTTAAGTTTTTCTGCTTAACAACAGTGGTAACATTGAAAGATGATAAAGACCATGATAACTGTTCAAGAGAAAATGCACACGTAATTGAAATTTATAATGGAAAAAATATTTTTTCAAAAAAATATGATAATTAGGGACCTACTTTCACCTTTTCTTCTTCTTCTATATCTTGTACAGTAGGTTAACCATATGTTGCTGAATTGCTTCACCAGCAGAAAGATCCCAAAGTCAACCTATACATAACAAATTAAACATGTCAGTAACATATAGTATGTGGCAGCAATGGAATTGTTGTATTGTGTCTTGGTCTAACTTTCTTACTCTGTTCAGTAGTTCCCAGAAACATATTGATTTTTAATTTTCTTTATGTCTTTTTTTGAAAACTAATAAATTGGTGCATTCCCTTATTGATCGACAACCATACTACACGGCTCTAATACAATACATTACAAAATTCAATAAAACAATTTCATATGAAACCATCTTTCCATTGACTTTGGACTGTAATGCAGATATATGCAATATGCCCCCCTCTCCGAGAGAAACAAACCTTCAACACCTCTAAAGCACTGAAGACGTTTAACATTCATATACAGGTAAACAGGTACGTCAGTAGGATATGCCCAACTTAGAAGTGTACATTCACAGTACTTTCTAGAATTGGCGTGCTCTAGTGGCCATGGGGTTTAGGGCGCTATCCATGCACTTGCCTGCCGCTTTGAGTATGGCCTGGGGTCTCTGTTGCATGTCATCCCTCATACCCCCCCCCCCCCATCACTTCCTGTCAACTCCCTAACTGTTTTGCCTTAAAACATAAAAACTGCCTTTCAAACCATCAATAAATATGGAATGGTGCTGCTGAAACAACTCAAAAAAGGCTTGATCTTACCATAATTTCAGTACAACGATTAATAACAATTTAGTTTTACCCAAATGGGGATTTTCACTAAGAAGTCTGATGAAGTAGTTTGAGCATCAGCATTCTCATTCTATTGCTCATTTTCTTTCCATCCACCTTTATTTCCTTCTTCACTCGTCATTCAGACCTGCCGTCTCTTCTCTTATGAAGTCCCTCTTGTCATGAATCAGTGACTTGTTCATTGCACAGAGTGGATTGAATCCAAGGTTCCTATCGGCTTACCTGCTCAGATGCGAGCCAAGGAAAGACAGAGAGGTGGAGGAGGATGGGTGGAGGCTGAGACAGGAGCTGCTACCAACAAAGACTGGTTCAGAATAGCACTGCGTGTCTCCTTTATCCCCAGACCCCTCTCCCATGCCTGGTCACGGCTCTCATGTTACCACACGGCCTTCTTGATGCTTGGGAAAGAATGAATTGCTTTGTCCTTGCGCTCCTGTTTGAGACTAAGCCTCTTCTACTTACTGGCTGTGCATGCACGCACGCGCACACACACACACACACACACACACACACACACACACACACACACACACACACACACACACACACACACACACACACACACACACACACACACACACACACACACACACACACACACACACACACACACACACACACACACACACACACAATATCAAAACAAACACATGCCAAATGTGACATGTTTCCTGTATAACACAACCAACCTCTGAGTCCAGCATGCAAGAACTGGTCAAAGGTTAAAAAAAAAGAGAAAAGGAAGACAAACAAATTGTGCAATGGTGAAAATGAAAGATTTATGCCTACACAAACAAAACTGATGCATGTAGAATAAGTTCAGAGTACAGCGAAAAGAGAGAAAGAAGAGAAATCAAGCATACAGTGGATAAAATGTGTGTGTGTGTGTAACATTAAACCCATGGTTGTATTTAGGTATGCAAGTTTATGCATTCTGTGTATGCATATTTACATTGTCACTGTTGCATTTTATGTTGTGTGTATTCAGCCCTGGTTTCTCATGTGTCTATGGGCCATGTGCTTTGTTTTGTTTTTTGCATTTTGTGTTTATGGTAGTGTGAGACCAGGATTTACACTCCTCCCTCCAGTCTCTAGTTTTACACAGTTATCTCTGGTATGTAGAAACTAGCAGGTCAGGAATGTAAACCTGATTATGTCTCTGCACCCACACACACACAACACACACACACACACACACACACACACACACACACACACACACACACACACACACACACACACACACACACACACACACACACACTTGAGTCAAGTATGCAGTATAAAGTGCAGTGCAGCACAATATTCATGCTCATTATTAAGAACATGGGATGCTGTACCTTTACACACCAACCAATGCAGAATCAGACACTTTACGTCAACTCATGCTTTGGATTTGACCATTCAGACTGGCAAACCCCCCAAAAAAGACTGAAAGCTGCACAGAGAACATCCAATAATTCACTAGCGAGGACCACACCATGATTTATCCAAGAAATGTCGTCCAAGCATGACGAACCCCCTCAGGACCCTACGTAGAGGAGAGAAAGAGAAGAGGAGAACGGGTCAGGCGGGAGGGGAGCAGAATATGAAAGCGGAACTGGAGGAGTGGGTAAGGTGGGTTTTTATGGGAAATGCAGGAAGTGACATGGTTTAGGTCTGGTCCTGCCTCCAAAATTCTGCTAAGTAGTTTCAAATAAAACTACCCTTATCTCCACAGTGGATTTCTACAGAAATGTCCCATTGGTTTACACTTTTAAAAACATCTCTCTCATGTCTCATGTCCCTCCCCAGTATTAGGTTTCAATAGTTAACACATTGACTCCATTGTCGTCCTGCTGCACAAGCTTTCAGATAGCTTTGAACCACTTGCCACATGTGTATGTAGTCACACGGGTACTTTGTGTTTGTGTCTATGCGAAGAGAATCGACTGTGTTAAAAAGATGAAAGACGCAGGAAGACTCTTCCACCTCTGATGAAACAGATGATGATCGTGTTGCAGTATGAAGTTAACACACAATGTAAGATAATCAAACTTTCAATCAAGTGAATAAGTAATGCTCTGTGACGTCACAAGACTGTGGTATACTGCACCCCGTCTCGCAGCTTTTCAGTTGTCCGTCATTGTGTACACATTTTCCATGTTGATTCGTCCTCATTGTGTTTTCCTTCTTTGTGTCTGCCAAACCCAGCGCTCCGCTGACGCATGGCTCTTACTCAGTTCAGTCACTGTTGTGATTTAATGCATAAGTGTTATAAAGACAACAGGTCATGTTATATCTGCTTGTTTTTGTAAAGCCAGCATGAGCGCAGACGCTACAGGTGACTCAGGGCACAGAGAGGGCAGGGATGGCTGTCATTTTTGCTCCATTTTTATTCGTCAGTGTGTGACGTCACCGGGGTTTAAAAATAGAGCGCCGGGCCAGCAACACGTTTGTTCCATCGCTAACACTGTCAGCACAAAAGGAAAAATTCTTGCGTTGCGCCAAGTTGTTGTCAGGAGCTAATGAGGGCAGAGCGTTGACGTCTTTACATGCCCGTTTCCACGGCAACTCCTCATTAAACACTTCATCATTTTCAGAAAGGTGGGGTGGTTCTCTCTGACTCCCGTGCCTGACATGTTAACAAGGATGGAGGGAGTTATGGTCCAACAATTAGGGTTTGTCTCTTAAAGAGAAAGATGCAAAAAGAAATGAATAAACAAACACACACACACACACACACACACACACACACACACACACACACACACACACACACACACACACACACACACACACACACACACACACACACACACACACACACACACACACACACACACACACACACACACACACACACACACACACACACACACACACACACACACACACAGTAAAGTGCAGGTGCTTCACAACCCTCTAGCAGAACTCTCCAGAATGTGTGTACATTTCCCACACGTGTGCAGGAGGCTGTATGATTAGTTCCACAGTAAGACATGGATGTTTAAACAATGTCTGTTGTTGAAAGGATGCAGCGTGTTTCCTCTTGACTATAAAATGGCTGGATCAAGTTCCTGTTGTGATAACCAGCGTCTGTTGCAGAAACGCATCAGCGTGGAGGACCATGTAGGGCTATAGAGGGTCACACTGTTTACAGAGCTCAGTCTGAAGTGTCACACACGGCACGTTTTGTATTTTATCCATGCAGATTCATCACGGGTTGTCATCATTGGAGTTGGGCCTGACTGATCCTGGAGAACTGCAGTGTTTCTGTTACAAACTGCATTGTCTAAACAAAAATCCAGCTCCTGTCATTCTGTATCATCTCAGTGCCCCGGTCGTTCTTCACTGCACTATTGAAAACAACATTTTAAAGTGGATCATTTTTATCCTATTTCACTGCTTTGCCCGGGGGAATAAAACTGACACTTTGACAGTCTATTTTTACAGAAAGGGGCAGTTCAAATGTACCTTAAGTGCCATTTTGAAAATATTTTGCCACTTCTTTATACACACTAATCAGAAAACTCAGTGCTGACCATGTCATGGGAAGTCTTGGTGAACTGGTTGGGTGATTCTTAAGCGTGGAAATATCCTGCATTATCTTAATAAATAGCTCTGTCTCTCGCTCTCTCTTGGTGTGTGTGTGTGTGTGTGTGTGTGTGTGTGTGTGTGTGTGTGTGTGTGTGTGTGTGTGTGTGTGTGTGTGTGTGTGTGTGTGTGTGTGTGTGTGTGTGTGTGTGTGTGTGTGTGTGTGTGTGTGTGTGTGTGTGTGTGTGTGTGTGTGTGTGTATTTTCTGACTGTGGTAACGGCCTTAGACCCACATTGTATGTTTATATGTTACTATAGACCTTTGAAGAGCTATAAACCACATTCTCAAGGTTGCAGTTTCCTGTGTCATTGAGGAAACGGATAACATTAATACAGAACTGCTAAAGCTAATCACAAAACAAAAATAACTACTAATGCTACTGGTGCAACTACTACTTACTAAATAAATAAAATAAATAAAAATAATGATTTATGGTGTGCTGAATGGTATTGAAACATGAGTTTAACAATAAAACAGAGCAGTAGAGGCCTCCTGGCCCACGGCAGCCAGAAAAGTCCTTTCTTTGTTAGTTAAATGGACCTTGTGGAGTTTCCCCTTTTATGAGGGATAAAATATGTTGCAGTCAAAGAAATCACCAGCAACATGCCCTAATGGCTGACAGAGTAGTTTGTAGAGTCAGTTCCATCCCCAGTATGATGCTCCCTGTCGGATTTCATAATGTTACAGATAAAAGGTAAAAGTTGCTTTCATTTGTGTTGTGCCATTTTGCATAAACTTACAAGAAGTATAACTGTGTGTTTGTGTGTGTGTGTGTGTGTGTGTGTGTGTGTGTGTGTGTGTGTGTGTGTGTGTGTGTGTGTGTGTGTGTGTGTGTGTGTGTGTGTGTGTGTGTGTGTGTGTGTGTGTGTGTGTGTGTGTGTGTGTGTGTGTGTGTGTGTGTGTGTGTGTGTGTGTGTGTGTGTGTGTGTGTGTGTGTGTGTGTGTGGCTTGGTGGTCGAAGGTGGCTCATGCTGAGCTGCTGGAGGGGAAGTGATGGGGAGGATGAAAAGCAGAAGCAAGCAGCCTTCTCAGCAGGACATAAAAGTCTTTGTGTTCTTCAACACGCAGCATCTTAATATAAAGAGGGTCTATATTTAGAAGCTGTGATCTATAGCCGTTTGACGAGCCCTTAAGAGTCGAAGTGAAACAGGCTCATCTGGACATTGGTGCTGATGCTTGTGTTGTAAGCGTCAGTGCTCGTGTGAGGTGACGCTAACCTGTTGATGAAAAACACTCTGCATGACCCTGCTGCTGTTCCCTTTCTTGCGTATCCGTTCAGTTGAATTTCTCACATTTTGTTTTGATTATCTCTGAACAAGTAAATCCAACGAGTCATTCATTTCTCAGAGCAGTTCATGTTTCTCATGTTTCATATGTACAGTTGACTTGACTTATCTCTGAACTTGCAAATACAACTAAATAGATGACTAGTAACATTAAAAAAGGGTATCCTATATAATAAAACAGTAAATTTGAGACCATTTTAAAACTGAATCTTGGTTATTTTCTGTATATTTTTTTTAAGTACGAGATCATCATTACCTATATCTACCTTTGAAATGTTTCTCTCATTATCTGTAGATATTGTGTTTATATAAACAGGCACTATTATAACACAGCTAAGATGCAGGTCGTCTGCTCGGCCTGTGGCCGGCACATTAGAAAGCCCTTACCTTCACCAGGTCCATCATCAGGAGACAGTTTCCAGAACGAGGAGGACTTATGATTATGAAATGTCCCGTTTAGGTGACAATCTACAAAAATACTCAAAGTGTCATACTGTATAAAAACATTTTATACACTTTTTTTTGTGTTTTGTAGATTAGGGGATCACTACCACTCTGATAAAACTGTTTTTTTAAACACCGACAATAAATAAATAATGTAGGCAATGCACAGCTGCAGCGGGTTTCCATCGCTCCCTCCTGTTTAAAGACAGACAGTCCGTCTGTCCAATCAGGAGGATCCATCCTCTGATCAGAGAGACCTACCCTTTCCGGTATAAGTTAATGTTGTTGTATTTTACGATTTGGCGTTGTGCTTTAGGATTTGGCGTTGTGCTTTGGGATTTGGCGTTGTATTTTACTATTTGTCGTTGTGGTTTGGGATTTGTTGTTGTGTTTTACAATTTGTCGTTGTGGTTTGGGATTTGTTGTTGTGTTTTACGATTTGTCGTTGGGGTTTGAGATTTGTTGTTGTGTTTTACGATTTGTCGTTGTGGTTTGGGATTTGGCGTTGTGCTTTCCTATTTGGCTTTGTGTTTTCTATTTGCTGTAGTGATTTGCCTCTCAGGGCCACCGTACCAGAGGGTTGTTGAAGCAGGTAATAAACAAACCCAACAGAATACGAGCACCTTAGGAAAGGAAATGGCGTTGTGTGTCTGTGTGTTTTGAATACAATGTATTTGAGCTCAGATTTCACCCACAATAGCCTCGTTCCATGACATCACGCTGATATGACAAAGAGGTTTTTGTGTGTGTAGTGTACACATGGAGTGATATCTCTTGTTTTGTCTGCTTTCGAGTGTTTTGTGTGAGTGTGTGTTTTTAATAATGACTGGTTTAGTAATCTGGATAAAATGTCTGACGTTATTAACAATAGCAACGGCACACAGAGACCCACAGCTACTAAAAAGTGACACTTTTGAGTGTTAGCTTTACACTAAGATAGTAAGTTGTTCATTTTTGCCCCCCAATTTGGACAACTTCCTGTTAACCCCATCAGTTCCAGTGAATCTCCTCCTCTTTAAATGACGACTGCACATGAAACCAGTGGATATCAGGATCAGTTAAGATATCATTAGCTCGGGGTCTTGTGATAGCTCATTGCATGGTGGTGTAGCAATCCAAGCATCACGTGTGCATCAATATTTAGTTGCGTCCCATTTTCCTTAATGGTAAAGAGTATATTAATTGCTACACATGTTATTTACTGGTTATGGCATATTTCAATTAGATCTGCACAATATGAGAAAAATTGTTGTTGAATATTGCGATAATGATAATACTTGCGGTTAATAGATATTGAAGCGACTCAGTTCTAGGCTAAGACAGTGAGGCACAGTACATGTGTTTGTGCCTCACTGTCTCTCATATACCCAAAAATTTGCCATACAGCTGACGTTTTATTTTTTATTGGCACCAGTTCCTCTCTGGCATTGACAGTTTTTCTCTGTATACACATCCCATTTTTCTCCTTCCACCATGTGGAGTAGTATGGCAGCACTAATAAACCTCCCTCCCACACAAGCAGAGTCTGACCAATCAGAATATGCATAAAAGGATGGATGCCTCCGACTGGCCAGAGAGTTACCACATGATACACGTCACAAAAAATAGCAGCTACTGACAGAATGTGATTACAGTTACCTACCAATATAATATCAATATATTGTGCAGCCCAAATTTCCATGATTGATTAGATTACTTTCTTTATGAGAGCTGACACCTTTTAAAATCCTAATACCTGTTAAGCCTAGGCAAAGGAGGACTCAAATGCAGTCAGAGTGCAATAAATGCAAGACGGGAAGACGAGGACTATTTACACATGAGGGAGGGTGACACAGGTGGACACAATCAGGTAATTAGGCAACAAAGGTGACACAGGAGGAAGGGCAAGTGAACTGAAATGAGAGGATGATTAATCTTGCAAAATAAAACATGAATTTCACAAGACAAAAAACCCAAGACAGGACACCTCTCACCGCGGTGTGACAATACCATGCATTTTTTGGTAGAACATTTGTAGTTCTAAATTCTTCATAATGCATGTTCTATCATAAATACATTTTTAAAGAGGCACGGTGGGGTGGTGGTTAGCACTGTTGCCTCACATCAAGAGGGTTCCTGGTTCAAATCCTGGCTGGGGCCCTTCTGTGTGGAGTTTGCATGATCTCCCCGTGTCTGTGTGGGTTTTCTCCGGGTTCTCCGGCTTCCCCCCACAGTCCAAAAACATGCACGTACTAGGTTAAACTGCCCGTATGTGTGGGTGTGAGTGTGAATGGTTGTCTGTCTCTGTTTGTCTCTATTTGCCCTGCGATAGACTGGCGTCCTGTCCAGGGTGTACCCCGCCTTACGTCCGATGTCAGCTGGCTGACAAGAGAGGGAGTGAACCACATTAAGGGCAATTTTCGTAGAGCTGTTAGTAAAAGATGACAGAATGCTTTTCTTTCTGCATTTTCTTCTCTTTTTTGTACGTTGTTCATTTTCAGAGAGGCACATAAAACATATATTCGTAAAAAACGAGAAAAACAAACAAGAGACTGATATCTGATAAGGAAAGCTGGGCAGCTCAGAAGAAAAGTGAGGACAGGTGGATAAACAAGGTCCAGAGAAAGGAAATTAAGAGTGATGGGAGAAAAAGAGGGAGGGGTGGGGGAAAAAAAGAAAACCTTGTCCATAATTCATTTCACTCATAATAGCTTCATTGGCCTGGAGAGCTGCAGGGATAGTGAAGGCAACGCAGGGCAACCTGATCCTTGGCAACCCAAAAGAAACAGGCTTGAGACTCAGCCCTGTCTCCAGGCAAACCACACTACACTACAGTATGTATGATAATACAACTAGCTCTTTGTCTGCACACACACACACACACGCACGCACGCACGCACGCACGCACGCACGCACGCACGCACGCACGCACACACGCAATCTCTTGAAACAACACCTCATCCCTCACAGCCAGATATACAGTGTACACACATAAACATACAGAGGTGATTATGTAATTGAAAGACAAATAATGTAATTTTCCCCTGTGTTGACATACAGACAGAAGTAATGTGTGACTTTTGTGCTCTTCCCACCCTGTACTTTCACTGAGAACTGGGACAGCGAGAGAAGAAAAGCAGTAAAAATGGTAATTTTCTCTGAGGTGACTGTGGTTTTGGGGAGTTGGGATATTGGGCTCGCGGTCTTCACAGACGTGGCAACTGCCGTTGCGGTTGGTACATCGTGTATGTTTTGGACGGAAGGCACAGAATGATTTAACTTGCCTTGTTTCTTGAGTTGCTGAGGAAAGAAGTGAGCAGTAACAGTGTGGGGTTAATGGCAGAGCGGCTGGCATCAAACAGCGGCGTGGGGCTTCACAAATGGCTTAGGCTGAGGGTTGTCTGTGGATTCAGAACTGGGAGTCTCCTCTGATCTGGGCTCTGTGGGTGTTTAGTAATTACAAGTGTCAGCTGTTGGTCTTATTTGTCACAATCCCAGGTACTGATGTAGGCTGTTATTACGTGATTTACGCCCGTCAGAGAACTTGTGGTTGTTAAAAGTCTGGTGTTGGTAAAGTCTGGAGCCTCTTCTCATTAGCATCTGTAATGTCAAGTTGACCCAAAGCCAGAAACATTTATGCAGTCGTCTGATGGGGTTGAAGGGTTTGTTCGCAATAAAAACAACATATTTTCTCTTTTACGGCTAGTGGTATCTAGACATGCAGAGACTTTTGGTCTTATCTGGCCATCTTTGCCTCCACCCCAGTATAATGAAGAGGATTGGAATTTGTGTCCCTGCTCACAGCATAGAGAAAATAATATGCAAAAATCATCTTTCCTGATGCTGTACCTGTATTATCTACAGGCCTCACGGAATTGTTTTCCCTGGAACTCCTACCAAATAAATAGTCGACAGTGCGTTTTATGGATCACGTCACTCTCTCACTGCAATATATTTCCAATAAATCCTTTTAATCATGGCTGTGTACTTAAATCCATCAGTGCACTGCTCACTCTTTTACTGCTCACCTGAAAGCTATGCTGCTGCTTGCTGCTGCTGCTGCTGCTGCCACCACCGCTGCTGATGTTCACATACGTATATCATCATATCAAACGTTCGAACACTCCACCGCTCCAGCTGTAGGCTCTGAGTCTAGGTTGTTATCATCGCTCCCTGCTGAGCTGAATGTGGTGCTTCCTTGTGAGGAGCGACAAGGTCAGAGCATAGATGTCGAACATAAACGCTTCACATTATCAACAGTCACATACAGTCTATTTCGCATGAGTTGGCAAACTGAAATGAAATTCCTTTCACCTAAGCCGTCCTTACACTCTAAACTCTAAACTCTCTGGCGAACATGGGGCTTTGCTCCCCTTGGAGGATCGGTTTCCTCGTCACCCCACAAAGACCCTGTGATTACTCTCATGGCTCATTGCTGGGAAAACTGTCAAAATTATATGATAGATGTGGTCAGAGACACTGAGGTGTAGTGTGTGTGTCCAGTTGTGGGTTGAAACAAACACCCATTGGACCAAATTATAGGACGCTGTTATGTTTAAAAACCCAGTTGTTACAGGATCTTTGCTCGTTATGTTAATTTTGCATTAAAGTTCTTAATATAATTAGAGAAAACTCAGTACTTTTCATTTGTCATGTTTTTCATTCACACCTCAGTATACAGAACTATTCTTCACTATGTGGTTATTTCATATAGAATATTTATTTATTGAATCACCAGATAACATATATTGTTATCGACATATGAATGGACCTATATTGAGATTTTGGCTATATACACCAGCCTTGATTTGAGTTCTTTTTTTTTTTTTTAAATGAAAGTCAAACGTAACAACAATCATGATTTTTGTGGTACTTTATAACCACTCATAATAAAATTCTTTAAATTTACCCCCAAACTTTTATCTTTTGTGTGTGTGTTTGTTTTTTGTTTTCTACTGAAGTCACCAATGGATAAGACTGCTCTTAAAATGATTTAATTCTGCCCTCTTCTACAGTGCATAATCATACTTCTTGGTTTTCTTTTGTTGTGTTTGTGAATCAAATTTGCATAATATGCTCAACAAACAGAGGTATTGTTTAAATTGCTGCACTACGTTGATTTGTTTTCACACCTTTTTACCACTGCCAGGGTTTTCCAGGGCATTCCACCTCCTTGTTATTACGTTGGTTTGGGGTGAGCTTATGTCCATGATTTGACTTTTATTTATGTAATATTTGTTTAACAGGTAGCAGATTGAAAGAACAAAAAAAGGCCACGGTGAGCTTTTTGAGTTTTGTAGTTGACTGTGAGGTCAGTAGCAGTAGCCCACAGCTGGGGCGTGGTGGACTCACTGCGTAGCTCAGCAGCAGCAGTACAAGCCAGGCCTGGATTTCAGATGTGGTGATGTGGAGTGCCTGTTGGGAAACTGAGAGGGAGGCTGTGTGTCTATTTAGGAGAAATGAGGGAAAAAGAGGGTGTGTGTTGCTGTTTGTAAGTAGGGTGTGTCTGTTGGTAAGTGAGGAGGAGGTGTGTGTGTGTCATATGTCGTTCCAAGGTGGAGTCCAGGCTTCCCTTCCTGTAAGTTGTTAGAGCCATGGCCAGATGGGGAATCTTGACTCCGCTATGGCAAAAACAACAACAAGAGAGACGGGGAGGGTTGTGTGTGTTTTTGTGTTCCTGTGTAAAGCATTTTCTTTCTCTTCTCTCTTCAGTCGGTTCCACTCCTGTCAGTCCATCCTCTGTGTGTGTGTGTGTGTGTGTGTGTGTGTGTGTGTGTGTGTGTGTGTGTGTGTGTGTGTGTGTGTGTGTGTGTGTGTGTGTGTGTGTGTGTGTGTGTGTGTGTGTGTGTGTGTGTGTGTGTGTGTGTGTGTGTGTGTGTGTGTGTGTGTGTGTGTGTGGTGTCCTGTGTGGTGTCCTGTGTGGTGCGGCCACTGAAGTGAACCAGACAGTATTAACTATTTAGAAGAGCAGGGTTTCCCTATAACAGCCTCCTTTTGCTCTGCTGACTTCTGACTGACACTCTCATCTCTCATATCTTTGAAAGATCTTCGTGGACATGCCTGTGTGTGTGTGTGTGTGTACTTGTATATGACTGAAAGGAAGATAGAGTTTCTCCTTTGTCTTGCTTTCCACTTTGACCAAGTTGATTTGTGGTTCTTGTATATCAGTTGTTACAGTGTGTGTGTGTGTGTGTGTGTGTGTGTGTGTGTGTGTGTGTGTGTGTGTGTGTGTGTGTGTGTGTGTGTGTGTGTGTGTGTGTGTGTGTGTGTGTGTGTGTGTGTGTGTGTGTGTGTGTGTGTGTGTGTGTGTGTGTGTGTGTGTGTGTGTTACTATATGTTCCAGGGCAGAGGGGTCTATGCCTGGCACAGTTAAGAAAGAGGCAACTGGTAACTTAATGATCTGTCTTTGCAGGTCAGTTTAAAGTGATCTGTTTTATTATAATAGTTTGTATCTGTTGGCAAAATAAAGACAGTATTCTCTGTTTGCAAAGAACCTTTTGAAATTTGGTCCATTTTACACACTTTGCATGTTCCTTCCCATTGTACCAACATATTAAGGTTGTTTTTAATATATTTTGCCATTTTTTTATGGGGTCTTATGAAACATATTGATTTTTTTAATTGTATATGCTAACTGCATGTTATTTTGTAATATTTAGTAAAGTTCCCATACACTACCTAACAACAGCTCTTATTAACTCAAAAATTTTTTATACAAACAAATATAATCAAATTTGACAATTTAATCAAAATTACTTCAAAATCAAAATTACTTTTAGAAAGAAGAAAAATATCTCCGTCATGTCCCGGCTATAAATAAAGTTAAGTTATATAAGCAAGTTATGTTTGATGGCTTTTTTTCTATCGTTACAGGTTAGTGTTGATTGTGCATTTGCTCTTGATTTTATTTGAAACTAAGCATTTTCTGTGGACTGTTGATTTGACTGGAACATCACCAGCAAACATGCACATGTAAAGCTTTCGTTGTTGATAGCTGATACAATGCCCTCTACCCCCTTTTCTTTCAGGTTTGTTAATCTTAATTCTACCTTCCCTACAGCTGATCCCCTAACTTTCATTTCCATTATGTTTCCTTCGTATGTTCTAGTTCCCAGAGTGCGGCTTCTACGGCATTTATGACAAGATTTTGCTGTTCAAGCATGACACAACCACCAACAACATACTGCAACTGGTTAAAGGCACCAGTGACATTCAGGAGGGAGATCTGGTGGAGGTGGTGCTCTCTGGTGAGTAACCGGCACTCTTCTCTTCTAACGTGATTATCTTGTGCCATTAGGTTACAATATAGCCATATTAAAATCTGAATTTCCTTCCTTCTTCTTTCCTCTGCTATCTCCCTTTGTTAGTCTGCTTTGCAAGTCCTAAAATCAATCAATCTGCTTATTTTACTACAGGTAATATGTGAAACTGGCCTAATCTGCTCTTTCATTGTTTCACACTCTAATGCTCCCTTGTAGGGAAGAAACCAATCTATTTTTCCATCCTGCTTCCTTCTCATCCATCTAATCATTATTTTTAATGCCCAGTGATTGTATCTTGATACACTGTACATCTGTTATCTAATTTTTTAGCTGCAGCCACGTTTGAAGATTTCCAAATCCGGCCTCACGCACTCAACGTGCACTCATACCGGGCCCCGGCCTTCTGTGATCACTGTGGAGAGATGCTGTTCGGATTGGTCAGACAAGGGCTCAAGTGTGACGGTGAGGGAAGTAGAGAGATGAAGTTTGAATAAGAAAAGATTGTGTGCTAAACAAATTTCTCTGAGAAATGATTTGTAACACTTCCTAAAATATGCTCTCATCGCCTTCACTCTCTTGCTCTGTTGATCTTTTGCCCCCTGGTTCTCTGATCCATGCCGCCCCCTGCAGGATGTGGACTGAACTACCACAAACGCTGTGCATTCAGCATCCCAAACAACTGCAGTGGAGCTCGGAAACGGCGTCTGTCCACCACCTCCCTGAGCAGCACCCAGTCTCTGCGTCTCTCCACCACTGAGTCAGTGTACAGTGTAGGGACGTCCTCCACCTGCACAGAGGACGCCAGCCTCATCCGCTCACACACACAAATGGTACTGGTGGATTCATGCACACAATGCTCATGTCAGGTAGACTATTAAATTGAAGGATGCTTTCCAGTGGACAACATTTATTTGACTACATCAAAACAGCTGGTGTCACAAATTGAGTAAACCCACTGAACTCAGTTCAGTTACTGATTTTAGAAGCTTTATTAGGGACTGAAACCAATATGTGATGGTCACTTCTGTGGCAGTGAAACCACTACCAACTTTCCACAAACAATGTCCTTGTGACTCAGAATAAATCGCAGAATTTCCTTTCCAAACAATTTTCATAGGAGCATCTTTCTACCGAAGGCATATGAGGTGCAAAACTCTGCAAAATCAAACCAAAGCTGCCTTCACGACTGCATTCAACTAGAAGTTGCATTAGAATAGATTCAATTTTATCATTGCACGTCATTGAGTTTATGTACTCAGGCAACAAAATGCAGTTTAGCATCTATCCAGAATTGCAAAAAAGAGCAATTTACACAATAATATATAGCAGAAGTAGAATGTAGAATAAACAGGAAGGGGTATGAATACACTAGAAATGAGCGATATTAACAGTGGTATGAAGATGCTATGACATACAGTAGATTAGAACATAGTAAGCCAGCAGGCAAGTATAAAGAAATGGTGCAGAAAGTGTCAGTACAAGTTGTTCTTATAGTAAACACTATATACAGAATAACTGGAGATATGATATGTATAGGTGTATACACTATCCGGTATGTACAATATAGAAAGTAGTATAGATATAAATACTCTATAGGTCAGTATGTACAGTGTGAGCTGTAGTATACATGTGTAGGTATGTGAGGGTGTAGCCATGTGTTTATGTAGAACTTAAAGTACACTGAACAGCTCAATCAAGACAAAAAGCATTATGCTGATAGATTCCTTCTATTACTCTACTCTAAATACAGAAGAAAAAGGAAACCATTTATTTAGAGAGGAAATATAATCAATATTGTTATACTAACAATTCGTCCTATGGCGAAATGGGGTCGCCCATAGTAACAAACCTGCAGAGAATAATCACCTGAATCGGCAGCTCTCCCAGGCTGCACAGAGCTTTATAGCGAGTTTCAGCTCATAGTGTTGATGTCCGGCCCCAACTTTATTGTTCACTCTCACCGCTCTCATGGCGTCTTCTTAAGCTGCAGCAAGCGGCTGATTTCAATGAACAAGCTCTAAAAACCTACTGTACACTACCTGTTTCCAAATGAATAATAATCCTGCTGGATGTGTAAATAAGCAGTTGTTTGCTAAGGAGGTCTCCATAGGTGATGATATGTCAATGTTGTGTTCATAATTTCTCCCAAAAAAAAAGCAGTTATTGCAGGTTTAAGGATAGGACTTTTAAAAATATATAAATAAATGAATGCTTTAGTAATTACCGCTAATTTACCTTGTTGCCAAAAGCAGACAATGATTCTTTTTTACCCACACACAATTTATTGGATAATCTTTGTTTCCTCTCTAATTCTTCTAGCCACGGACCCCTAGTGAAGCCCGGCGCTTCTACACGGGCCGACCAGTTCATTTGGACAAGATCCTGATGAGCAAGGTGAAGGTGCCACACACGTTCGCTGTCCACTCGTACACTCGACCGACGGTGTGCCAGTACTGCAAGAGGCTTCTTCGAGGACTGTTCAGGCAGGGCCTACAGTGCAAAGGTGAGCACAGACGAAGAGAGAGACTTGTTTCTGTACAGGGTGATGCCAAATATATTTGCTAAACCTAATCGGATTACATATCTGATTTCTTCCTCTCAGACTGCAAGTTTAACTGCCATAAACGCTGTGTGTACAAGGTTCCTAATGACTGCCTTGGGGAGACCATTGGAGGTGAGGGAATATACAGTATAAATCTATCAGCTTAATGTCTTAATGTTAGCCCTGCATGGATTTGACAAAAGTATTGATCTCTCATTTGCATGTTACCATTATCAGATCAAGGATACTTTAATAGCCATATATCATGATATAATACATTATCTAACAAGACTGAAACTCACTACCACTTTTGTTTTTATCTTTTCAGACAACAGAAGTAACTGCGGTAAGTATTATCAGTACTCTCTATTGATGTCAAGCTGTAGTCTTCTAATAGAGGTCTTAATTATAGTCATAGCAGTAGCAAGTAGTAGTGTTATTTCACAGCATTTTAAACACATTACTTTAGATTAAGTTCCACTCAACCCCTTTCTCTCTCTCTTCTCTTGCCCCAGACATGTTGAGTCCCAGTACTGACACTGAGGTGCCCATGGACTACAGCAGTGAGTATGACGCCTCAGACAAGTCTTCAATAGATGACTCAGACGAGGCTTGCAGCATCCCTGGGTCCTTTTCTCCTGACAACAACCAGGATGGAACTGGCGGGGACCAAAGGTATGGTGGAAAAGACTAAAGGAATGATTTAGGGATACCAAATGAACTGTGCACACAGAAAAACTAAAACACACGTTTGACCTACTGAGCTCTGTCCTCCCGCTTCTTCTAGTGTTTACATCCCGTTAATGAGGGTGGTGCAGTCAGTAAGACAGACAACCCGTCGATCCAGTACGTCTATCAAGGAAGGATGGATGGTTCACTACAGCAATAAGGACACACTGGTAAGAACATGACCCGTTATTCCCATGCTATCCTCTCTCTGGGTTTGATTGCTGCAGGAACTGATAATCGATTCATTCTAGATGCACTTTCTTCACTTTCCTTTCTATGATTTACTGCAGTGAGTTTTTTTTTCTTAACTTTCCACTCACCTGGAGAAAAAAAATGACCTTCTTCTGTTCAGCCTCTCTCTCAACAGTTTCAACCTTGTTCATTTTTCTTAATGCACAAAATAATTCACTATATTAGTGTGTGTGTGTGTGTATCTGTGGTGTCCTGTGTGGTGCAGCCACTGAAGTGAACCAGACAGTATTAAAAAAATTGTTGAAGATGAGGCTCCCGGAAAACATAACAGCACTCAGCAGATGTGCCGTGTATTCAAGCCAAAAACCCATTTTCTGCCTCTTCTAAACATATTCTCTAAACCTTAAATAAACCTAGCTGCCTCTCTTATCTTGTTCTTGCTTGTTTTCCCTCTCTGGCTTAACTAACACAGTCCTTTACTTTCTTTCATTTTTGTCTCCCTTCTCTTTTATTCCACCTTTTCGTCTTGCAGCGTGTGCTTCTGCTCACCCTTCTTCTCATCTGGCCACTCTTCTCTTCCTCTGGAGGTCAACGCCAAACTTGAAATGCATTCATAATGATCCCTCGACTTTGCACGATCCGTGCCCCGTCCCTCACCCTCTGTCCTCTCTCCAACCTACCCCTCAATCTCCTGCCTTACCTTCGTTACCCCTAACCCCATCTTGCCCTACTCCAACCCCCAACAGAGAAAGAGGCACTACTGGCGTCTGGACTGTAAGTGCGTCATCCTTTTCCAGAACAACACCACCAACAAATACTACAAGGTAAATAGAAATAACCTTATGAAAAGCTATAGTCTATCTTAAGTCATTTATTTAAAGTATGCAACCTCACTGGCCCGTCCTCTTGCAGGAAATCCCTCTGTCCGAGATCCTAGAGGTGCGTCCTGCTGCCAACTTCACTCTAGTCCCCCCTGGCACGAATCCTCACTGCTTCGAGCTCATCACAGGCGCTATGTGCTACTTTGTAGGGGAGGACCCCAACACCCTCCCTCCGCTGTCCCCCAGCAACCCCCAGACTCTCCCCCAAACCCCTCCCTCGCCCAGCCAAGTAGCACCCAACAGTGGCATCGGGCGTGAGGTGGCCAAGGCGTGGGAGAGCGCCATTCGCCAGGCCCTCATGCCAATCATCTTTCAGGACGCGCCACCAGCTGAGGGGAACGCAACTCACAGTAAGTTGAGAGCAGCCAAATACAGGTGGTGCATTTTTGGTTTACTGTATTTACTAATTGGCACATTGCAACCTGAAATCTATGGATTGGCATGTCAGTTTAATATGCCCAAAGACGTGTGTGCTGTTGCTACGTCATCGGCCAACTCAAGAATCAATAGGCCAAATGTGACAAAACAACTGTGGAACATTCTGCTCTAAGCTAAGTTGTGCTTTTGCAAGTTTATTATGTGGAGCTGAAGTTGAGAAACGTTTGTACTTATTGCGAACTACCAAACAAAAGATGTACGATTTTAGCAGTTGACAACATTTATTAATCAATCACAATCCTGTATAACCTTTCCATTGTTCCTGGTGCTGTGTTTTCAGGACAAGCTTCTGTCAGCATATCTGTGTCCAACAGTCAAATACAAGAGAATGTGGTATGACCTTTTGTCAATTTCTAGCAATTTCCTTCAACTTTTAAATGAATTATATATTGAGGATGATTATGCATGTGTAAAATATTGCTTTCCTACAGGATATTGGTACAGTGTACCAGATATTTGCTGATGAAGTGCTGGGATCTGGGCAATTTGGAGTCGTGTATGGAGGTGTGTAGATCTATGTTCAGTGATGCTGACTGAGCTCTGGATTGCTTTATTTTGTGAAGGTCCAAATTACTAAATTAAAATGCTTTATAGAAAATAATGGTGTGTAAAGTTAGCTAACAATACCCAATACATGCATAAATATATGAAACCCAACATTAACCTGTTGTTATTATTTTTATGATCCATTCTCTTGACATGATTTATTAAGATTTGTAATTATGTATATTTTGTGTTTTCACATTATTTGCACCTCATTGTTATCTTAGACTTTTATATTTGCACCCTTCTCAGGATAAATAAAGCCTTATTTTACATCACAAACCCCTCAAAACATGCACTACACTGATGCATTTGTTGCACTCAATGTTATCAGTGCAATGTTCAAATAGAGAGTTAGAAGTACATCACAAACTCTGGATGACACAGCCCAATACATGTCCACATACGTACAGTATATATGACTGACACTGCGTTTTTTCATCAGGAAAGCACAGGAAGACAGGGAGGGACGTAGCTGTCAAAGTCATTGACAAGCTTCGTTTTCCCACCAAGCAGGAAAGCCAGCTGAGGAACGAAGTGGCCATACTGCAGGTAAACTCATTGCAGCTGTAAATGGATATCCTCCATACAAAAGCTGACACAGTAACAGGTGCTTTGCTGTATATTGGTGTTATTAGATATATTGGCACACACTATACATGAAAAATGCTGACAGCCATTCCAGTGTTGGTGTTCATTGTGATACGGCTTGTGTTCATTGTGAGTATCAATATTCCAAATGTCCCAGTATAAATCAGGTGAAGAACCATTTCTAAAAGGATAAATCGGTTTCCTCCATGCTTACTTGTTTGGAAGAGATGATGTCTGAATCTATGGACCCCACTTATAAAAACCCCACACTTACTGTAGTTCTTGTGAGTTTTTTTTAACAGGACGGTAGTAAAGCACTGCACTGAGGTAGTAGTTTGTAATACTCATTTTGTGTTGGATATTTGCGTCAAATGTTCTGCAGAGTGATAATTCAACTGTCTTTTGGAAACATTTCCCCAATCAATTGCAGTTCTGATGAATTTTTTAAAGGGCCCATATTCAGCTCATTTTCAGGGTCATACTCATTTTTGGATTCTACCAGAACACGTTTACATGCTTTGATGTAAACACATTCTTTATGTCATACTGTCTGTCTGAATATACCTGTTTTCACCCTCTGTCTGAAAGACTTTGTGACATTGTAACATCACAACTGTACAGAAGTCCTGATGGCTCTTTAACACAGTTTCAGTGCATTTCTTTGCAGCTAGACAGACTTTATAATAAAAAATATATAGGACCTTTTAAATCAGGCTTGCTTAGTTACTTCATACTCTTTATTTATATTTTCATATTTTAGATTTTATGGGAGAATCCAAATTAAAAATGATTTTTCATGAATAAAAAATAAACCAAAAAAACTACTTGTCAAGAACCAACAAACATACTGTTTAAGTTAAATCTTCTAAAACTTAAGGCTATAGTATAATTGCATCATTTTGTTGTTCAACCTGTTATTAGTGTAATAAGTAAGAAATAGAAATGCAATTTCACTTTGTTGACCTTTTTTCTGATTCAGGCTCATTTAAATTTACATCTCCCTGTTCACCAGCAGGTGGACACAGAGGTGCATTAGTCGATTTGCTTTCCAAACGTGTTTATGACTGTCTTGTAAAGACCTAACTTCCCCTTCAGCTCTACAGTTACTCACTTGACCTATCAGCATATAAAAATATAAAAATTGCCTTTTGGAGAACATTTTATGCCATTTTTCAAGCATGACAATATAGTGATCGATTTTCTGTCCCCCCTGCTGTGTTTCTATGCCTCTCCTGTGGTTTACCATCTCTTGCTGAATGTCTGTCTCTGTTCGTCTCTTTTTCTTCTCCCATTCACTTCAAACTCTGTCATACTGTTCCTGTCTCTCACACTTTCAATTACCACTTGGCCTCTGTATACTTGTCTTTCACCACTCACTCCTCTTTCGCTTGCTCTTTCATCTTCCCCCTCTTTTTCAAACGAATTCCAATTTTCCATTTTATCGTATTCACTGTCCTCCTCGTCCTTCTTCCTTCGCCCTCCTCCTCCTCCTCTTTTTTCATCCCTCCCTCAGAGTTTACGTCACCTGGGCATTGTGAACCTGGAGTGTATGTTTGAGACCCCAGAGAAAGTTTTTGTGGTGATGGAGAAGCTGCATGGTGACATGCTGGAGATGATCCTCTCCAGTGAGAAAGGCAGATTGCCTGAGAGGCTCACTAAGTTCCTCATTACACAGGTGTGTATGCGCCCCACAGCAAAGAAGGGATTTGTTGTGTTTATCAGTAGATATATGACATGGAAAGTTGTTGTAGTGTGTGTGTGTGTGTGTGTGTGTGTGTGTGTGTGTGTGTGTGTGTGTGTGTGTGTGTGTGTGTGTGTGTGTGTGTGTGTGTGTGTGTGTGTGTGTGTGTGTGTGTGTGTGTGTGTGTGTGTGTGTGTGTGTGTGTGTGTGTGTGTGTGTGTGTGTGTGTGTCACTCACAATGACGTCCTGAGCTGTTTGTTTAGTTTTTGAGGTCTGCTAATATGACGTCTTGTTACATTAATGCATCATTACTCATCTTTGAAACTGCGTGTGTGTGCATTGGCCTTGGTTTTTTACTTCTTCCTGATTGATTTCCTGTTGTTGTGGGTACACGTATGTCTGTGAAGATTCTTGCAGCTCTGAGGCATCTACACTTTAAGAACATCGTTCACTGTGATCTGAAACCTGAGAATGTGCTGCTTGCCTCTGCTGATCCCTTCCCCCAGGTACACACACACACACACACTAAAACCCATTGTCAGTTATGGCTTTCACGCTCTATAATGAGTGCATCAAAGCAACCATCCATTTACCGTACAATTCTCAATCTATTTTTTTACCACTTGTATATTTGTGCATAGAATGGCCCCCTGACACCCTGCCTGCTGTTTGTTTCCTTCTCTCAGGTGAAGTTGTGTGACTTTGGTTTTGCCCGTATCATCGGCGAGAAGTCTTTCCGTCGCTCGGTGGTCGGCACCCCGGCCTACCTGGCCCCTGAAGTTCTGCTCAACCAGGGCTACAACCGTTCACTGGACATGTGGTCGGTCGGTGTCATTATGTATGTCAGCCTGAGTGGGACATTCCCCTTTAATGAGGATGAAGATATCAATGACCAGATCCACAACGCAGCCTTCATGTACCCTCCCAACCCCTGGAAACAGATCTCCAGTGATGGTAAACACAGAGGGGGAGGGAGGAGAGGAGAGTTTAATTGTTTGACACATCTAGAGATTCACTCAGTTTCTTACGTACAGTAGGTACACCTAGCTGAAGCTTATGCAGTCTAATACATCCTTCTTTCATGAAGGTTATTTTAAGTTTTGTAATAATGCTCTGAGAAGTTCCATCTGCATCATGATGACACAATCATGTTAAGCACACTTTCTGTTCATCGCATTGTATTTCTACCACAACAACATATCACTTTTGTGTTTCCAGCAACAGACTTGATCAACAACCTGCTGCAAGTTAAGATGAGGAAACGCTACAGCGTGGACAAGAGCCTCAGCCACGTATACTTACAGGTAGCATACAGAAACTCATTGTATGCAACACTAGTATATGGTTTAAAGTCTGCTTTTCTTTTTCATCACAGTACAACTGTTAATCTCCAGTTCAAAGTACAGGAAGCAGCACTTTTTACCAGTTATAGTGACTGGCTGAGTGGAACCACAAAATAACTTTTTGACTTCTGCAAACCTTTCGATAAAATCTGTTGCCATTACAGAAAAAAGCAAATATAAACACCAGGGGCCAGATGTATGGAATATGTGGAGGCACAAAAAACATGCATATGCCATTTTCCACACATGAACTGGTATTTATAAAGAGCGAATGTTTGCACATCATGTTTACTTCAGACCAGCTGTACGTGCCGTTAACCACATACCCACACTTTGAAGCTCATGGCTGTGTGTGATAGAGGAGGAGAAGAACGAATATAAGTGAAGAGACAGGAAACATTAGCTTTAGGTTGATTCATGAGGGATGAATTTCATTAGTATTTTTCTATACATTTGAGCCAGTGTCTCTGTTAATAATCTGATTTGTGAAGCACTTTGTAAAGTCTATTTCACCATGGAGGAATAAAGAAAGAATGCCTTTATTCATCCCAAGGGAAAAATTCAATTTATTCACATTACACACAGGCCCAACATACACACACACATGCACAAACAGGACCTACAGTATTTACTTGCAGTTAAAGGAGACATGTCAGTGCGAGGGGGCTGCCAATGGATTGGCGCCCCGAGCAGTTGGGGGTTCGGTGCCTTGCTCAACAGCACCAAGGAGATGAAATGGCACCTCTCCAGCCGCCAGTCCACACTCCATTCATGGTCCACACAGGGACTCGAATCAGCGACCGTACCGTTCCCAGCCGAGTCCCTTATGGACTGAGCTACTGCCGCCCCAAAAATCAATAAATCATTGATCATTCTTCTGTTGTCTAAAAATGATGAGTGAGATTTTGCTGCAATGGCGGTTTGCAGAAACGGCATTAAATTGATGGTATGGGCGCTACAATAATAGACAGCCGTGCATGTTGACAGATGCTCTCACTGCTGCAGCACAGTTGGAGAAATTGCACTTTCTTTGCCTTATTTCTCATTGACAGGTGTGTCATTATAAATCTCATGACAAGAATGCTTATGCATATTTTTGCCTTTGTGTGGACACGTAGTTTTAGTTGTGAATTGAGTTTTATGCATCTGGCCCCTGGAGTCTACATTTATAACAAAGAAGTGAAATGGGAGCTTAAGGCTGATATCTGTAAACCTTATTGATTGAGACTACACAGTTTTTAAATGTCACCTTCAAAACTAAATGTTTAGCCATGGAAAAGCAGGGCCCTCTTTCTCTGTCATTTCAACCCATCCACTGTTGCTGATGCTGTTTTTTGGTTGCAAAAATGTCCAATCATTAATTAAGCTATAGTTTCATGGTGTCCCTAACATTTTCTCAAAAGCAGTCGGACCCCTCTTAGGTCATTCAAGTTCTTACTCTCACACACATGTTTATTCCCATTTCTCATGTCTCAGGACTATCAGACGTGGTTGGACCTACGGGAGCTGGAGACTAAACTCGGTGGACGCTACATCACCCACGAGAGTGATGACACTCGCTGGCAAATGTTTGCCCGTGAACATACTCTGCCTTACCCCGCTCACCTTGTGCCTCCTCCTCCCGCGCCGGCCTCTGATGACGAGGAGGGTAGAGAGGACGCAGATGTGCAAGGCCTCACTGAGAGGGTCAGCATCCTCTGACCTGAGAGAGACAGAGGATTCAAGCTCATTTAGGACGGAGGAACGAACTAGGGAGATGGAGGAAGGATTGGAATGTTCGACCTAGAGCTTGAAAGAGACATAACGTTGCATGGTTCTAATACGAATAGTGTCCATGTGTTTAGACTTTCACAGTAAACCTGTGTGCCAGCAATCCATTTTACAGAAATAAATCCAGTTTCTCTCCTCCAGGCTGCGATCATCAAGAATTCCTTCCGATCATTTACCTCTGCTGTTATTTGTTCTCTTTAAACTTTTGAATGGTTGTCTTTTCACGATTAAGACTGCTGGACTAGTTCTCGTCCTCTGCATGGCCAACCTTGGAAGTCTCTACGGATTAAATTAGAGTCAAACCTTATATCAGAATTTCTCACACAGATAAAGAGCATGTTTTTTCCTCCCACTGCAGAGATGCCTCTAAGTGAAGCAGGAAATAACCCTTCATCACATGCGATAAAGAGAAAAAAAATTGTGTTATTTAGGTGTTTTTCCAAACAAATAGGCGTGATTACGTAAAAGAAAAATGAAACTGCCTCCCATTAAAAGAGAAGTTACTTTGTTAAATTTGTTTTTGGTGTCATTTAATTGGACTGACTGGAATTACTGTCTTTTTACATCTACAGTAAAGACTGGTTCTCTCTATGGTACTTTGACTAGGACTTCCTCTGTGCTAGTAATTACTAATGTGAAGGCGTGGAGTCAAACCCATCTACATTCAATAATGCATTCCCACAAATGCATGTCCTATAGTGAAAACTGGAGGTATTGATCTTGCGACAGCAAATCTTCCGGTAATTACCTCTAGTTTTGAGCCACAATAGACTCTTAGAAAATCTACAAGATTAAAGATGTCTTGCGGGTTTAAATGAATGAGGGCAAGTCAGGCAATGAGCATTGGGCTGCTCATTGCCTGACTTGCCCTCTCTCACCCATTTCTGATGTCGAACAGTTGTGTATTTAAATAGTGAATAATATGCCCTCACAGTTACCTGTACATAAGATATAAATACTGCAAATAAACGCGGAATTTTTACACCTTAGCAGGTAAATGGTCACTTCTCATTGTTTACTGTTAAGAAGAGCAGACCTCTCCCTGTGATGTAAGTGCATAGATGGACGTCTTGGGTTATTAAACTAGGTTTTGGAGAGTATATGTATTTGGATTATTGACTTCCTGCCACGTCAATATGTTGCATGTTTCTGTGAATTAGTAAAATGATCTAGACACAATATAAAACAAACTAGTTATGATGGTCTATTATACACATGTAACCTTAAGTTTATGTTGTCGCAAATGTGCGTAGACTGTGTACATCGTGCTTAAAGGATACTTCTAGCCTTGGTAACAGATAATACAAACCTTAAACAATATTCTTTTTTGTCTTGGATGTTTTATTTGTTCATCCTTACATACCCTTCATCTAGAAATGTAATTTATTAGCTTTTTCAAGAGAAAACGCACAAAACTCAACAGTCATGGACATGTGATAATGACACACTACTAAGATGTTTAAGAAGCGAGGACCATTAATGTCACTCAGGTTTTTTACAGGGGAAGACATGCTTTGGATAACACGAGACAAACAACCATTTATTTTTATGCGGCAATAACATTTTCTTTTTTTGTATTTTCTACTCACAGTCTGACATTAGGGATCATGCAAATTTCAAGGATGTTTGCAGCATGCACTTCCGATATGATTGATTTTTTTAAAACAAAAAACTCACTCACATCTGTCAGATTGTATATTACACCTCACAGACTGAGTGCCACTCGAGGACCCAGTGGCTATAGAGACAAAGGTATTGAATTGTTTTCGATTCTGTGATGAGCGCACTTCAGACAACTACTCAGATGAAAGTATGCCCTTGTTTCCTCCTACACTAAATCCCTCATTATTGCCAAATGACACCAAATGATACACTCTTTTTCTCTGTCTCCTTTCATTTCAAGCGTAGGCAGGTTTGTCACTATCCCATCAGCTGCACTTCTCCAGGTTGCTGTCTTTGCACTGGGCAGTGGAGACCTTCCACTTAGTAAGCTAAAGAGATCTGAACATCAGAGACACTAGTACCTGGCACCAGCAATGAATTCTCCATTTAGCTTCATCTAATGCAACCTCTAATGTAATTTGTCAGCAGAGGAGGATGAGTGGAAGAGGGCGTTTCCCTCTGAAAGTCTGGTTTGAGTGAAGAACTTGAGAGATGAAAAGGTTCTGAAATAAAAGTAATGCTTTAATATACGTAAACATGAAGATTTTGACAAGAAAGTGTATGCTCAGCATATCGGAACAGTGTGTTTTCTTCAATCTAAGCCTCAATCAATCAGCCATTTCGTTTTACTTTAATGATTTCTTGTATTTGAATTGCTGAACTGCTCTGAGGTGTGTTTTCGTCAAAGTTCTAGGACCAGATTAGTTCAACTGAAACATACATTAAAGAATACGGTAACATTGATGTTCTGTTTTTGTCAAGAAATCCCATCAAATCAACAATGTGCTGGTTTGTCTCTCTAATACAATAGGATACTTCCCTATCCTACTTAAAGTGAAACATTGGGCTAACTGTTATGGTTTATTTACTACGCCTGGCTTTCAGACAAAAAATTATGTTTTGTCATAGCCTCTGAGGAAAATGTGTCATCATTAAAAGGCTAAAATCTTGAAAAGAAAAAAAGAAAAAGTAGAAATATACTATCTGACCCACCAAAATGTCTATGTTTTGTTTTGTTTCAGGGGAAATTACAGGAAAGTGTATTGAACACCCTCAAAAATTAAGAATGTGCGGTGAAGTTAAAAAAAAAAGTTTTTTTCAGGGATTTTACTTGTTACTCATCATTAAGCCAGCTCAGCTTCGAAACCCTGCTTCTTGAGATGACCATCCCTAATGACACTGTCAGTAAACACACACACAAAAGGCCTGGTTAGCTCTGGAAATGTTTCTGTTATAGTGTAACATGATCGCAAATTCCAATTGCACTTTCCTCAACAGATGTTATGACTGACAGTTTGGCCATCAAGTGCATTTAACGGCTATGCGTGCAACTGAGCTTACACTCAGGCCTAATGCATTTTAGAAGGGAATATTAGTGTAAAACAATTTGCAAAATTACAGAAAATTGCAGAACTATTTCAGCTTCAAGACAGATGCAAAACTAAAAGGAACACCAGAACTCGTTTACATCACACAGTCTGTCTTTTCAAGAACTGAACTCTAACTTTGTGAAAAATCAAAAAAAGAAAAAGTAAATAGACCAGGTCAGTTTATAGTGTGTTCAAAGGCATAATATGTATGTAATTTGTATAAACTAAAACAAAAGTAATCACTCTCAATCATCACTTATCACTCACTCGAAGACTTTGGCAGGGTCTGCATCTGCAGAGACCCTGCCCTCTGCCTGGATTGTGTTTATTTAGCCACTTTGTGACACCCCTCCCCCTCAGCTTTAGATACTGACACACAGAGCACAAGGCAACCACCAACAGAGACATTGATGCTCTGCCTTTTCTCTATCCGATAGTGCATTCTAACAGGACTATGTGGGGGTACTTTTGTGTTTATTTGTGCTTTAAAGTAACTGCCGTGAACCAATAACATTTTATTCCTCTGATTTGCTGCTTCGCCACTCAGCCTTTTGTACGCTAAACCATCGCTACTTTGTCTTTCTCTTTGGCAATTGAGCGCAAGTCTGGAAGGAGAGGAGGGGTTGTGTTTGAAAACATTTCTACATATTATACGTTTAAAGTTAAAGTGTCAGTTAACAATGGCAATTGTCTTTTGAGCAATGAAACTTTTACAATACTTTCCTTAATTGATAAAATGCTTTTATAAAATTGTATACACTGAAATTTTGCTATTTAAATTCAGCTGTGTTCTGTCTATTTTCACTTATGACTTGCTCAACCATCTTAAAAATGTGAGCACACTACACAAGTAGAACTTAGATCACAATATAAGTTGTGCTTCTAAAATGTCAAGCCAGCTTTCACGTGAAAGCTTTCCTTTAAAGAGGAAGCAGCAGTACAGTGAAGTGACTGACTTGCCAGGATGTGAATGCAGTCTTGCTCCATATATATGCAGGAAATTTAGAGTCTATAAAAAGCTGTTACATTCAAAAGCAACAAAGTCAGAGTTTCAGGAAAGTTTGGTACCAAATTAGCAAGCAAACAAAAATACTAAAAGGCAATGTTTTTATGGCAATAAACTGTTGCTGTAGCTGGAAATTGTAATACATAGGTTTGAAATCATCATGTATTATTGTTTATAACTTAAGTATAATACATTGTACAGGAAACAGGAGCACTTTAGATAAGAAACCAGATACGTAGCAAAGATTGATTGCAAACAGTATTATGTCTGCACTGCACGGTAATGCACAGTAACAGCACTGCATCAAGAACTCATGCTTCCTGAAGTCATATTGTTGTTTGTTAACTAGAGAGTCATGTGTATTCCAGCAGACCTTTAAGTGTGTCTGTTGTGAATCCGAATCCAATCACAACAGCGACTAATTTACACAATGAAGCATTACAGTATATTTGCAAAATTGAAAACATGACAGTCGGCAAACTAAATTCAAAGAATACAGGGTCACCATTTTTCAAGTCATAAAACAGTACTTGTAACAGATAAGGGACCAAATCCAGAATCCTCATTCGGTGCCAAAATATGTTCCAATGTTCAGCTGAAGCTAAATGTGAGTCAGATTAGTGGTTTTCTTCCAAGGTTATAGTCTTTTTACTCTTTTAATTAATTTTATAATCCATCCCCTTCCATAGCTCAGCAAGGACACGCTATCTGGGGAAGCAACAATTTGGGGATTTCATACTAAAAAGGCTATAACTCTGTAAAATACCCACATATTTTGAGCAACACAGGCTGTTGAATCATAATATTAACTTCATCTGAACTTGGATTTTGTTCAATGTAATCTCGTCAATGGGTTTGCATGATATCTTATGGTAATTTTTTTAAATAGTCTATTTAAGTGTGTGAAACGGGTTTGTATGAAAGTTCAAGTTAAGTAGGTAACAAAAGGTGGTGGTTAACTCTAGGCACAAGAACGTTTAGATTAGAAAAAGCTTGTGGTTTGACTTAGTACTTCTGGGACACGTATACCAGTCTTCAGGATGAAAGTCCTGTGTTCTCCGACACATCTACCACCTTGACACTCCTCCCCCGATTTCCTTTTTTTCCTTCCTCAGGACAGAATTCCTACAGTAATAAATATGATTACATACAAATCATAGTGCATTTCTTTCTGTAGGTATATGTACGAGCAGTGAGTAAGGACAGCCTGAACTCTTTCAGTGAATATATGGCCTTTGAGTATTGTAACTAAATAATGTGTCCCTGTCCTTTAAAGTTAGTGTTATGTGACATTTTCTTTGGAAATATTATGACAAATCACAGATCACAAAGTGAAAGCTCACGTTTGCACACATTGCTCCAGGATAACTGTATGTGCACGTGTGTTAGTGTGTTCCTTGAAAAAAATCCACACTTTGAGTCAAACTGTTTTCAAAAGGTAGGAGTGGATTCAATAAATTTCATGCGAGATCAATCTTTAAGCTTTGTAGCTTTGAGTTTGGCTTCTGAAAACTTGAGCAATGCTTTCACAATGATAAATATGCTGTGACTAAAGCTCTACTTTCACCTCATTGTATTAGCTAAACTGAACAGTCAGCTGAACTAGTGGACAACGGCAGGTACCCACATTTACTAACCTTGTTCTTGCATTTTCATTACAGAGTCTCAAAACTCCACATGGCTTCTATGGAAGCAGGAAAAAAGGTGATGGATGAAGGGTGGTGAGGTTAGAACCCCCCTTTTAAAATATTCTACCATACGACTCGTTGGCAAATACTATTAAGCTTTTCCTCTTTCGAATGTCCCTCTTTCCCTCTCTAGCTGTTTCTGAAGCTGACCTCAGGTAGGCATTCTTGCTCATAGGAAATATCACTACATTCACAACTGGTGTAAATGTTTACACAACATGTTAACAGATTGGCTGCGAGCTTCGGTCACAGATTCGTTTCATAAACAAAAAGAGGGCCTTGGATTTTGCACTGACAAGGGGTTGTTCTGGGTAAATTACTGCATCTGATAACCGCACTCTACACTCCCTGGTACATAGCTCACAACATTTGAATCTGTCTCAGCTCACTTTTTTGTGTTTATCAGTGAAATAGTTAAAGTACTGTAGTTTCCTTACACTGAGTCATAAAGAAAGTGATCTGCCTAACTTTGCGTCAAAGAGAATTTACACTTAGTGAGAAAGCTGTTTCACAGAAGTGAAACCATCCCCATTAGGATTTATATTCAACCCTTTTCACCACGACAATACTCATATCTATGTAAAAGCAAAATGGGGAAATAAAGGTTTATGTATGTGACATTTCTGGCTGTCTGCACGCAGTTTCAGTTTACCTTAAAATGCAGTGCTCTCCGAAACTCTCATCGGCTCAGGGACATTAACATCTGCATCATATGTGGTCAGCCACAGTCTGATGTTTTTCCCCACCCCTAAAGCATACTTCCTCTGTGCACGTGTGCAAAACCGAACCTCCCTCCTCCTACATGTGTCTTCCCCTTTTTGTACTTCATCTCATCTATTCCCCACACTCCTTGCTGACATTTCAACTGAGGCTGTCAACGGCGTGTCATCTCAACTATACTATAACAAAAATTATTCAGACAGTAAACAGACAGAGAAACCACTATTATTATTACATTAGCTGATAATTATCTGCTGTAATCATTTGAGAGCACCATGTGGGACTGTTGTGGCTTGGCTGCATGTCAGTATCTCTGAAGAGTCTCCTCTGAAGCTCGTCCTCTGAACTGCTGGACTGAACTCTACCAAACTTAATGCAGCCCTGGAATGTGTCTGAAACTCTTCACTCACTGAACAGCTTTGTTTTACAATCAGGACACACCTCTTCCCAAAAACAACAGGTGAGGTCATCATTGATTACAGTTCTGGATGTGAGATATTTGGAAATTATACTGGATTAAAAAGAAACAACACCTCAAAAACGTTACCGGGAAAAGGTCATGCATGTGAAGTATTTTTTAATGTTTTGCAAGCAGGTTGGTCATTAATTATTTTGAACCCTCACTTTCTTTGCGAGTTTTGTTTTCTTCCCCTGTGGATAGTTGTCAGTGGCATGCAAGAGGCTGTGTGAGTCGGCGTGGCGAAAATAATTAGGCTAGAATTGCTAAATCTCTGCAAGGTTGAATGTTTTCCCAGCAGTGTCATCTCGACAATCTCACTAGTGCGGAAAACTACTTGACAAGAAGACAGTGGAAGAGAGAAATGTACTGCAGGTGAACTGTGATACACAGCTTTGGTATTAGGGAGGCAAACTATAAAACATAAATCAAATCATATTTTTCCATTATGCTTGGAAAGGGATTTTTCACATCGTGCATTCCCTCTCTTGAGGGGAGGCTGAAGTATAGCTCTTTTAAAGCCTCACTGGTGACAAGGCTGTGTAATAACAACCAGCTCAGTTCCGTTCATAACATTAACAAACACATAGTTGGCTCAGATGGATGAAAGGATGAACTGAAGCCTGGACCAGCTGTTGGAACGTATTAGGGTGATAAAATTAAAAGAAACAATATCTTACATGTGAAAAATACACCAAAGGATGAAAACCTATGAACTAGAGAAAATAGAAAACAGCCCATATTGACTGTAAAAAGCAGAGATGGAAACATGTGGATAGAACCAAGTTTTGTCAGTTTTAGATTTATTGTGGAGGGGGGAGGGTGGGGGATTTATGGTTAGTCATAGAGCCAGCCAGACTGATGACTAAACAGCAGCCAAGGAATTTTTTTTAGAAAAGGTATCAAACTTATGAGCAAAACTTTCCGAAACTAGTCAGTCTAGTTTCCCAACCCTAATAATTTGAAAAATCCATTAAATCAAAGCCATTTATACACACACACACACGCACACGCACACACACACACACACACACACACACACACACACACACACACATTTGCACACACACACACACATGCGCGCGCACATACACAATCACTCAAACACACACACACACACACACACAATCACTCAAACACACACACACACAATCACTCAAACACACACACACACACACACACACACACACACACACACACACACACACACACACACACACACACACACACACACACACACACACACACACACACACACACACACGCACACATTATGGCTCACTAAAAATGGCCTTGCTCTAAATGGCTTCTCCATTATTGAGTTTGGATGGGACAGCCCATCTCTGCCTGGACGCTAATGGCATTAGATGCTTCCTGAGCCTATAAACACACCGGGGCCAGGCCTAAGCGATAGAACAGAAGGTAGATTTCATTTCCTCATGCTGATTTCTCAAAGAGAGAGGGAATTGATAGAATTAAGTCTTCAAAAAAAGGTAATAAGGGCTCTTTTACATCAAAATAGCAACCATATGTTGTCTTTCTAGGACATACTTCAACGGATCTATATTAAGGAATGACCAGGGACTTATTATTACCCATTTTCTGATGTCATCTAGCTGGGCAGTCAGTAATTTTTGGCTTTTCAGCACCAGAACATTTTCAAGAGGAAGCAACATAGACTACTGTAGGATGCCTGCCTAACAGATGGGAATCACACCCACAGCTTTGTGATGGGACTGACCATCAGTGAGGATTTTGGTATGAAAATTCCAGTAGGGCCAGACAGTAATCATAAAAAAAAACAAAAGATTATGCAGTCCAGATGTACCATAGATATACATTATACTGAACCATACTTGCTTGCTGCAGCCTATGCATCTCCAATACCAGTGATGACAAAATGAAATAAATAAAATAATAATTCTGAATAATAAAACTCATGCGGTGAATGGCACACTGCTAATACATGTGAGTCAATACAGCAATTAATAATTGAGGAATTATATAATAATACATTTGGCTCAATGTTGAAGTTGACTTGTTAAACATGGAATGCTGCGGTCCTGTCCTAAATGTACTGTGGATAATCCACATGATGACTTCTGTACTATAACGTTAAAATACTATATCAGTCCCTCTTTAGCTTGCAAGCAAGACGTGCACACTAATGCACTAAAATCAACAATGGGATGCTTTTAGGGGCCGTGACTTTCAGACCCCAGTTGAAAAACTAAAAGTTTGTATTTAACACGTGAGCATGTCGACTTAGAACACAACAGGTGAAGTAGGACCTGCTCTGCTGTGACCCACCAAGCGGACACAAGCAAGCAACATCAGACACAAAGACACGCTTTCCAAGAAAATAAATTGCATTGAGAATATAATGAAAAATTGCAAACATTTTATTGCTATTTAGTTAAGCGCAACACATTATTGTGTCCGGCGTTCCTAATGCAGAAATGCCACTGCTGACCTCGCATCCACAGTATCAATCAAGGAAGGAATGAATTGTTTTATTCATAGGGCATAAAGTTCACATTACTTATTCAAGCCACAGTGAACATTTACACAGCCCTTGTCTGGGAGAGATGCTTAAGCCACCAAGTTCTGCTAATGGTTGTTACATCAGACATTAAACTGGGCCATCAGTCACTCTCTGTGAAGATACATTTAAATTAGCAATAACTGGTTGTATTAGGCACTTACTGCAGTAAAATGCAAATGCCCACTTTACGAGTTCAGTCTTTGCTGCTGCTATCTGCCACTCTGATTTAGACCATGCATGGCAATAAACGCATAAAATGTGAACTGCTCAGGGGAGTTCGGAGCAGAGGTTTCGTTTACACTTTTTTAACATAGCCCACAACTTACTGTCAACTCACTGTATAGTGTAAACCAGATTCGGTTTAGAGATTACACACAACTGTGTAAGGTATTTCTCATTTCCACTAAAAATCACAACTGTGACTTCCTTGTTCCGCTGTACCTGCATTTAAGTACAAGTAGGAGCTAGTATGCCTATGTATTCATATACCACCGTAAAGTGTCTGGTAAATACACCATAAGTAGTGGGCTGTATTAGTGTTACCAAGGTATTAACATCAAATCATCTGATATAAAAAATTATAGTATCATTTGATGCTCTCAGTTTAAAAAACAACAACAGGACATTTAATAAAAAATAAAGAGTGACATGTTTTCTCCACACAGAGCAGTTGAAGCGAAATGGAGGGGATTTTGGCATCTCAGTTTCTGTTTGTACTGAGTACACCCATTATCATCAGGGAGCATGACTAAGCACCATATACTGTAGAGCCAAACTATCTCAGATTCAGACACGTCTGAGGACAACCAAATGATTTTCTCTTGAATTCACTGAACCACAAAATAGGATGGGGAATACAAAATGTCCAAGCTGTATTGCAACTCTTATGGTATCGAGTGTGCTCATTATGGCTGTTTTCACTTCTACTCAGCCAAACTGACAAACTCTCGGTGGAACAAGTACTTGGAAAACTCTACTTACTTGTTTCAGTTCAATGTTAGTTAAGTAAACAAATACAGAATATGATCCCTTAAAGGATGAAAAGTAAAAATACTCATTATGCAGAATGGCTCCTTTCAAAGTGATGTTATGAACTATTATCATATTCTGTTTTTATCATTTATGAATATATTTGAATGTTCTAATTCATCAATGCGGAGCTATTAGTAGTAGTATTTCCTCCTACCATTTAGGCATATTTATGTAACAAGTAACTATATGTGTCAAATATCTGTATAGTGAAGTAAAAAGAACATTTCCCTTTGAAATACAGTGTATTAGTATGAAGTAGCATAAAAATGAAAATTAAAGTACAAGTACCTCACAATTCTACTTATAGTACTTGAGTAAATGTGCTAAGTTATAGATTATACCACTGTAAAATAATAAACTCTCTTTTTTATAGGTGAATTTCTAACCCTGAAAGCGAAAGAAAACCAAAGGAACAATGAACTTCACAGTCCAACCAGCAGCAACAACAACCACAAACTCAACTGTGTGTGTTAAAATTGGCGAGAGTGTCATCAGTGACATCCTGATGTCTGTTTACATTCTGGCTTTTATCTTTGGTTTGATCTTCAACGTGCTGACCCTGGGCCCCATTTGGCAACAAGTGCGCCGTCAAAACGTTCTGGGCATCTTCCTGCTCAACCTGTCACTCTCAGACATGCTTTTTGTTTTAACGATGCCCCTTTGGATCAATTATTACCGGCAGGACCACCACTGGAAGTTAGGTGCTGTCTCCTGCAGTATAGCTGGCTTTGTCTACTACACCAACATGTACATCAGCATCTACCTGCTCTGCTGTATCTCTGTGGACCGCTGCCTGATGGTTACCTACCCGCTCCGCTCCAAAACCCACCGTACATCACGCTACGCCTGGGCACAGTGTGCTACTGTTTATATTGTAGTGATGGCGCTGCACATCATGGTTCTGGTCAATGACAATCTCACTGATGCCCATGATGAGGTAAACAACAATGACCGTTGTTATGAGACTTATCCCATGCAGAAGCCTGTTGCCTTGTTTAACCTGCTCAGAGTAGGCATTGGTTTCCTGTTACCCCTTCTGGTGTTGGCGGTGAGCTACTGGAGGGTGCTGGCCACTGTGGGCCAGAGTCCCGGCCTGAGCGCCCAGGCTAAGAGGAAGGTCCGCCTGCTGTCCTTTGGGGTGATTGGGATCTTCTCAATTTGCTTTGCTCCATATCACATTCTCCTTCTCACACGCTCACTAGTCTTCTACAACAGTGATGACATACAACCTCTGGGAAGTTACTGCCAGTTTGAACAAAAAATGCACTTTTCATTCTCATGCACGCTGGCTATGTCCAGTCTCAACTGTGTGGTGGACCCTGTGTTGTATGTGTTGGTCAGTAATGGAGTACAGGAGGAAGTGAAACTGTGCTGGAGGAGGCATAGAGGGACACAAACAGGGAACTGTGCTCTAACTATATTCAGTAGAGGAAAGTCCAATACTACCTTAATATGAAAAGCAAGCTGTATATGTGGTTGTATAAGTTAACCTTTGTATTTGTATGAATGTGTGTATATGTGTGTATACATTTATACAATTACGCTTGGTACTATGTTTTTCTGAATCCATTCATGACCCTCAATTACATAATTAACAATTGAGTCATGTTTGAGGCTGTTTAAACTCATAATTTTAAGAGTAATCGAGTACGCATGCAGCAGGAATATTTGCAACTCATAATCAACCCTTCATATACAGACAGTCAGACATCATTTGAGAGTGCTAGATATTCGCTCGTCTTTGTTTGCCCACCCCCTCACACACCCTTATATCCTGCACAGTGATGATAAGGGGGTTGGGATGAATAACATGCAAGCTCTGTAATTGGATTGTATTTAGGCTCTCACAAGAATTCATCAGTGGCAGCCACTTCTGGTTTGTGGCTGGACACAGCTGAAGTTGAAGAGCACTTGTGATTTCCTTCTAATCCATACAAGGATGTTGTGATTGTGATCGTGCAGCCCTGGTATGGCTGAAAGTGTGTTAATTCTAAAGCATGCCACAAAGAAAGCACCTATTTGCATGATTGTGTGCATTTATCGTCCAACAATCAGTGAAACTTGTTGAATGTAAATATCTATCTAAATAAAGCAGTGGTTTGAGCAGGTACTTGGCTTTAAGCTTTTTTTATGAAAAAAATGTGTGATGATGATCAATTTGCAGTTGGATTTTATACATTTCCCCAGGGATGGAAGACCTTTGGAAATAATAAGCCCATACAAGCACTTTGCCGTTAGTGTCAGACATAGAGCACAACTGTGAAGCACAATTGTCAAGGGGGCAAAGGCTGCAATCAGGAGACCTGTAATGCTGTGTGAAAGTCTTATGTTTGCCACAATAACTGAAAAGGTAAAGAAGGAAAAGACAAAACGAAAGAAAGAAAAAAACCCATTTACACTAACAACGGGAAAGGTACAATTCCTGGGGAAAATGACCAGGGTTAGGTTTTTAAAAAATTAATTAAATTAAAATAGTTCTTCATTTGAGTGTTTTGATATTCATTCATAAAAAGTAAAACTGGGAGGAGGGTTAAATAATGGTCTAAAATAAGGCTACATTTTGGGAGAGAGAAAAACTGGCATGGCTATTACTGTTAAAAAAAAGAAGTACATTAAAGGTGCTGTACTCAAAATAATGACAAAAAAGTTGCACACTATTCTCAATGACCATACCCCAACTCATCAAATACCAACGTATTGGAATGGCCCTCAGTGTCTGATACCGATGCCAGGGCAGTCTCTTGCACAACCTCAAAACAAACACAGAAAGTCAGATTACAACACATACAAAGGGAGAGTGACTTCATTCTCTGCTCAGGATGCCACTATATGTTTACAATATTTGTTTACTGCCATATGACTGGTTTGAATGTCGAGTACAGTCCTTTTAATGCAACTTATTCTTAATATCATATTTTAATAATGCACCAGGTTAGAGGCTTTTTTGTACAATTTCAAACATAATTTCTCTGAGAATCTTTCATATCCAAGCAAAATTGTTTGTCCCTGGTGGACCACCAGGACGTCTGTTTGTTCCTGCCGGCGTTCGCTCCCAGGTACTCCAGTGGGGAGACTCTTCTCGCCTTTCCTGTCATACCGGAATCACCAGAACCCTAGCCCTTCTTCGTCGCCACTTCTGGTGGAAGACCATGGCTCCTGATACCAGGGAGTTTGTCCTGGCCTGCACCACCTGCGCTCGAGGGAAGACTTCTCATCGACCCCCAGCAGGCCTTCTCCGCCCTCTCCTGGTTCCCGGACGACCATGGTCCCATATCGCTTTGGATTTCGTTACCGGACTTCCCTTATCCCAAGGTGAAGACACCATTGTTACCATTATGGATTGGTTCTCAAAGATGGTACATTTTGTTCCATTTCCTAAGCTGCCGTCGGCCATGGAGACGGCACAAATTTTAGTGGACCGTGTTTTTCGCCTTCAGGGGATACTGGCAGACATCGTCTCAGACCGTGGTCCCCAGTTCACCTCCCGTGTCTGGAAGGCTTTCTGCCAGGCCTTAGGAGCAAAGGTCAGTCTATCGTCGGGATTTCATCCCCAGTCTAATGGCCAAACTGCACTGCTGTACTGCAAATTCCGTCCATCTTCACCCAAGCAGTGCTCAAACGTTGTTCCAAATTAGTTGCCACCGAGTTTGAAAGAGAGACTGAATAAGTAACAGATGTAAAATAGAAGTAACCACCGTATCATGTCACTAGCCTTCATGCTGCTTTCTACTGTTTACTAAACCTGTTTTCCACTGTTTGTGACATATAGGTCTACTGGCAAAGGGAGTCTATCCTATGTTACCTGCTTATATACACTGATTTAGGTGGAAAAAGGATAAGAGTGGGAGAAAGTGAATCAACATTACTGTTTTTCTTTCTTTGATATTTTGTCCATTATTCATAGAGTGGCTCTCTCATCCATAAAGAGGGCTATAATGCATATTGATATATCAACTGAGCACTTAGCAGTCTGAATTAAATAAGTTGTGAGTGAACATTTTACATCTTTTTATTAAAATGCCCCCTTAATATGTAGATAATGTCATTGTTGTTGTTATCCCGTGATATTCTGTAGTTTTGCTTTTGTCAACAAATCTGTCAAACAAACCAACTGAATTATCTTACCTATAAACATTGTCTGTAAAGCCGCTGCTGGTGAAGATTCATCTGCCAGATCAGATTCTGTGTTCTCTTAAGGTCAAGAGAAAGCTCTGCTGCTTGGGAGAGAGTCAGGTGGAAAAAAGAAAATCATAATTCATACGATTTCATGAGATGTTCCCAACAGATGTCCTTACCTCACCCTGGTATTTCACCTCAGTGCCCTTGCAAATGAAAGCTTGAGGCAATTTGATGAAGCACAACTTGAAAAAGAGATTTGATTCCACATTTGCAAATGTTAAAAATGCTGTCAAGTCGAAATTACCCAAAGATGCAGTCCACTGAGAAATTAGCAAATAAATCCATTTGTATACTGTAAGAAGTTTGATTTAATTACAAAATATGTTCCTGTGTGGCTAAAGGTTTAACATGCAGTAATAATTGCTTGATCGGCTAAAGGCATCCATCACAAATATATATGAACAAATTATTTATTTTATTTCCCGTCTTTAACAGAATAATATTATATAATAATAACTGACCCGACATCCATCATCATGTGACAATAGGCCCCAGATATTACAGATCCATTTTCTCTGAACTCTCAAGAGCTTTTAAGGAGCTATCGCAGGCGGTAGCCAGACTCCTTGGGAAATCAATATGGTTTCATTGATTCGCTGTTCTTACTCATATTTTCATAATGCAGGGTTGGTCTAAATGCACTATGTAGGCAAGCTATGCTTAGACTGAAGTTATTTCAGCATTAAGCATTGTTTGTGATAAGACAGCACTCAATATAAAATAAATTTTAATTTCCCCTTCCATGATTAGCAATCACGTCTAATATTTGTATTAAGCCGCTGCTCGCCGGCTGCTCACTGTGTTATTAAGTGTGTCTTTCGTGAAGCAGCAAGTCTTAATGATGAACTCAATTTGTCCGAACCCTAATGCATTTCTGCACCACATACCCAAAGTGATTTGTCATTAGATTTAATATTTCATTAGCAAAACAAATTTAATTTTCACTGCGTATTGTACAGTCATATAGGCTGCCGCAGTAATCCACAAGTTATATATACATAAAATACATGGTTTTTTTTAGTTAACATTTGGGTTTCTTGGACAACAAAATTACTGAGTTTGATAAGAACAAGGCAGCCTATTTTAAGACGTTTTGATTTTCTGTCCCTCAAACTTTGCTCTCATCAACCTCATTTCCAGCAAAAAAACAATAACAAAAACAGATAAACCTCTATGCCTAGGCTGGTCTCTCATGACGACAAAGTGCGAGCATACGCATAAGCCCAAAGAACAGGATGCTGACTGCAGCTTACTTAACGGATACTAGTGTCATTAGAATAATATCATGGGAACACGAAAGATTTCAAACAGGGGCTTCAATCTCTTTAAACGGATATCTGCATATCAATGCAAGAATCTTTAGGCAACAGGGTGGGATTTTGGTACTGGAAGCATCCTGATTACCATTGATCATATGACCCAGACAACAGAAGAGCAAAAAAAAGAAAAAAAGTCAACACCCATAGGAGTATGAACCTGAAAAGATGGAGGGCTCTGAATGAACTGTTTAGACCCTGCCTGCACTCATACTACTTCAAAAGATCCAGGTCAAGGCATGATTGCTTCTTGCTTGAACACCTATACCTTGTTTGCTCATGCTCATTCTTGTACATGTGCATTTTGCTGTGCCGAAGCCAACCTCTCTCAACCCGGCCAGGGCCGGGAAGTGTGCAGTGCAGTACGGTTGCACTCACGAGGGCCAAATGAACTAGAATTTAACTGTGAATTGTTCTTAGGCCCAGTACAAACGTTAAGTGTGAGTGCACCCTTAGAGAGAAAATCCAAGGCAAAGTTATCAGATTATTAAAAGGTGGCAGTTGGCATCAGCGTGTATCGTAGCTACACTGAGAATTTTAGTTCCTTCCACTTGGCTTACCAAACTAATTTTGGCTTATATCCTAAGCAGCAATAATAATGAAAGTTGTAGAACTTTGAATAACTCAATTAATAGAATTAATGCCGCTCACATATAATTAGGATCACATTAATCGGTTCTTTGGTAGCTCTTTTAACAGGAGGCGTGTTCAAAAATGTACTTCATACTCTTTGAATAACCAACAAAGCACTAAGAAAGCATTAACCACAGTTGATGGGAACTCAACAGGAATGGCGATAGCAAAGTGACACTTACAAGGGACTTTATTATTCAGACTCTGAATATTATGGTGATCATTGTGTCAGTCAGCCACTGAAACACATTTATGAATTTGGTACAGAGGTGTGAAGGTGTTATTTCAACTGAATATTATATATTATATTATGACTCAGTGCAGTACATTTTATATATATATATATATATATATATATATATATATATATATATATATATATATATCACCCCAGTCCACACAAACTTTGCACACTACATATACATACACAAACACACACTTATTTACATTGTTGGGTAATGTTTCTCGTAACTCATTAAGAGTACTTTTGCCCCTTTGCACAAAAATAACGTTGCACTTTTTTAGTTTTTATTTATTGTATTTTAACTCATTAAGTATGGAGGCTATCAGAGGAAATGTGTGGTTTGATCTCTGTATTTAAGCTGTTGTGACACTGTAATTTCCTGTAAACAACAAACAGGATCTATCTATCTATCTATCTATCTATCTATCTATCTATCTATTGCACATGTTGGTTATATCGTCCAGAGGATGCGCATATGCTTACCTTTGAATGTACTGACTCTACCATCATTACATAGCCCCGTCTACAGATCAAAATCAGTAACTTTGCAGCCTAATAACATAACTGACTTGACTGAAGAGATATTTAGCCTAAATCCAGCTCTGTTGTGGCAATGTGGGCAGTGAGATGAACAGTGCGTGGGTCTGTACTTCCATGTACATGAAAGTAGGCTAAATATAAAACCTTGAGGGTACCTGATAAGTCTTTGCAGAGACATACTCTGTAATTTAACTGTGGCCATCGAAACGTCTGTCCTCTGTCTCAAATGCATAAAAGTCACGCTCTCTCTTTCTGGTGACAGGGGCAGGTGGTGGTAGTTTGGTTGTTCTTGCAGAGAAATACTACAATAGTTTAAAAGTACCAGATTACTTATTTGAGATTATAAATAAAGCGTTAACCCCACTGGTTATTTAACCAGGTGACACAAAGTTTTACAGTTGAGCCAAAACATAGAGAATAACTACTACATAATGACACTAAAAATGAACAGGCTATGTGTACTTCGACATAGTAAATCTAATAAAATGTAGGTGATGTGCAATACAAAAGATATATAACATACATCAGTACCAGGGACAAGATAAAACAATTACATTATGTCTGTTGCACATGTTCTCTTCTTGGTCTAATCCATGTCTGGTGAGAAGAGTTCATTGTTCGGTCATCTCCCTAAAGTTAAGCGTTTACTGTTTTAGTATAACCAGGCCCTGCAACCTCTGGTCTCAACCTCCAGTCTTGCTCTCTGTCTGCTACAGAACCCATCAGCCTATGCATGTGTTTATGCTCGCCTTTCTACTGTAAATTTGTAGGATCTGCTTAGTGTCTATGCCAGAAGCTCAGACATACAAGAAAAACACAGAGATCCCTGTGGATGGCTTAATCTTCTTCATAATTATACTAAAATACAGTCTGGTCTGTATCTGCTTCTTCGTCTGTTTGTCATAAGTGGCCGTATTTACCATTTACCATATTCACCATTGCCTCTGGTGACATTGTACAAGAGAGGACTACATGTGTCATAAGTCACAAAATGTTGGAAAAGCATGGAGAAATGTGGTTAAAATGGATGTTGAGCAGTAGTTGTCAGTTGCCTTGACACCTCAGACATTAACATGGTTAATGTCTAATGGGTGTAGGTGTTCTGGTTGGTAAGGACAAAGATCTGGATGTCAGGAGCTGCTACAGCAGCTGTATCATAGTTGGCACGGTCTGGAATCAGCTCCTGGATGTTGCCCTCTCCACCATTACCCCCTGAGGATTGCGACAAGGACATAGGTAACCTTTCAGGTGCATGCGCACCTTGCTGTGCAGTGAGGCATAGATGAAGGGGTTGTAACACGCAGAGCTCATGGCCACTAGATGACAGCAGACTTGTAAGACATTTATGTAGCGCTTCCCTATGATGTGGAAGTCTGGATCCAAGTCCAGCATCAGGTTCAGCACCTAAACAGTGACATGGTAAAACTTGTGTTATGGACATGGCTTTATTCAAATGCACTGAATCTGTTAATTCTTAAAAGTTCACTCAACTTAAAGCCATTTTGTTTATGATTTTTTAAAAGTCTGACTAATTATGCAATTACCTTTTGGTTTAACGCTAATACTAAATGGCCATGGGGCCAGGGAGCAATTTCACCAAATTTGTGACATGTATGCTGCAATTTATAACTTCCTCTTGCCCATTTGACACCTTTTACTAATCACAAGATATGCAAAATTTCCTGGGAAACATGTAAATGTATCAGCAATTGACATGACATAATGGCTTGCAGTTTAGGATCTCAGACTCACCTGCAGGGGCAGCCAACACAGGGCGAAAGCAAGCACTGAGGCTACCAGCAGAGAGAAGGTTTTCCTCCGCCTTTGGCTCCAGCGCCGCTGGCTATTAGATGTCTCCCCAGGAACGGAATAGCGTTTCAGGCTGATAGTGATGGCACAGTAAGATATGCTGACAGACAGCAGTGGGATCATATAGGAGGCTATGAGAGTAAAGCAGGAGTAGAGCAGACGCAGATTGCCACTATGTGGCCAGAATTCCTCACACACTACTAAGTTGATGCCATTAGGTCGCAGGTCCATATAGCGCGTGTAGAGAGATTGAGGTGCAGCAAGGGCGAGAGATAAAAGCCAGACCCCCAGAGTCACTGCACCACAACCCCACACAGAGATCCTCTTCCGTATTGGGTGAGCTGAGACAGAAAGGAAAAACATTGCATGGATAAAGCACCAAAGCAGTACATTTTTTCACACATTAAAGCCACCATGTTTTGATTTTTGTATTATAGCCCATAGAAAAAAGAATCTTGGTGAAAATGGTGCTGTCTATGTGTTAGTTTCAGTCCACAAACCACTTGAACAAAAACAACACATTTTCAAACCCTATAAATCGTGGGTTTGAAAAAAAACTTCTCATGAGTATAAAAATAATGGTATGTCCCTTACCTACAACAACATAGCGATCTACAGCAATTGCAGTTAGTGAAAGCACTGATGCAAACACTGTGGCACATTGCAGTAAGGGGACCAAGTGGCAGAGCAGCCTCCCAAAAGCCCAGCCATGGCTGTCAAAGGCATAAGACACAGTCAGTGGAACACAACTCAAACACATCAGCAGGTCACCAGCTGCTAAGTTACTGATGAAAAAGTTAGTGGCATTGTGGAGTTTTTTGTCGGATAAGATGCAAGCCAACAGGAAGGAGTTTCCAACACCAGCCACAACCACTACAAGGCAGTAGAGAGGCAGGAAGAGAGGCTTGTAACGTAGAAGAAGCTCTATGCCTATAAACATGTCCAGGGGGTCACTGTGGTTGAGTCCTTGGCTTATGCTGTCTTCTAGTCTTTGTCGTCCTGTTGCATAGCTTGTGTTACCGCTTACACTGAAATCCCCGTCCATGAAGATATCCATGTCTCTGGAGGTCCACCTTAAAGTAAGGGAGAGAATAATCAACAATAAATCAATAAGTATAACCTACTCACATTTCTACCATTCGGGATTCTTTTAGCATCACATGGATAATCTAATGTAACACCTGGGCATTTTCTATAGGGAATTAATTTAATCTGAAAGTGTTGCTGACATTGGCTTTCAGTGGCAGTGACATTTTGATTTAATGGTTCACAACGATATGCAGTGGAGGTTCTAGACCATTTCAAATGGGGGACAGAGCAAGTCAACAGTATATTGATAGAAGTAGAATACAAGTGTACATTATTAGAAGTGACTGCATGGCTAGGTAACACCTAAGGCTCTTATAAGGCTTTTTTAACTGTTCAAGAAACTGGTTCTTTAAAGAGAAAGACCTGGCAACTGTGTAAAAGACTATAAAAAAAGTAACTTAAACAGGATATAAAGCCCTATTTTTATTCAATTTTCATGTTGAAAAAAAAAAGAAAACTTAAAAACATGATTATTCTTAATCAAGCTTTGGATGAAGGATTTCTATCATTTCTAAGCAAAATTATGGACATTTTTTCCGCAATGGACATCAGAGATAATGATCCTCGAAAAGTTTAAGTCACTCGGGACCTTTCAGCTGTTGTCTGGCTCACTGCATTGTGAATATACCAGCAGGATGGGCTGTTTTGATCCAAAAGTCATCATAAAACTACTCGGACAGTGATAGATTTTGATTTTAACTCAGTTCCAAATTTGTGTTTGATCAGCTTCAGTTTAATTTCATAGAATCACATTTCATTGTGCTTATACCTTTGCAGTGATCTGACTTATTTTGTCTTGTTTTAAGCCTGTAGATATAAAATAGCAGTCCACAGTCAAACATATCCAGGGAAAGTTTCTGTGAACTCTTAATCTTGAATTGATTAGGTCTGTATTGAATTGTCAAGAATATTTGTTAGTACAGTCTTTTTCTTTTTTTATAATAGTAATACCCATAGCTGTTGCAGTTAATACTGAAAACACCAAACTGCTTTTATTCTTTAAGTAAATCCCTACCTGCACTTTACCTTCCTGATACCTTTGAATCTTTTTTTTCAATGTTATCTTCCTTTCTTAAAAAAACAACAACAACAAACAAACCCTGACCTTTATCCACATAAAGTGTTTCATATACAGTATATTCAATTTATTGTTGTGGGTGAATATATTTGCTTTTCCCTAAAGGATTTGTTGTATTTTTCTCCCTTTAAGGTCACGTGGAAACTCAGTTGAAAGTGCATATTGATTGAAAAGTCCCTCAAGAAGTTTTATAGATTAAAAAGTGACTTTCCTATTCAGAAGTGAGCACCTGAATGCAAAGCTGTTTGCATCAAACTACTGTCAGAGGCTGTGGCTTTCCACCAGCACATGAACAATCAGCAGCATCTAACCCTTCAGGTCGACCAACCCAAAATTCCTTATCTGTCGGAAAGAGATTGTTTCCTGGTGTGTCTAATGGATTTAAGGTGTGCTGAACTGGCCTATTCTACTGTATGGAGGACATAAGCATATAATATTTCTGTATTAGTAGGCTTATAGATGTGGCACAGAAAGCACTGACATTTAAACTGCTTTTCTTACTGTTGTCTGTGAAAAGGATAACTACAAATCTACTTTTGTGATATTTGATACATGTCCACACACCTAACAACAGATTAGGTCGATTACCAATGACTCCCAAAACAGCACATATGACTGTTCTATTTAATGTTGTGAAATATGGTTTTAATCATGCAACTGTAGTAGTGGTATGTTGTTGTTGGGCTATGTTGTGAACAGGACCTGGTAAATCTCTGTAAAATCTTCCGTAGAATAAATAGAGACTTTTTATTTTGAAGAGTTCACATTTCAGTTATATATTTGTCACGGTTTTCATGTCACTAAGAATGATGGTATCGACAGACTGATGATGAGTACTTGAGAGTTAACAGTGTTTTATGTTATGCTGCTAACTAATATCATAGACTGTATAAAAAATGGACGTAGCCTCTCCGCCAGGGCCTCTTCTCTCAACTTGATCCAATCATATTCGCCCCTGGGAGCCGCCATCTTGTCAGACTCTGACTTTTTGGATAACAGGAGTGGGATTCCTGTGTCTCTAGCGGAGATTACACCAGGTCCGGAACTGAAGTGTAGGCAGCCAGCATTTATGATATATGATTTAAACTGATATTCAACACAGTACCATGGACTGTAAAACAACGACCCCCACGGCCCGATGCTCCAAATTAGCATCTAGTGTATGGGTCATAGATAGCTGACTGTACTGCAAATCATGGTGCGAGTGTGGCTATTTAATTAGCATAACAAAGCTAACGTTAACACAGTGTATTCCTAAACCATGTGTTTGTACAGTTGATAGAAGAGCAAACCATCTTATCACTTATGGTAACACCACCACACGAATGACTGCAGTCGAGATGACAGAGTTAGCATGCTAATCCTGACAACTAGCCTCCGAGGAGAAGTCTGTCAAGAGGCTGCGCCCCCAATTATTCTTAAACTTTAACCTCCAATAAAATAAAATCTTGCCTGTTACAAAAATATTTACCCTCCTAACTGTTGTCATGGAGATATGACTTAACCATACAGGGGAGAGTGTTTTTTTGTACACAAGCACTAAATAGGTTTAATTGTGCTGTGACAACCGGCCTGTTTAACATGGGGGTCTGTGAGAAACTGCTCTATTGTGCAAACTGCTCCTACTGGACACTCGGAGAACTGCAGTTTTTGGCACTTCCGTATTGGATTAACCAGGAAATCGCAGTGGTGGGGGCTTGACTAATATGAAAAGAGGTGGGTTGTCGCTGGAAGCGCTATCTTGGTTTTATTTTGAAATGCTACCTGTTGAACTCACTTGTTGAGCTTCATTTCCGCCCGGTCTTTACTACGGAAAGGTACGTATTTTATTGTCAATGTTTTCTTTCTGTCATTTTTGATGTATGTGTGATGTAAGTTGCTTCGAACTAATGTAAAATAAATGTTTTGTCATTTACATTTTTTTCCACATAGATTTAGTCTGCTGAGTGGTGTAAAGGTTGTTGAGATGACTGAGTAGTGGGACTGCGGTTTAGCCGCAACGTTAGCGGGTAAACTAATGTTTACTATTGTGGAGCACGTTGTGACTTTGCACACGCTGACACACACGCGCACACCCCAGGTCGGGATAACAATAACCTCTTAACTATTCAACAGGCCGCTGTGGTGGGACCACTGACTATTTGTCTTTCAGAGTGAGCTCACTTGTAAATCCAGAGTTAAGTTGTTTGTTGAGTGCCCTAGGTCTAGTTTGTGGTGATTACCCTAAAAGTCACAGCTCATGTCATACAGTGAGCTCAAGTTTAAAAATCGGGTACACTGTAATGGCTTTTATGGGGACTAACATCATCACATAGGAATACAATTGGGCTCATTGAATCCACAATAGTCTCAGCTTTCCAGTCATACCCAGTTTATGCAATTCAAGATTGTTTATGGACCCCACTATGCAGACATATCCAAGTACTGCCTGACCCAAGCAACATACCTGGTTACAGTTAAAGTGCAAAGTCTTCCAGGGGGGCAGTCATGCCAGGCAGGGCATGGCTTTTAAACAACAACACAGAGTAAGCCTCCCTCTGTGTTTTGAGTTAGGAAATGTCCAACGGGGAACAGTGGTTTGTTTTTCCTCAGCAACATCCAAAAACCCAAGCCCAAATGTTTATGAGCCATAAACATTTCCACTTATTCCAAAAGTCAAGGAATATTTGTGATAAATAATTGTGATCTCAATATTGATCAAAATATTTCTGATTATCATATTGACTATGATTGTGCAGCCCTATCATTTATACTATATTTTAATATCCAAGAACAGCGACTGAACTGTGTTACTGCAATGTTTACGTACCACACTTCTCGTTCGGATCATGCAAGTTAAGTTTTATTTTGCACTAAATCTAAGTAAAATGAGAAGAGGCTCTATTCAATCACACAGCGTTACACAAAATAAGACGTCACCATGTGGTTATTTCATATAGATAATTTATTGAATTACCGAAAATAATTAATGGTATCGTGATATCATTTTCAAGATATGAAATCACTTATGAAGATAGAAGCTTTTGGCTATAACGCTCAGCTCTTTATAATGAAATTTAATTCAAGGTCACAGGCAGGAGGACAGAGGAGAGGAGACAAGGCACAAATCACATAAATTAGAAGTGTTTTGTTGTGTCTGTTTTCAGAGTTGTGCTTGCAAACTCTTGGTGGAAGTTAATCATCTGGTAGCTGATTACAATGCAGTTTGATAATGTGTGACTGAAATTCTTTTAAATGTTTAATTTTATTGAACATACCATGTTCTGATATGGTATGTTCAGCATCCAGCATTTATTTAATTCAGTCCAATTTCATTTCATATTTCCAATGACATGGATATCTCATGCTGTACATATTTAACTAAGAAGTGCAAATATTCTCTTGTCACAATATGTTTTCAGCACAGTGCAAGGGAACCAAGTATATATTTTTTCAAATCTTTACTATTATTTAAAGCCACTTGCTGGTAATCTGACTCCGCTAACTTGGTGGTGGTACTAGAGGCAATTGACAAAAGTCACGAGGTACCAAAATTCAATGCAATCTATGAAATAGTTCATGAGACATTTCAGTCTGGACCAAAATGGTTGCCTAACTGACCAGAGATGACTCATGCCTTGAGCCAGAAACAGAACGTATAAGTGCAGAAAAATAACACCGATGGTTTGATGAGAATGAAAATGATATGAATCATATGCCATTGCGGTCCCAGGTCCCAGCACAATTAAACGCTGGTGGGAGATTTTAGATTGACGTTAGACAGTAATCAGACATTTCTACATATTCTCTGTATACGGATTGGGTACTGGCAGCTGGAGATGGGGCAGTTCACCCCCTGGGCACTACTTTGTTTTCCTTAAGCAAGGCACCAACCCCCAAATTGCTCCAGGGGCATCGTATCATGGTTGACTCTGGGCTACCGCCCTGAAATCTATGTGTGTATGTGTGAACATGTGCTGAAGAGGGGATCTAAATTTCAACTGGCAATTACCTTGAACCATGGTCTGAACAAATACTAAACAGTAATTTATTGTTAATTACTGTAATTATTACAGTCATTTATATCAGTTTGTACCAACTTAACCTGTTGAAACTTAAGTGAAAAAAAATCCCTAACATAGCTTAAAGGGAAGCATGCTTGTGTGTCTCTTTTTCATCAATGGAATTATGACTGAAAATGAATGGAGGTTATTTTTTCTAAAAGCAGTACAACATATTTTCATCGGCAGGTCTTTATGATATCTTACGAAAAGTAATGCACACAAATTTGTATGATAGCTTACAAAACAACTACTGGCATTTTACCTCAACAGTTACGTTTAGGGAAAAAAGTTGTCAGTTTGGTTTAGGCACCAAAACTATCATTACGTGTAGGGCTAAAAACAAAAAGCAAAATCCCTGCATCGATGATTCGTTAACTTCCTATCTTGCACGTTATGTGGCCTGTTCAGTGCAGGGATCATTGTTCCACACGGACCATTTTTGCGTATGCACACCACTACATCTGGAAGAGGTGAAGAATAAGTTTGGGATCATTTCACACTTAAAAAGAAGTGTCTGAGCTGAAACCATCCCGTTTCAGCCGCTGTTCCGGGTTAAGGAGTACAGTTGCCGTAGTTACGGAGAAACAGGAAGAGAATGGGTAACGTTAGCTGTCCTTGTGAATGCCACTATGTTCAGTTTTTCATGACAATGTTAAACATAACGTCACCTACCTGGTCAGTCTTAATAGTTTAGTTATTTTTTTTAAAGATAATTTTTTTATGGCAGTTTTCAAGCCTTTTATTATATAGGACAGACATGAAATGGGATGAGAGAGAGGGGGAGATATGCAGGTCAGAGTCGAACCCGCGGCCGCTGCCTCGTGGACCTTCAGCCTCTTTTCATGGGGCGACAGATCTAACAACTGTTCCACCGGCCGCCTCATAGTTTTGTTTGACTATGCGTCAGTCACATTTTGTACGTTGCTTGTTGTTACGATAAACAGGAAGAGAACGACTCTCTCTTCCTGATAATATCTATCTCTAATTAATTTTCTAAATAAATCTATTTATCTTTGAAACCTGTTTTACTAAACACGTGCGTCACGTAGAATTGTATGCGTCACTTTGAATCGTTTAAATAGTTAACTCATTCATGGTAAACTGCGAGTGTGTTGCCTTCAACACTCACACATCTCGTCTCTCTCTCTCCTCCTCAAGCACACGTGCACACTCAAACTAACAAACACGCACACACACAACCCCCACCCCTGTTAAGTTACCACACCAAATAGGCTTTCCCCCAGTGGCGGATTAGGGTAGTCATGGAACCCCAGGCTACTGTTTGTTTGGGGCCCCCCACATTATTAATCATGCTTTATCATAAACAACCCCCGCTAGAACAGAAGAAGAGTCTGCAACCATGTCAATTTAGGAATTTTCACTGTTCTTTCAGTCACTGTGCTTCTTTTTTTTGTGCTGTGCGATCACATTTCCTTTTTTGAAATTTTGCCACTATACTGTCTAGTATCTACCGATTTCTCGATTTTTCAATGGAATAATCGGTCGAATACTTAATTACAAAAAGATTTGATAGCGGCAGCCCTAGTTATGTGACCAGTTAAGTTTAGGCATAAAAAGATTTAGTTTTTAACTTTTAAAGATTAGAAATTATGTTGTGAGTCAGTTGAAAGTCCCTTGTTTTGGGAGCGATCCACCACCACCTCGACCTGTCTCCCTAAAAAAACACACACCGCACACCCCGCCCCCCTTGAAAGTCCAGTTAATTTTATTGAATTGTATGTATTTTCTGAATAGCGTCAGATCACAACAGGATTCATTTAAGGATCCCTGTCCTATAGAACAGCTCTACTACCTTGTCCTTTTAGTAAACACACTAAACGGCCTTCTGTTATTTATCCTAACGGCATGTTAATTCTGTCTCTACATGATTGAGTGTTTCCAATTCTCAGAAAACTCCGACAGCGTTGGAGATTTACTTGTTCAAAGATCGTTTGTTAAATTGTTTGGGAAGAGGCTCCACTCCTAACGGTAAAAACGAAACTGAAACTTATCAGAGAATCCTTTATTATTTTGTTTATAAAGAAGATGAGATGATTCATTCCTACAAAAAACAAACAAACAACTACAACAGAATTAAACAAACTGAAATTCTTTCTTTATTTTGTTGTGCTTGAAACCGAAGAGTGATATTTGATTTAACTTTGGACTTTATGTTTCTGTTGGAGAACATAATTTGGACCTTTTGGACAATTATTTAAAAGACATTTTCTGATGCCGAGTGTAGCTCATTGTGTAATACAATGATTTAAACTGGCTTTGCATTGAGGCTCTAATTATTGATTGTATATTTGTGATCCTTCTGTCTGGTGATTTTTAACGCCTTATAACACCTATTCATTTATCCCTGTTGGGATTGACCTTTCAATACAAACTATTAAATTGTCTGATTGTCTGGCATGCTAAGGAAATAAAATTCAGGCAGTCCGCTACAGTGCATTGGAAACACATGCAAACCATGATTCCTTTAATTTTTTTGTCATTGTCCCCCCCCCCATCTTTTTTTTGAAATTGTCGTTTAACAAACAATCTGTTGTGGAGACAGCCCCTAAAATGCTTCACAGTCACACTTGCTTACCTTCACACAAACATACCAAATGACAAATCTGATCTTAATCTGATTTGTTTAACTCATCAGTAGTAGGTGGGGGCTAATGAGTCATCAGTCATCTTGAGTGCAGGCATCGGAGATTGCAGATGCCACTTATCTCAAAATGGCATTTATTTGCCAATCAATTAATCGGTCTAATGCTCAGTTTGTCAAAACTGAAATGAACAATCTCATATAATAAAATCTGGTGTTGACAAAACAGCTAAGCTTTCCAACACCATAAATGATTCAGATAGCTGATCAGATCTTTAGCAGAAGAAGCCACTGAAGTGGGTCAATATCATTTTGAAGGAGAAAATTCTCCATGTCCTTATTCAGTTCTCCACCTTAGAGGTAGTATCCCAGTGGAGGACAAAGGGTACATTGTGTCCATGATCAACCACAGAAAGATGTTTTCTGATCCCATCTGGTCCAGTCCATTTGACAGCTTGGTAGAAATCCACCCTTGCCTAGTAACGCTGTTGCCATGGGCTTTGTGGAAACCATCCAGACTTTGCTTCTAATTTGTGAAGCGTGATGAGAATTGAGAGCCCTCTAAATGCAAAACAGGAAGAACAACTCTTGACGACTCTCTCCGCCTCATTTTGTCTGCTCTCTTTTCCTGTCTTTAAATCTGCTCTTCCTTTTTTCCCCCCTCTCGCTGACTCCAATGACATCTCCTAACCAGAGCACTCTATCAATATTGCATTTTCATTACTCTGAGGCCGCTGAGGCATCCAAAGAGAGCTGGGGGCAGAGGCTGGACACATCTTAAAGACAAATGAGTTCGAAGTTCATCATATGCAATTCTGATGGGATAACTTAATGCTGTACCTCAATTGAGAACTGCTCTTTTTGACTCTGCATTATTGCCACACAAAATGTATGACAGTTTTATCACAAATACTCCGGCATACAAAAAAGAAAAATAGCTTGTGCTCTCATTAACTTTGGATAACATATTTTTGTCACTCTGCAGTAAACTCTATGTTTTCTGAACCAGATACTAGGTGCTTTTAGGTGTTTTAAAGAGAGAACGCTGAAAATGACACACAGCGAGAATGTCTTTCCAAGTCTCCAGGGCTAATGCTCAGCTGCTGGCTAAATGTTATTATCTTCCGTTAACCCTTTCATCCCGAGAGGTCAAAGCCACTCTAATGGTATCAGCTCTGAAAAATAAACACATTGTTTAAAGGTTAGCTGTGTTGTGGCCTACTTACACTTACCTTTCTTTCCTTGCCCAAGCACGAATCACGGCAAAAGTTTGTTTGACAAGTGTGAGCACAAGTGTTCCATGCCTAGGCAGCACTTCCCGGCGGCCCAGTTGAGAGAGGTGGGCTTTTGTTAAGCACAAATGCACATGTACGAGCACAAGCAATGAGGCTATTTATATGTGACAGACATTTAAAATATTCTGCCGAAGGTTTTGCGTTGGTTTGATGCAGAGGTGGAATGTTTACTGCAGATTTGGTCAGATGAAAATATTCAACAAGTAGTTGGACAACAAAAAAACTCAAAGGGGTGGTGATGTATTATCAAGAGGCAATCAAATCATTTCAAATAATGTGAGTGCAAGCGGGTCTCCTAACGTATTTTCAACTGGTCAAGAACATGTTTGTGGTTTGTTAATGGTGCAACGTTCATGCATTATCTTACAGGCAGGAAAAGAATACTTCCCTAATTGCCAGACTAGTTTTCATTGCCACATTAAAACTGAGGTAGGAAGTTTTCTGGAAAAGACACACAAAAAAACCCTCCAAAATTTCCAACTACAGCCCTCCTCCTGCAGCTCTCCCCTCTCTGACTTAAGCCCCTCTCACCAGACGATCATAGGCACATGCTTTATACAGAAACCTGTTCAATACTAGTCACTCATTTCAATCATCGTGTTTGCGATATACGTCACAGGATAGCTTTTCTAAAGCCTATAAATAGAGCCAAGAGGAGATGCAGATGTTTAGTTTTCTCTCCAATTACTTGAATTTCACTATGCTGAAAGGTATGAATGTAACTAATGATTATTTTTATTATTAATTAATCTGACGATATTCTCTCGAATATATTTTTAAGCATTTGGTCTATCAGAAAATAGTGAAAATTGTCGATGTCTTTAAATGTCATGTTTTGTCAGTCCAAATCCAAAGATATTCAGTTTAATGTAGGATACAAAACAGAAAAGCAGGAAATCTCCGTATTTGAAAGACTGAAAACATTGCATCTCTTGCATTTCTGCACCACAAAATTCCTTCGAACTTAATCGATTAATAAAATAGTTTTTTTTATGTTGATCGACATATTATCTAGCTGACTACACAAAGGTTATTATGGAATTGCAAAAAGAATAATACATGCTTTATACATACACCCACGCTTTAATGCACGATTTAAAGCTTCAGCTGTCAGGGGAAAGGACAGTCTTCAGAATGCCATTTTCCAATAGCCTTTATTCAGCTCTGTTTTCCTGACAGTGCCTCCCTCTGTGTCCATCTATATCTAGGAGATTTCACACTTTGTATGTCCTATCCATGTGAATTGGTTTTGTGTTGTAATTGCTGTTTGTCATTTGTCTATATTTTGCTTAATACTGGCGATATTTCTCATAAAATAATTAATATAAATTATTAATTGATTACGAAATATAGTAGTACCACATATTTGTAATATATCTATATGCATTATGTACGGTACATATAAATGTACATATGAAAAAATAAACTACCCCACACAGCCTTCAAAACATGCGTATAAGAAAGATGTTGTCTTTCAGGACTGATTGGACTAATGCAGCTGCGGTTTTGCCTTTTTGGTGCTTTGCTTATGCTTTTAAAAACTTGCATATCAGTGTGCAGATTGTCTGACCTTCACGACTACAAATGCTGCTTTGGAACTTTTATGGCAGCGTTTGTAATTGTGATTAAGATATTTCACCATTCAGATAATTTCCCATCAGGTGTTACATTATTTTGTCCAGCCCTTGTATGCTGATCATAAAATACTGCATTTACAATGATGATAATTGTGAATCAGCACCCTGAAAAAGTATTATGTGTTATGCAAATTACCACATATTAGTACACTTCAATATAAACAATATAGAGCAAATACTGGGAAAAAATGTCACTGAAAAAATGTTGATGGTATGCATGTGTGTACTGTGTGTGTGTGTATGTTTGTGTATCTGTATGTCCTTGTGTAGATGCGCATATCTGCCAATGCATGCAGTGAATCAGCAGATAGATACTTATCTAATAGAATATCTTACCTGTGCAGATGTTAGAAATTGGAGATACTGAGAATACCCCTGCGGTGTCGCCTCAGTTCAGCAAATATAGCTTATTTTCTTCTTTTTTCTTGGTCTCCTTTTTTTTCTTCCACTCCTTTGCGTTATAGTTACAGATCTTATATGTGGGGTCAGAAAAGCTTTCCTCCAGCTTATACAGAAGCCTGCAGGGATATGAAGAGTCAAGCAGCAAGACGGTGCTGTCTCACTCAGCACTGAGGGAGAGTGACGGAGGGAGAAGGAAAAGGGACCCACATAACCTCTCTGCCTGAAACCCTCATAAACTGTGCCCCCTCCCACCTATTCTACTTTACTTTGCCTGCATCCACACGCATTCATACTTAACACGCAGCCTAGACACACACAAAAAGGCACACTTATCCCTCGCAACATGCTATGAAGACCTGTGCAGCAACCTATTCTTTGCCCTTTGGGGAGAGGGCAGCCTATTCTTTTTCCTTTATTTGCCACCTGAAGAGGAATAACAGAGAAAGGGACAGCATCATATTTACTTTGTTGAGAAATGTGAGTCTTCTCAAATACTTTTGCTGCCTCTGCATTATTAACCAATTGATAAAAAAAAATAAATCCTCATGTCAACCCAGTCCTAAATACAAAATCCACAAGCACAATTTTAAATTTATAATTAATATAATAATTTACACCACATGTGAGGCTGTAAGTCTGTTTACCACAGGCGCTTGTGCTGTCACACTTCTAATCTATCTTTGTACTGCCCTTTTGTAATGTAATGCCCTCTCAGAGGCACCCCTGCTGACACTTCGACAGTGGCTTAGAGAGCAGAATAGAAAATGTTCAGACTCTCAGCTATCCCTTCATCTCACTCCCCCTCTCTCTCTGGTAAAGACCGCTCCTTATCGCTATTGTTAAACATGTGATGAGGACCTGCCACTTGAGGTCAGAAATCTCCTCTATTCTACAACAACCATTTCACACACATCAATTAGGGGACGAATTCAATATGAGGCGGACCACTCAATACAACACACTATCCTGCCAAACACATAAGAGCTCTGAGCAAAAATTGAAAAAAGTAGATATGGATCATTACATTTTAGCTGAGGCAGTTCTGAACGGTTCAGAGTCTGAAAGAAAACTGAATGTTAAATCGACTTGTCTTGCCACAGCAAGCTTGTCAGTAAAAGGGGACTGAAAAGGCAACAGTATTCAGGAGATTTTCATCTGAGGAACTAAAAATAGGACATTTATGACCAGTAAAAAGAAGAAATCAATAATAAACACCGAACATCAACAGTGCATAATTACAGGTTTGGTTGTGTGATGAGCATCGAATATAAAACATTTTATCCATCAACCGACTATGATTTTTTTTCTTTGCCAACCCCCAAAAAACAAGATATTTGATATTTGTGTTTATGCATTATGTTTTAAGCTAATGTTTTGCACCTTGGGCTGAATAATAATTACGGCGCTTCTGCTCTTTACTAATATATGATTAAGCATTCAGGTACTGAGGTATGAATCGACATTTATTTAACCTTTTTACCGGTGTGTCACAGCTATCTATTTACTGTAATTGACTGATTGTGAAATAAATGTGTCTGTTAGGTAGAGGTTGCTGTACATTAAGTGGTTGGTTGAGCGTCTGTAAGTTGGTGTCTGTGTGTGTGTTTTGGGGACTGCAGAGAATTATCACTCACTCGCCTTTACAGAGCTTTTCAGCTCTTTGCTGTCTTTAATCTTTTGGTTCACTATTGCGGCTCTCATATTTCATGTTTGGCTACCCTAGACAGCTGTCAATAATTAAAAAGCAGCTTTCTATTAGTATAAAGTAATTCCAAAACAAAATCAAAATTATATTTAACATGAACAATTTTTTCTACACTTATTTTTAGTTTGAATAGTTTTTTTTAAAAGTTAAAGTTCAAAACTTGAACTTTCAGCTTCACATTTTTGTTTTTCATTTACAATTTTATTTTTCAAATGATAACATTTTTCGGCTCCATATATGGCATTACCTAGAAAAGTAACTATTAAGAGTACTTCTGTATTCATGTACTTCCGTATACATGGATGTAGGATAAATTGAAAACCTCAAGGGTAACTGAGAGGTCTGTGCAACCCTTTGGCTGCTAACAATCTGACAGTGAGCACCCTCTCTCTCTGCTGACAGGTGCTGTTGTTCAGTTTGCCTTGCAGGGAAATACTACAATAGTTTATAAGCAACAGATTACTTATTTGAGACCATAATTAAATAACTGATTACTTGAATTGGAAAACTAACATGGTACGTTACCCGCTACAACAAAATTAATCTGAGTAATTAGTCATACATTATTTTAGGAAAATGTTATATATTATTCAGTTAATATGAAAACACTACTTTACAAGTAAGTCAAAGTATTAAAACTCTTACACTGTGTACACACACAGAGCAGCTGTCAATCACTGCTGTACAAACCCTAATGGACACAGTCTGTTACCTTGTACAGCAGCTGAATTCTAGCAATAACTCAAGATCATAAGATCGAAAATCCACCATCAGACGAGTCGGGTTACCCACTCTGAGAGGTGTTGAATGGATTAATGAGGCTAACAGGTTTGTTTGTGAAACAGTGGATGATTGTACTTCTTTGGGCTTTGAATATTGTAAATCAAACCATCTGAGGAGATTAAAGCAGAACCCCTCTTGTATTATTTATGATTATCATATTATTTAAAAATAATCTCAATCATAAAAGTTTTGGAGAAATGTAAAAAATATGGGTGTAGAACTATGAAGTAGCATAAAATAGAAGATGGTGTGCTTGCCATTGTTGCTGCTTCTTACATTTGCAGTTACATTATAAAACCAGGTTATTTCACAGTATGTCGAATGTTTGAGTTTGATTAGAACTGAACTCTGATGGTTTGAGGGTGTAGCAGCACTGCATGTCTGCCTCACAACATGACACAGGCTGTCGGAATTTTGATTCAATGTCCCTGAAGGACACATTTAGTAACAGTCATGGCATATTAGCTCTGACCTCCATATGTCTTTATGAGCCACCCTGTAGGAAAGAAACAATGTCAAGATGCAAGCAGTGGAAGAGGCGAAGGAGAGGGAACAGAGGTGACCATGTTGAGAGGATTAGTGGTTTATGTGAAAGCAGAGGAGTCGGTGGCGGCCTTAGCTATGTTTCACCCGTTTCAATTGAAACAGGCCTTGCCCTTACACGAGCCCCGACTGGCATTCAGAGTTTTAATAATTCACCCACTTCTTAAAAGTTAAGAGTCTGTCTCTTTACTTGTCATTCATGAGAGCTTGCTGTGTACATGTCCCAGGGCTGGAGGGGTGGACTGGCCATCAGTCGGCAGCCATATTTCAATTTCAGATGTCAGTTACAGTCATGTACTAAAACAGGTGATGCTACAGCCCTCAGCCGCGACATTGGCTGGCCTGGCTTTCGTAACAGCGCAAAACGGAGCTTTGGCCTGGCAGTCAGACTGGGCCAGTTTAATATTGTCAATTTAGTGGGGGAATGCGAGCGGCCGGACGGCCCCTCTCAAATCGGAATGCTCCGCTTTTTGTTAAATCTGATTGGCTCAGCCTGACCCTTGGCCGGGTCACTCACTTCCCTCTGAAGTTGCACGGAGAAAATTAAAATGTGGAAGATGAAAAAGAAATAGTAAGCATGGAGAAATTGAGATTAAAAAGAAAAAACAGCAATGTATCAAAGTTTATTGATATTGTTTGTCAAGTCCAGTGACAAAAGTGGAGGTGATGCTGGGACACAGGGTGACTGCAGTCATGGTGGTGATGAGAAGGAGGAAAAGGATGAAGATGAGGACAGAAGGAGGAACAAGCAGAGATACAGTGAAAGGTGCAGTGTGCAGGGCTGGATTGGGCTTGGCTCTGCCATAACTACTCCGTTGCTACCATACAGTCTGTAGCCACTACTGTTGCTGTAAAAACGGTGGACAAATAGTTTGGAGTGTCAAAACCTTTGGTGAAACGACTTGTTTCACTGTCAGAATTTGATTTGGTTGGGAAGTTTGGAAAAGCCACATGATTAAGATATTTTATCCCCATTCAAGTTAGTCATCTTCAGCAAAGTTAAATGACTTTACTTCCTTAAAATATTCAGTCCCCGGAATTGGGCCCTACTTTAGCTCTTGAAATGGGCTCCCAGATGCTTAAAGCCGCCTCTGAGAGGAGTGGTGTTTTTAGTGTAGTCCAGAAAAAAAAGGATAAATCAATTTATCTTAGTTAAAAGCATCTTCCAAGACAAGGGAGAGAGAATATTTAAAAGGTTTCAGCTTTTAGTTACAAGTGAGCTTTACAAGAGAACAATATTCAATATTTTTACACGTATGCACATCTACTCAACGACACGCACGCACGCACGCACGCACGCACACATAATGTACACACAAGTACATACTGTCGACATTTTTCAGTGACATTTTAGTCAATTTAGCGGGTACAAGAGGCCGAAGTGGGTTTTCTCAGGAGGGTGGCTGGAGTCTCCCTTTGAGATAGGGTGAGAAGTTCAGCCATCCGTGAGGAACTTGGAGTAGAGCCGCTGCTCCCTAGCATTGAAAGGAGCCAGTTGAGGTGGTTTGGGCATCTAGTAAGGATGCCCCCTGGGTGCCTCCCTAGGGAGGTGTTCCAGGCACGACCAGCTGGGAGGAGGCTTCGGGGAAGACCCAGGACTAGGTGGAGAGATTATATCCCCACACTGGCCTGGGAACGCCTCGGTATCCCCCAGTTAGAGCTGGTTAATGTGGCCCGGGAAAGGGAAGTTGGGGGTCCCCTGCTAGAGCTGCTGCCCCGGCGACCTGACCCCGGATAAGCGGTTGAAGATGAGATGAAGATGAGATGAGATTTTAGTCAATTCATTTTGATTCCATGCCGTGCCATTCTCCATCTTAAAACAACCCGGTCATGTGAAAATCCACCTCTCCTTACTTTCTCGGACATTTTCACACTAATTATTTTTCCTTGTCAGAATAACCATCAGGATCATTTGAAAGGGTTGATTTATTTACAGTGGGGCTCTTCACTTCCTAAGCATGACAGCATTTTGCAGCAGAGCAATACAGTACGTAGGCCTGTCCAAAACCAAAAGAACAAGGGAAATTCAGTTTAGAACATAGACATCCTTTCAGTAAGATATAGTGCCCTTTTCAAGCCTGCATGACTCATATTCCAGCAGATTTCCAGGTAAAATTCTGAATATTTCAAGCTTCTTTCACCAGTTATTGCAACATTTTCACTTAAGGTTATGTAAGATCTTCCATGATCTATAGTCAGCTTTCTTGATTTGAGTAATTTGACTAAATTTGAGTGCTGAAGCCAGCTGAGGACAGAGTGAGTGTTGACCTTCATACATAATGAGCAGGGCATATTGTGTTTGAGAACAACTGTGGTTTCAAGTGCATCTGCTAGTTCAGGCGCTATTTGATTCAGTTTGCTCTTGTTTGGTTTGATAGTGGCTGGCTGTAAGATTTCTAATTTACCGGACACAAGGCCGCAGCAAAAGAAATGCCTTATATCAGTCAAATTGAAAGGAGCTGCCACTGACTGTAATACTGGCATAGAAAGCGCTACAAGTAAAATTAATCTTAAATAATCTGACATTGCAGATATGTTAGCAATATCCTGACCTTTATGCATGCCTGCTACAATAATTCATTTTTTAGGTTATATCACAGCTGGAGTAGATTTTTCAAATTTCGATTTGGGCAAACTAGTCAGTATGTAAGCCCTGAAAGGCAAGTTGAAATTCCCTGTTTTTTCAGGCATTGTTGGCTAAAACCTAAGTTTATCTCCTACGGAGGAGATAGTAACTCCTATATTATTTAAGGCTAAATTAGGCTGTTTTGAGGGTGAGACAAGCCATGCTGAATGAAGTTCCTGACACATGAAACAAGGGAAGTGAAAAATGCAGCATAAACAAAATGTTTTACCTTATTAGATATCTACAAATGTCTGTAAAATATAAAGGGACTGTGCATAGTGGCCAACTTTGGTTAAACAGTGTAGATATTAGGTCTGATGGAATCATATTGTAAAGAGACTGCGTGTTCCACGTGGCTAATATTCATAATAACTTCCGATAGTTTACCTTGATCATGGTGTCTGCAGACAGCTTAAACCCACCTAATGTGTATATGATGCACCTGTCTGGGCATAGCATGTTACACAAGAGGTCTGTATGTTTTAACTAGCAGACTGCTGTTGTTTTCAGGTGATTTAAGAAGATAAACACAAGATCTACAGTACCAGTCAAAAGTTTGGACACGCTTTCTCATTCATGTCAATCGTGTGTGTCCAAACCTTTGACTTGTACTGTATTTACGCACAGAGCTGGGAACTGGCAGTGAGCGGCTCACTTCACTACCCGCGTTAATCGTTATCAACACCTTAAAAGTAATTGGGCCTGCTATTGATCAATTTGAGGTGTCAAAGTAATGTACTTCAGAGTTCTACTTTTAAAAAAAAAGTATTGATGAAAAGGGCAACACAGATCCAATATCATTCACAAACAAGGGGCACGGATTGACTTGGCCTGTAGAGTTTAAAAAGATTTAATATATGTCATTCTGAAAAATAAAATAAAATAAAAAAATCAACAGCAGTAGTTAGGTTTAGTGTATTGTTAAATGTACTAACATCATAAATGCAAATGTAATGTATACATTTCTGAAAATCATTTTCTTCCCTTTGTTGTCACTCTTGAGGTGTTTCATTCGTGGTGCACCTCTGTATAGACGATCATGCTGCAAACTAATAATACAATAGATTAAAAAGAATTAAGTTGCTTTGCAGTCCATAGTGCACACTCAGTGCCACCTCCATATCTGAATATTTGTACATCGTCTGTTCTCTTAGTATGTGAGGCACTAAACAAAATAAGTCAAATTAGCTGCCAGTAATGCATATATCTCAGTATTTATTGGTTAGATGAAGAAAAGTACCTGTATATTAGACATAGCTAGCCAACCATAGCCGTACCCAGAAACCAAAAAATAATAGTTGAATCTCAACTTCTCTAAAACTGTTTCAACAAAAACAGAACATTAAAACATTCATGCGGGTAGGTTATATCCTGAAAATCAAATTTCCAACAGGATTATTGCAAATTTGATGAGAATTCCCAATAAATACTGTGACTTTGATGCTTGGTATTCAACTGTGTGTTTGTATGAAAACTGTAAAATTTTGAATCGCCCTTTTAGCGAGAATTTATTTATTTCCATTCTGCTATATGTGCTTTTGCTGGTTTTCTGCCTGATTGTTTGTGTGTTTGACCTGCATCCTGCGTTATTATCCTCACTCATTCCACAGTCCCCTGGATTTATCTATTTATCTTTTTTATCTGTCCACCCACCTGCATTTATAAAGTGCTCTTATCCAACTCGCTTTACAATTTAACCTCTCATTCACTCATTCACACACACACACACACACACACACACACACACACACACACACACACACACACACACACACACACACACACACACACACACACACACACACACACACACACACGCACACACACATCCATGGCAGATGACACTATAATCTAATCGTCAACTTTGTAATCAGTGGACAACCTGCTCTGCCTCCTGAGCCACAGCTGCCCTAGATGGTACCACTTGTATATGAACTGTACACAACAGGTCAGCTTCAACACAGGGGCCCAGCAGGGATGTTAGTTCGCCTATCCTTTTTACTTCATACACTGATGAGTGTAGAAGCCACACCCCTAATAATTACATGATTAAATTCTCAGATTATAATGCCATTTAATGAAGAAGGGACTGATGATTCAAAATTAAGGATTTGTAGCATCGTGTGATGATAACTCCCTGGTCTTGAATCGGCACAGCACAGCAATTTGTTTCCTGACGTTAAAGGAGAAACAAGATTTGTTCCGAAAAAGAAGCCAGATATTAATTTCACTTTCTGAAGATGATGATAACAATTGTGCTTTGACTCATGTATTTCAGGTCATGTAAGGATGAAGCTATTTTGACGCGACATAAATGATAGAAAATAGATGTAACTTTAAAATAATTGTATTCGTAGTGTATAACCCAAAATATATGTAAAAAGTGTTACATAAGGTTGAAATGGCATCTAGAAATCCTCTGACCTTTTGCATTTAATACAGTGCCTTGCATTACAAAGTTCTGATGAGAAATGAGAGTTGACATGTAAAATCACTAATGAAACACGGTTTGGGACTCACAGTTTCCGTCTAGGGTGACCTAAGAACGTCTGCAGATTGTCTCTTCTGCCAGGCATTAGATTACCAAAATAAAGGAATCGGACCATGTCATGAACACTTCAGAATTCATTTTATATTCTTAAAGCACATCATCACCTTGCTCAGAGCCCACTGTAGCTTCTTCTATTTAGTGTTTAAGCCTTCACATACAGCCTGAGATCCTTGTGGTCACGAGGTTGTACAAAATTCAAGCTAAAGGCTAGATGTGACCTTTATAGGGCTATGACCTGTCGGAAAAGATATGTCCAGTTACTATAAGTCATTGTCACTGTTACTGTATGTAATCTTCCAAAATGGCAATTTTATCAGGAATACATTTACATACATTACATTACATTTATTTATTTTTGATATAACACCAATTACTTTTTAGTCTTCAGTTGTCATGGATTCCTCCATCCCAGATTGTCCTCTTGTGGATTACACCATTTTGACTTACTTCACCCTCATTCTTCTTCTTCATGTCATTGATGCTGAGTATGTTCAATAAAGTGTACTTCTGGTTCCTTAAGAAAGGTACACTTGTGTCCTTATTTGCCAAGCAGGAAAATCCAAACTTCAGTGAATGTTCCACAGTGGCGAGTCAAGCTGATAAAGCAGTATTCAGTTCTCATAGAAGGAGAGTTACAATGTGTATTCACTGCTGTATACAAAGTGAGAAAATGATGAGGCAATATTTGATGGATTGATTCTGACGTATTTTAAATACCTGCCCTTATACATAATTATATTTAAATTACAATGCTTTAAAAGGTCAAATGAGGCCTAGTCAAATAACAAAAACAAATCAGTTGTATCAGGGTTTTGAATGAATGGTCCATTTGATTACCTTTCTCACCACTTTTACCATTAACCATCATCAACATCCTTGATAGATAGAAAACACTTTGAAACCAGGTAAACCCTGAACTTGATCAATAAAACCTCACATGTATTATGATAAAGACAGCATAAAGAACAAAGCCGTCCTTATATCAACATTGTCCAGTAGTGAAGGCCTCTGTCAGACCGATCCTGGCCTCCTCCGCTGTGATCTTCTTCCACTTCTCAGGAATCTTTGTTGGCTCCTGCTCGTATGCCTTTGCAAATCTCTCATTGAACCTTGCCATCACATAGCTGTAAATGAAAGAATATTTGACTAATTTTAGGAACCTTAAAATGTGAATATATACTGGCACATAACATACAGATTATGTAAAAAAAATATATATAATCAAGTATAATTATGATATTCAAGGCTTAATAAACTACACACTACCTCCAGTAAGCACTGGGCATCTGGCTGTTAGGGTCCTCAGAGGGGATGCTCCAGTCTGGATAGAGGGACTGAAGGCCCTTGCATGCCACAGACATGCTGCATGCGTCTTTGTCTTCGGTTATGCTATCACGCTGACTGATACAAGACAGAGAACCTGAGTCATGAGGCAACATGCCTTTTGGCCTGTGGAGCAGAGCCCTGTGAACCTCATGCCCCATCTCCTCCAGCTCGCAGGGGGCTTTGCAGAGAGGACATTGTTGGTTACACCCTTTCACTCTGTTGAAGAGGGCATGTTGGGGCTGAATTGGAAGGCACTGAAGAAGTTGGCAGATATCGACCTTTTGGGAGAACTCCTGGGCGAGGTGCAACCGCAGTGCAGCCAGTAACTCCATTAGACATGTGACAAAGCGATCCCATTCTGTGGTGATACTGAAGAAAGGTCCCTCCAGAGAAGCCCTGATGACATCCACATCTCCATCTTTCTCTAAAGTGAGGCACACTCTCTCCAGCAGCGGCTTCGTATCACACAGAACTCCATTGGTACCTTCTGCCGTTTCACTCACTGCTGCCGCAATCTTTCCTACAATTTCTCCAAGTCTCTGTTGCCTCCATTTATCCAAGTTGGTTGATTCAGAGAGGTGAGTCACCACTGTCTCCTGGATCTTCCTCACTCTGAAGTTTTCATAGGAAAGCAAATATTCCAGGAAGCTTTCAAAGTGGTCCTCCTCTAACAGCTCCTCTAGCAAGCTTTGGTGGAAGGCCCATGGAGACTGATACTGCTGGGCTTTACCTTGGATCTCTTTGACAATACTCATCCCCAGTGGCCTATAGATGTAGTCCAACACTGTAGGTTTGATGACCATGGAGGTAAATGCTTGAGCCATCCTCTGGCACTGGTCTCTCTTCCTGAATTGGTAGATAAACTCTGCCAAGTAAGTGCTCTTGGTCGCATTAATACACACCAATAGCTCGCTGTCCTTGGCATAGCGGTCATGTAGTTTTTGGAAGTCTTGGCATGCAGTACTACAGAGATAAACTTTCAGATCCACTTCAAAAGCTGATCTGATTTCCATAGATTTTTCTTTCAAAGCTTTTTCAACATTGTCTAACAGTTTTGTAATGTAGCTGTCAGAGAAATCTGCTGGTAAGCTAGATACATCTGCTAGAAACTGATTGTATTCTTCTATGACATTGCATGCTACTTTGTGAGCTTCTAACCTCTGCAATCTGTTGTTATCTTCAAACATGTGCTTTAATCTGCTGCGGTATCCAAAGTGTTCATCATAAACTTTAAAGCTAGATGGCTGGTTCTGGCTGATGACTTCAAGTTTTTTCATGTGTTTATGGAGACCACGGCTGATTAGATTCTTTTTCAAAATATTGGTCACTCTTGCAGTAATATCCTCTGTTTGTGAAGGTCTGAATTCAAAGTTAGACAATGTCTTACTCCACATACCCTCAAACTCCTCTTCTAGTTCTGTATCTTGCAGGAGAACTTGGATTGACTTGCTGTTCTCTACCAGTGCATGTAGCTTGAATTCCTGTTCGTTTCCCAGTAAGGTCTCAAACCTTTCCAACTGTGTTGAAGAACAATGGCTCTCGTTGATTGTCATCAACCTTTGTATTATCTCGTCAGTTACTCGCCCCTGAAGGTCAGCCATATTTCTCATTAGGATTGGCCTGAATGTGTTAAGTTTCTGAAGGTTGTCCTTCATCAAATAGGCCTCTACTTTTGACCTGACTTTGTCCACTTCTGTTTTGATTTCCTCTTTGGCTTCATCCTTAAGCTCACTCAGAAGGCCATTTTGGATCACAGTGTCCAAAGCCTTTGCCTTTGTGGCAAAGATTTTCTTTGTTGCCCCCCTAATCCAGCTTTCTATGTGTTCAACCAAACTATCTTCCCAGTGGGAAAGTTCTGTGCACAGTAAAGAAAATGCCAAAGCTATGTCAGTATTTTGCAGACCAATGGAGAATGATTCAGATTTCACTGCATCCCAAACACCAAACAAGCGGCTCATGAATTCAGGCAAACCTGTGGCATCAGATTTAGCTGCACACTTCTTCAATGCCTCAAACAGGTCTTGCTTAAGCTTTAACACGGCCTCACTATACTGTATATCGATTGGTTCAGAGAGGGACATACTGTACCAAGGCCCTTTGACACAGGTGATACAGCTTTTGGTCTTTGCATAATGGTTATCAGCAGTGCTAGTTCCTCTGTCCCCAATCTCAGTCTGAAGCATATCAGATACACGTTTTAACTGTGATGCTTGTATTAAGCTGTTTATTTCTTCATCCTGGGTCAGAAGTAGGCAAATGGGCATGTTGCCACATTCTTTGATGCGTAATAGAGCATTGACTATGACAGGGAAGTCAGTTTGAAACTCAGTACCCACATGTGAAGAGATGTTCTGCAGTAAAACATCACTCAGTCCTGTTGCAACAGTGGCCATCTCGTTGTTGCGGATCAGCATATTTATTTTGTTGTCTGGAGACATTGAGCAGAGACCTACTACATCAACTAACAACAGAAAATCACACTCCATGTCCTTCCTGAGGTTATCAGGGAGACAAAGGACAATCATGTACACCCCTCTGGTGGATCCTTCAGGAAATTTCACCCCAAATAATGCAGAAAGAACCTCAGCATTCCTTCCATGATGTACTCCAAGGTTCGTCAGCACTCGAGTCCTGCACTGTTCTTGAGGTAGGCGGCGTTTGAGCTCTGCAAAGACACAGCCCAGCCAGCACATGGGGATGTTTGCAGCATCTCCATCCATTAGTTCAAGTGGAATTCCATAGAGAAGAAGTTCTGTAGCTAAACTAGGGAGACGCAACACATTGTGGCTCCCACTGCCGGGGCTGATATGTGTTAGCTCAAAAATCAAGCCCATCTCACGCAAAAAGTGCTCAAGTCTGAGCAACGATGTTTCAGGTTCAGAATGCTGTGAACATGAGGCTCCATGATGTTCAAAATCTAGGCACATTTGTTGTTCAGCAGAAGAGGTCAAATCTGACTTAGGTAGTGTCTGCTCTTGTTCATCTAGCTCTTCCCATTGCCAACTAAAGGTTCCATTTTCTCCAGACTCCAAATGATGGTTTTGGTCCTCAAAGATTGGATCTGGAATTTCAGCTTCATTTTCAATCATGACTTCACCACCAATCTGCTGCTTTATGGCTGGATCAAAATGGTCTTTATCTTGAGACTGTGTTTCTGTGTTTGTTTCTGTGGAGTTAGGCATAATATGCTCTAAACTGTGGCCAATCTCAAGCTCTTGCTGAGATACCTGCTGCTCTTCAGTTGTTTCCTCTTCAAATGTTGAGTATGTGCAGAAACTATCACTGTCCCCTTGGTCTTCAGTGACTCCATTTTGGAGCTTATAATAATCTTCTGGCATGCCATCTTTCATTTCTGACTGCAGGTTTGTGAATAGATCTTGTTGACTGTTCAGTTTTTGAGATTGCTTCTGCCTAAGCCTCTGCTTCATCCAACTGAGGAAATAAGTCCTTTCCACTTTATCTGTTGCAAAAAGTGCATCAGTGAAAATCTTCATCGCTCGGGTCATTTTGTAACTGCTCAACTCTGCCAAGATAACTTTCTTTTCTTTTTGCAGGTGGGGATTGATTTCATTTCCTTCTTTTCTCTGTTGTCCCTCCTCCTTTTCTATTTCAGCAAGTTTGCTCCATAACGACCCCTGCAAAGGAAGCTGTTTCTCCCTAAATTGAGCAGATCCCTCATCTAAACCTCTCAAAACTTCCTCCACAGTGTCCATTGCCTTTTTACAGACCGCTCCTTCATCTACATCAAGGCCTAGCTCCTCTGCTATTTTTGCTGCTGCCTCAAGTGTAACATGTTTCAGCTCACTTGGTAACAGATCTTTCAGGGTGTCACAGAGCCTATTAGCCACTTCCTCCTCACTCAAATTTCTCCCTTGCAGCAGCAATCCTCCGGGAAGCCCCATGAATTCTTCAAGATCATGTCCAACAAACCCCACAACTCTGTCATCGTCCTTCTCAGCATCTGATAGGTCAATCAGTATGAGCTTGCTTGCTTTGTCTTTGCAGGAGGCAAGAAGTTGTTTTTCTTTCTCCCTTAGATTCCCACAGAAAACAACCACAGCTGAAGATGCTTGGCATAGTAGATTGAGATATTTCTCATGTGTACTTGCATCACCACGGAGGTTAGAGATGACTACAGGGACAGGGAAAATATCTCTGGCAGTGTCTCCACTGGGTAGATACCATCCAATCTCTACCAGGCCATTAGAGAGCCTACGGGGCAGCTGTCCTCCATCCATTCCCCTGTGGAGAAATGTGTCACTCGGAGGTCGAAGTGTACTTATAACATTGTTTAGTACTTGTGACTTCGATATACCACTGTGACCAAGCTTCACACAGGAAACCACTGGCATGTATGTGCTTGCCAAGTCCCCCTCGTGGACTTTACTGTTATTATCTGGAAAGTGAGACATCCATTGGCTTACAGCACTTCTCAAAGGCCAAAGAAAGAAACGACTGGGTTCTTCTGGATTTATGTTCGGAAGGACCAGGGGCACAGCAAAATGGCATTGCAACATGCGCACAGCAATCTCCTGCTGAAGAAAAGTGTTGGCAGACATGAAGGCAGCTGTAACTAGATCAAGGGGGTTGATAGTACTCTGGTTTTCTTCTCCAAAACCATTGATCATGTCTTCTGGTGGTTTGTTGTTATTGTTCAGAACATTGTGCAGAGTGTAGCAAGGACTCCGAGCATCTGGGCTTAGCAGCCAAAGGCGTTGGAGGAAAGCATTTGGTAGATCCTTGGGCTCTAGCGGGGCTTGGTTCTCCAGAGTCCAAGTGCTGATGTCCAACATAGACGCTTGGTCTAGTGGTGTTGTCCAGAAGGCCTCCAGACCCAGCTTCTTGAGGACCTCTGCCTGAGCATTGTCCTTTGGCGGTTCTGGTTTGAAAAATAATCAGTAATTTAGCTGTGGATAAGCTACACTTCCATGGTAATATATTTTGTCCAATTAATTCCTGTAATTGATTAACACTGTGTAATCAAATTGTCATATGATTAGGAAGTAAAGCAATTTCATTTAAAGTGGCTACTAGTTACTTTTCAGTAAATCCTCAAGTATGTCTAGTTAAAGTGCTAACAAATAATTTTCTTGACTAATCAAAGTTGCTTTTGTTTTGGTTCAAAATTTTTAAAAAAAATGAATAGCATATAGATTGTGTGTGCATGTTGTTGAACATAAAATTATACTGATCTCTTATCAAAACTTAATTTGTGCATTATGGAGTTTTTAACTGTTGCCTCATTCTAATTTAAATCAAGAGTGGCAAAATACCTTAATTTTTAAATATAACATTGTATTATATTTAAATAAATAGAAAACATATTAAAATTCCTGATGACTAACTATGTTTCCTATTTCTTTTGTTAATGTTACATAGTAACGCAAATTTATTTCTGCCTTCCTTCATGTCATGAACAGGCTATCCAAATGATTTGGTGTGATATGGTTGTTGTGTACACATTTTACATTACTACCCAAAACATGCACTTCATTTGAATGTAAATATTTGCAGTAGCTGAGGATTAGGGGTAACACGGTCTGTATTCACTTAGTTTGTCATAACAGCAATTCTACAAGGTGCTACGGATTATTTTTTTTGAGAACTGGCCCCCTGATAATCAAAAGAGCAAAAATGGATCTGTCATTTTTTTCTATCAATTACTCTTAATAAATTAAGCCACAGCATACTTGAGTTATTTTTTTTTTTAATGAAACACATTTCTATGATTTCTACCACAACCTTGAAAAACAAAAAGGAATCTTACTTTTCTTTTTGCTGCTGAGCCTCTTAGGTAGCTTGAGTGACATGATGAATCCAGATAAGTGTCTCTCCTCTTCGTTTTAAATGAGTTTTTCTTCCCTGGTCAGACACATCATTAACAATGTTGAGTGTTGACTGGAAACCTGTGATTAAAATTCATAACACTGACATTAGTGGAGATCAAAAGGCAGCACAACACAGGCAAAAGTACCTGAAAATTTCTTTGGCCTCATACCACTGATGCCACTAAAAATCTCTTTTGTCCTACTTAACAATAGATATGAGTATGTTGTATCCTGCTGTATCAGGGGACTGCTCATTGTGGAAAATACAGAGAAGACCGGTTCATCCAGTTTTTTATCTTCCTTAAATGCTTCACATAAGCAATAATCTCCTGCCAGTTTTATTCATCTTTTTTTATGATAATAGAACCTAAACCATGACAGACTGAAATGCTGATGTCGACTCTCCGCAGAAAGAGACCGTAAACTCACCACTAATAGCTCAACATTGACGTGGCTGCTTCTTATTTTTAATATTTCACAGCTTAGAGCTCACAGCGCTTTATATTCAGCTTAGTTCTGAGTTAAATTAATGTATGGCCCAATGAAGGTTAGATGAAGTTTTGCACAGATCCAAGTGGCGGAGGTTTCCCTTGTTTTAGCCAATACTAAATGAAAGAAGCAATACCCCAATGTAAAAAAGTAAAAGTCATGCATTTCAAATCCCACTTAAGTAAAAGCACAGGCGTATTATCAATAAATGTGTGAGTGTGAGTGCTGTAGATTTTTTTATGAAGTGAATTCAAAGAAAACATTTGTCTTTCAGAGGTATAGAACACAAAATGCATGCAGAGCTCATGCTGTTGTAAGAGGGGCCATAGAATGAAGTTGCACTTGACTTTATAGGAAAGCTGTTGCATAGAAAAAACAAAACTGTATGTATAGTGTGCATTTTAAATGCACCTGGCTCTGATCTGATCTGGTCTCCTGTCCCTAATCCAGAGACAAAAGATGACAGGATAAGGCCTTCTCACAATAACAGAAGAAAATTGATGGCCACATCAAAGGTAAATTCACAAGATGACATCAAAGACGATGCTGAAATAATCTTAAAGGCACCAGCAAATGCCGAAGATAAAGCTTACCTGCCTGCTGACCTGTACGCTTAGATATCATAGAGCCAAGCCACAGTTCAGCGTTGTAAATATAAAATATGAGAAGTAAACATGCAAGATATAAGCATATATAAGCAGTAAATATGAAATTTTCCACCACAAAGGGGTTATGGAACATTAATGGGAGGTGAAAGAAGAAAATACAAAGTTCTGATACACAAATTTGCATTCAATTTTCTGTCTTTTCTGTAATATTTGCTTTCTGTGAAATTTTATAATTTTTGTTATTTGAAAAAAACAAACGAATATCTCTTTGATGCAAATGCTAACGACTTATGAAGTATGACAAGGAGCACCAAGTGTGCACTGAGAACCTGTGAAGAGTTCACAAGTTGAAAACATTTTTGGGAATCACTAATTTAATCTTAATCAATGCATTGTACTTTATGATCTCAAATGTTATATTTAAATAAAAAACGTATCTAGTAACTTACATTAGATAGATGGAGTATTAAAATACTTCTCCTCATGCAACAAGTTTGCAGTTTTGTGTATAATTTCTCAAATAAGACAGATTATTTATTCTCATAATGCAAATATTTGAATCTTTCTGCGATAGTGCCATTTTACCTTAGTAGAATTTGTACTAAAATCACATTACCTTACCTTACCTATTTCTCCTCATGCAATTGCTTGGCCAAAGAAATATCCTTTGCATTTTATCCGTCATCAACGCTATGGTTGTGTCTCTCTGTCAGGAGAGCTCTTATACCTGTCTGTTCAGTGATAAGACACATTCCTGCACTTGTATCAGAGAACAAAATGAACATCAGTCACACGCACAAAGACTCACCACTCATAAAGGCACACGTCGACAAGAGTAAACATGTGATATTAGTCATTATGTAAAACATCTTTACATGACAACCTCGATACTCGGATAACAACAGGCAGTAGTTGTTTTTGACAGAGCAGAGACACCTGCCGAAAGTATTATCATTGGTCTGCAGGGGTCAGTGGCGAGGCTCCAGACAATGACGCACACGAACCTTTAGTCATGTGTGATCTCTCAGATATAGGTCTATCTGATTAGTCGATAGCTGGCAGACTGACATTCCCTTTTATTCATAGAAAGCTTTTTATTTTTTCTAGAACCTGTTCCCTCCAGCCTTGACTGCTTTTCCTAAAAAAAAAACTCTGACATAATTGTTTTACTCTTCTTAAGGTGTTTGAATGAGAGCATAGCCAAATAATATCCTGTAACTTTAACTTTATTGTCACAAAATTGTGGTTGGCGTTAAACACACACACATAAATCATGGGAATATACTGATTTCAATAAAAAGCAACAATTAAAAGCAATAATCTAACATTACCCTGAGGTATATTTTATTTATCTATTTATAGGTTGGCACCACTTTTCAATCAGGCACAATATATAAAATGCTTATAAAGGATCTGGACCAAAATACATTCATAAAAACTTATTATGTATGTATTAATGGATTACATACATTTATAACCAAAGTATTAGTAAGGATACACGCCAGGCAAAGGGATTTTTCACAACCAGGCCACTGAAAATGTGTTCTTGTTGAAGGCTTATAGCTGATCTAGAAAGGGTGAATAAATTACGTGTTAATTATTGCCAATTTATAAACACTTCATAAAGTGTGCCTTATTATATTACACAAATATACATATATATGGTTGTGTTCTTCAAAAAATGTAGTCTGTTTCCAATGGTTGTTTGTTGGTTGTTGTTTTTGTCTTTCCTATGACTTTAATGTCTTTATTTTGTTTGTCTTACATGACTACCTTGAAAAGACGATGTTACATCTCAAGGGATTTGTCCTAAATGTATAAACTTATATTTTCTTCCTGATTCACACCAGTGTAACACATGGGCTTGAATAATCAGCAAGCAAGAGGTTTGAACTAGGTGGAAAATTCAATGATATGCAAAGCAAATAATCAGTAAGGTTTATTATCTTGTTTTAAGCCAACACAGGATTCAGAATAAATAAACATAAAACCTGATCCTGGTCTCTTCTGCCAGAGTGGTAAAAGTACACCTGAGGGATAAGTGTTGTGTAAAGGAAAAGATTACTGCTTCTCTATTTCTGTCCTACAAAGCTCTTTAGCAGTCTTACCCTTGTGTGGCAGGGACTGTGAGAATGAAATGTGTTCACATGTTTATGTATGCGTGTTTGTGTGTACCTGAGAAAGTTGTGCGAGTGAACATACCCAACACTGTGTGTTCAATTGCCCTCTCCCTGAGCATCCCTGCGTTGCATTCCTGATTGCTGAGATCTTCCTTCAGCAGGACTGAAGAGAGTCATCGAAAATCGAGGGGAACATTAAGGATTTATAGACACACTAAAGGAATAGTGGTCGAGATGTTGGTCACCATGCTAACAGCCATGTATATGGTGGTCAGAGTCGTAGAATCGGTAAGATTATTACACTGATACTGGAGTAGACATAGAATTTCAGTTGATTAGCTTTTTCTTAAGTTAGTGTAGTAATAGTTTAATGCTTATTAAATTTGTTAAGCTAATATTTGATTTGCTTTGAATATTCCATATTAAAATATCTTAAGAATATGAAAATATTATTTGTATTTGTATTGAAAAATAAAGAATATTTCAATAGAAAGAAATACATAGGTGGGTAAAGTGCTTTGTGTTTTTGCTGCAACCATAACATTGTGTTTTCTCACCCAGCAGGTCTTCTGCGTCCAATGTAAAACAGGTTTATATAGAAACATCAAAATGTAGTAAGGGTGTTAAAACAGGCAGTCAGTGTCAAGTTAAACCAGGCTTATATTGACAGCATCCAAACATAATTAATGTCATGTAAACCAACCTTTTAATGTACAGTGTTGTTATTCTTTATTCCTCTCTGCTCATTATAGCCATGCTTCTGAAAAAAAAAATTACCAAGTCACCAGTGAAAAGTCAAATACCTCTAACAAACCTCAGTAGGCCAAACTGTACTAAAATGGGGTGTGTTTTTTTTGTTTCGTTTTTCCCAAGCATTTGATATAATGACGTAAGTACAAGTAAATGGTGCCTCCTCATGTGGGAGAAAGGTCGGCTGAGTGATGAGGTTGCTTGTGCTGCACGCCTTGACTCCTACATTGGCACCTCTAACCCAAATTCCTTCTCACTTTCAGATAGGTATGCGGTTTGCACGGCAACAGGACCCTTTGCCTTACATGGTGTCCCAGCCTTTGCCTTGGCAGATTCACTCAGTGTCACACAGTCGGAGGACCAGCAAAGCAGATGAGGTTAGTAGTTATAGTAGTTATCTATACCTCAGTTGTTGCTGTCCTGCACACACATCAGTATGCTGATGCACCAAGGCATTTGATTCTCTACAGCTAAGATGACGCACATTCATTCTACAAATGATTGAGTCATCCACTGTAACCATATACCTCTCTTTGGATGTTGAGTAGCTCCAATGGAGTCTTCTCAGGGTTACATTTTTCACAAGAACTTTTTTCCTTAAATTCAGCAGTCAACCTTGACTCAGCATGTGAGCATGTAAGCTTGGTCACATGTTCTATGTTTGCTTTTAGTGTCTCAGAGGAGGACTGTTGAGGAAAGGAGTGCCGGTGTGTTATACAGAGACAGAGATGGTGCCTCTGAACTCAAACAGCAACAGTCAAATAATAAATGAAAATGAAGTAGAGTGCATCAGAGTCAGTTAAACATTGGCCTTTTGTGCAGCAGTGAATCAATATCAAAGAATGAATAAGTCATGATCTTTAAACAACTTTAGTTATTTGGCTTTTCCTTAGGCTTTCACTATTGATTCCTGAATCAAGAGGGACAGTCCAAAGTGTTCACCTGTCTGTGAATTCATTTATCGTTTTCTTAGTTCGAGGTAACTGGTATGAAGGTTACTTCTGACGTACACCTTTATAAAGTGAATAAAAGACAAATAGGGGCAAAGGGCTCGACTGCAGCAGGGAGAGAAACTTTGGTGGTTAACCGAGGGAACAGGTCCTGATGAAAAATAACACACATAAAAGCAAAGCCCATAAAGCAAGCAGGGAGGTAAAAAAACAAAAACAAAGCAGAAGTGGAGGTGTAGAACTTAGTTTAGTGCCATAGACTGGCTCCAGTTTAAATTCAACGTAACATCTTTGGACTGGGGAGGTCATGGAGCCAGCGTGTGGACCTGAATGCAGGCACACAGCCAAACTGGTAAGCAGGCTTAGCTTGTGCAGTCATCAGCCTCTGGCCTACCTGCCGCTGCTCTGCTTGAGCAGTAATCCCAATCAAGGGGATTTATGTTTGAGGTCATTACTCTGACTGTAGATAGAAAGGACATGCATAAAGGTGCAATCACACATGTACAGTATGTTGCACATTTTGTACAGTTTGAGTTGAAGAACAGAGCATAAGCTCCTCTGAGACTATCTGTTTGCGTGCGATTTTGTACCATCCAGTCAATGGCATGTGAACAATGTTGTGTTCAAGTTCCAGATGAGATTGTAACATTGATAATGGTCATACCTAACCAGTATCTTATGCATCTTGTCCTTTTTTTCTCTCTTTACGTCACTGAGTATGTCTAACACATAGCTGTTCTATTTCATTCACAGTTTGATGGCTTCAGAAGGAACAGCATAGGGGTTTATAGGAAGAGTAAGTAACACTGCCATATTAATTAATCTTAAAACTACTTGATTAAAATCCAGTGTGACTGACTAAAACTTTACCAAAAAACTAGCACACTTTCATCAAGGCTAGTATGACAACCATGTGTTTGAACTTAATCATTGATACAGACTATGCCTCCATGGCTATTGCCTCAGCGTCTCTGGCTGTCCCCTGTGTCCTGTCGTGCTCAGGCTCCAACGCCAGCAACGGGACGTGCACCGTGCATGATGTGCCTCCGCTCAGCCCTGTTGAAGTTGAGAAGGCCGCCTCCACTATCCAGACCCATTTCAGGAAGTTCCAACAGAAGAAGCACAAGAACGGCAAGTAGATGGACAAAGAGGGCTAGTAGTACTGGTGCTGGAAGCCTAAGAGACGATGGGGCGTATGTGGGTTCACTAAAGGATGGATGAACTCTGTGATGACACAAATGCATCTATGCCCTCATATGAAAATGTACATACAGATAAATATTAACTAGAGCTCCTGGAGAAGTAAAAACATTAATATACAATTATAGCTCACATCTCAAACAGCTGTTTGTAAATATATTCTATGGGAATAATATATTCTATGGGAATAATATATTATATATATTATAATACACACTACATCTGAATAAATATTAGTTAAGATGTACTGTGATGAGAGTGACTGAGTGGATGTGACTGTGAGTATGATCTAAATATATACGACCAATGTTCTGAGTATATAAATATGTAAAAAAAAATTGTCAGCAATGTGAATATTTCTAAAACAAACATGTTTGTGTTTAATGTTACCAACTTGTTTCAATAAACTCCTCTGGTAGCCTCTGCTTTGCTTTATTGCAGCATGATGCCCTCTAGTGTTTCAGTACGTTTCTGAATCACATCATGGATGAACATTAGCATACATTTATTTTCAGGAATGTATTAATTTATATTTTTGTACGGTCAATATGAAGACCACAAGTGTTCAGAATCAAATAGATTAATATTACATTAAATTACCAAATGAAGAAATACAAACAATTCTGAAACTATCTAAATAATAATAATAATAACTGGCTATATAGCCATCCAGAACATAGCCCTAGCCAATCATATCACTGGCTCTGGCTTGTCGTTGACTGAAAAAAGGTGAGTTTTTAAAATGCTTTGAATTATTTGACGAACTTCATTGGCTGTAACTTCTTCCTATCATTTATTTAATAGTTTCTTGTGTATTTGTTTGTTTAAAATAAAATGTACACTACTGTGAAAAAGCTTTCAGGCTAGTGAGGGGAGGTTGTGTAAGACAGTTTCATGTCACAGGTCATACACCGTGGCAAGACTGAGCACAGCAACATTACACAAGGTAGTTATACTGCATCAGCAAAGTCTCTCCAAACACATATTTTAAAGCAGACTGGGGTTTCAAGATGTGCTGTTCAAATTCTTTTGAAGAAGAACAAAGAAACGGGCAACATTGAGGATCGTAGATGCAGTGATCGGCCAAGGAAACTTGTTGCAGTGGATGAAGAAGAAGTGGTCTTCATGGAGGAGTTGTTGCCCAAAAGCCATATATATTAGTGTCTCATAAAAAGTCATATAGTATACCATAAAACCTCAAACATTTTCAATGGCATGATGTACAATAACCTTTTTTATGCTTTTTTTCATGTATATGGCAGTATTATGACATACTAAACGCTGACTTTTTTATGGCACACTATAACTTTTTAGGACATACTATTCTATGACTTTTAAATATTTTTTATGACATACTGTACTTTGACTTTTTATGACTTTATGACATACTATGACTTTTTATGATACACTATACTATGACTTTTATGACATACGATAACATCGTTTTTATGACTTTTTTAGAACATACTACACAACTTTTTGACATACTATTCTATGACTTTTTATGATTTTGTATGACATACTATACAATGACTTTTTATGACTTTAGAATATACTTCACATCTTTTTATGACTATTCTATGATTTTTTTTTACGTTTTATGACATACTATATGACTGACTCTTTGACTTTGTATGACATGCTATGCTATGACTTTGTGACATACTATACTACGACATTCTGACTTGTTATGATGTACCGGTACTATACTATGACTCTTCATGACTTTTTTTGAAATACTATACCATGACTTTTTATGACATACTATACTATCACTTTTTATGATGTACTATACTATGACTTTTTATGACATACTACACTATGAGTTTTTTTTAAAACTTTTTTATGACATACTACACTATGACTTTTTTTTTTACTTCTTTATGACATACTTTGCTATGAATTTTTATGGCATACTATATTGTGAATTATTTCTTTTTTGACATACTATGACTTTTTATGACACTATACTCTGACTGTTTATGACATACTATATTGTGAATTATTATTTCTTTTTTGACATACTATGACTTTTTATGACATACTATACTATGACTTTTTAAATGCTTTCTAAAAAGACTAAGGCAACTGTGACATTTTCATGAGATACCATACTATCGTGACATTACTGATTTTTTTTGCTATTTTCATAACATACTATACCATCCTTTGTGAATGAAAAATAGCGTTAAAAAGTCATAGTATATACTATGTCATGAAAAATAGCATATAAAACTCATTGTATAGTATGTCATAAAAACGTCATATAAAAGTCACAGTACAGTACGTCGTGAACAGAATGATTAAAAGGTTAACGTTTAGTATGTCAGAAACCAGTCATAGTTAGTTTAATGTCAGAACAAGTGACATAACACAAATTATTTCTACTTTTATAAGGAACTTTAATTTTTGGTCCTCACATAATTGAAAGAATGTTTGCAAAACTGAATGTATGTCCCCAGAACTGGTGTTTTGGAACACTTTTAATACTTTCTGCCCAAAGTAGTCCTTATAAAACAGTTCACAGTGAGGTCTGTGGATCTTAACAAATGAGCCAAAGACTTTCATAAAGTCAGTCTAGTAGTCTCCATGTTCTGGTTACAATAAAATCTGGATAATACAGAAGGCCCTTTATCTCTGATGCTACATGGTTGTGAAAGAATGAATAATATCACAGTTCATAAAAAGATAGCTTTATTGCACAAGGTGTTGAGTACTCTTTTTCTGTTTTTGTTTGTTTTCATAGAAAAGAAAATGTAGAGTTAAACACAAGCAATTGCAAATTCAAGCAACGTTTTCCCATAAAAGTTTAAGGAACAACCTCTGCATTTTTAAAATGTTTTAATTAACCCCCTTTTTAAATTGCTCAATTCACCGTTTCCCTTTTTTTTATTTTATAACCAGCAAAATTTCAGAACATGCAATGCTGCTGTCCTCCCCCCAAAAAGAGGAATACAAAGGCAAATTCCAAATAAAGCAACCTGTGACAAAGTAAAAAAAAAAAAAAAGAATAAACTAAAGATAAAAAAATAAATAGAAAAGGAGACAATGCAACCAAATGTCATGTTAAAGAAGAGATAAATATTGTTAACTTTGCATGGTCCCATCTGACGTGTTTCAACTGGTCAATAAATCAAGATAAAGCAGTGTTTGTATAATTCTATAGTTTTTCATTAAGTCTTCTCTTCCATTACAATAAGTTCAGTTCAAAGTTTACATTGTGCCCTGGTTTCTAGTGAAGATGTCGAAAATAGTACTCATTTATACAAAACACTTTCATATGTACACAAGTCTTCTATTATGGAGTAGAAATAATGTTTTATCGGTGGGCAAGGGGTACAGTAAGAGGGGAAGATCTGATTGGTTGAGCAGATGTGAAAAAGGTTGGGGAAGTAGCACATATGAAGTTGGCCTCATGAACACAGACTCAGAGTCAGTTTGAAAAATACGTTGTTGTATTTTAAGGAAAAATTCACCCTAAACCACCCATTATCCATTATTCATTTAAACATTGTAGACATTCGGCAAAGTCTTAAGATGGGCTGCAAGAAATTTGCATAACATGTTGTTCAATGATAAAAAAAATGACCTACTGTAAAATATTGGAGGACAATTTGGTTACCAATTTCATTTGCCTTAAGCAACTAGTCAGTTTTAGTTTTTAATACAATAACATGCCATCATTTCAGATGATGATAATAATAATGGTTCATTTCAACACTTTGGGGACACTGTTATTTGCTATATTGCACCACAAAAGCTTACTAATTACCACATTATATCTTGTGTGGTTAGTCTGAACAAAAACAAAAGTGTAAAAATGTCAAATCTCCGCTGATTGCCTGGCAACCTCGGAATGACGATAAGACGTCTCCTGGCCGATAAATAGTCTGGCACAACGTTTAATTTTTACACTTTTTTACAGTATGCTTTTTTTTTTTTTTATCTAACTCTTAGCAAGAAAGCAAATGTGCATATTTCCAAAAATAGAAAACTAATGAAAACTCTTTTCTTTTAAAAAATCATTACTGTTAATATTTCTGATATTGTCAGTAACAGTTTAAACATATCAGAGGGTGGAATTTTCCTTAAACATACAAATGACATATACTCTGAGCAAACAGACAGTATATCAGTATTTCACAGTAGAGGCAACTTCACTGAAGAGCTGGGGAAAGCAGGTTGGACACAAGTTTTTATCATCTCTCCATCCAATATCCATACAACTGGAGTAAGGAAGCCTCTGTCTTTTTGGTTACTTAAGCAGGCCTGCCCCATTCCCAAACTCTTGTTTCACTGAAAAAAACAAGTATTTGCACAACTTGAAAAATAAAGGCCAAAAGGAAAGGCATCTTAACCATAAACAACGGAAAGCTTAATTAATTTCTCTCCGGTCTAGTTTTAAAATTAAAGGGAGCATTAATACATATATTAGCAGTTATAATCGTTACTGTGTGGTATGTTTATTGGCCTGCACTCCTGTAGTTTGCTGAGGACTCGCTATGACACAGATAAGAAACAGAAATACTCTTCGGTCTGTTTGTCTTTCAATAATTATGGTCAGGTAATGGCATTGAGTTTGTGAACACACCTTTGGAAGGTACAATACAACATATTACAATAGGCTCACTTACTGTATAGGCTGTCCTTGTGTTAGCATTTTCTTTTTCAACATCACACTTTCTGCACTGAGCCAAAGACCACAGTTAACCAGCGACACAATCTCACACTATAATTTGACTTTACTGTGCTTGTCCCAGTCAGCTGCTATCTGCTGCACAGGCATTACAGCTGGAACATTTAGAAAATCACAAGGGGGTCAATGTATCATTCCTCAAATCACCAACAATTTCACCATTTATCTTTCTTTCACATCACTTCCTTTCTCTCCAAGATCTCCCATCCATGGTTGTGCTACCCGTTTAAACATCCCTCCTATTTTTCTTTCTTCCTTCTCGCAGTTTTTCACTCTGAGCGATTGTCTTGTGATCTTTTATAAATATTTTCAATTAGAACGGCTTTTATATTTCTCTGCTTTTTTTCAATATTCATATATTTGCTATATATTTGAATAGAAATATATATGTACATACTTTTGAAAACAAACATATATCTTTTTCTTTTTTCTATTGCGAGAGCCCTGATGTTACGTTTTACCATTGCAAAACAATTGGACCAACTCTTTTTTTTGGAACGATCTTTGTTATGGGATTAAGCTTTGGGAGAAAAATGGGAAAAACAAATAAACTTAGAGTTAGCAAATACAGTACCATGCATAAAGCTAAAAATAAATTTCAGTGAGGCGGGAGGGACTTGAAAACACATCTTTTAGTTTTGAAGACCACCTTTTCTCTGTTATGTAACCCCACCCCCCACCCCCCTCCCTGTTTCCCTAACACAACTGTTAATTCCATCAACACTTGATCTCTCTGTATAATCTCAATGTCGTTGTCAGTTTATAGATTCAAGATTGATTCATACAATATCATCATATGTTTTCTTGAATACATCTCAATACATTTGCTGTATGTTTGGAACTTGTCTCTCCATTTAAGGTGTCATTGAACGTCAAGTAGCATTTCTGCCATTCTGTGCATATTAGACCCTTTTTCCCAGTCTGTCTCTCTTTTTACTAGCCAGTATGCTAGCAGTAGATCACAGTGACACTGTATGGATATGGTGGGGGACTGGGTGGGTACAAGTGAAGGTGGGGAAGGGTAGAGAGGAGAAAAGTGGATACAGGTAAAATGAGTTAAAGAATAATGGCATTGTTGCGCCATGATGAATCATAAAAGTGTCTCTTCTTTTTTTCAAAAGAGACAGAAATAAAACCTCTTTCGCCTGTAATTTTTCTATTTTGAACCCACTTCCTCTTCAGTATCATTTTTTAAGCAATTCTGTCAATCATAATCATCATCAGATCACAATGATGGACCAAATTAGGTACAGGTACGTAAGGGGGGGGGGGGGGGGGGGGTCAGTTTTGACACAGACATCTGCCCGAGAGGTCAGCATACAGATTGATTTAAAAAGGTCCACTGTTGGTGTGTGCCTGCCACATGTATACATATATATATTTACACATATACACCCACACGCACACACGCAGGCTTGTGAAGGTTTCTGTTTCTTGGATCCATTCTAACTTTTTCTTAGTGCACATGAGATTATATTTCCGTCATAAAAGAAGAACATAAACAGAAAACTGATGAAAAAAAAGCTTTAGATTCATCTTTCACTTGATGATGCTTGACTCTTTTTTTTGATCTCCTCTGCTTTGTGTCTGTTTATAAAAGCATCAGTTAAGACCACTATGCTGTGTCATCCATTGCATGTTTAAGAAAATTCTCCACATCTCAAAACTGGTATTGAAATGACTGCCTCTAATGTGTGAATCCATGATGGAGTAACCTCTCACAACCAGTGTAACACCAAGGTTGGTGGTTAATGCATACAGTAAAAGCATCCTGCCATGGCACAATGCTGTGATATGAGCTCCTCTTCCATCAGACCAAAAAACTAACATGTTTAAAAACCTAACAAAACTGTATCAACCTGGTTCATTCTATGACTGTCTTGATTCCGAAAACATGACAGTGCATGTGGAAAGCATTTTGTGCATAAGTACTGTGTCCTTACCAGAAAATGAAAATATGAGTTTAACAGCTATATGTTTTGGCAAGTGGTTTCCAGGGTGATGAAACTAGGGGTAGAGAAAGGTGATACAATAATAACAAAAAGCAATCAGGCAGAAAGAAAGGCAAACCCCTGTTGCTGTGGAGACCCAACTCTGACCCTTTCACACAGTAGTGTCAATGGGAACCCAACCAGCCCCCTGCAGCCTGGCACAGCACAGGCACTGACGGGTCAGTTGTGCATGTGTATGTCCCTCACCCCACTTTTCCACAGAGGCAAGTGCTGGCTTGACCAGCATTCTATTAAGAGTTACATTGACATGCCGCTGTGATGGCACGCTACACCAGTGTGTACGACTTGGAGTAGGCCCCTGCCCCTCCATCCCTCTGCTTCTGTAGTCTGCCTAAGCCCGAGGAGCTGCTCTCCAGGAGAGAGTCTCTGGATCCTCCCATCTTGGAGGAGGATGAGGAAGCACCTCCAGGAGTCCCTCCCGTGGCACTGGAGGATAATGATGCAGCCGCCGCAGCAGTAGCAGCGGCGGCTGCTGCACTCTGGGCCACTGCAGCAGAGGAGCCTGGCATGGTGAGAGTCCTCTGGGGAAGTGTGGAGCTGCTAGAGCTAGCAGATGCCCCTCCACTACCTCCACCACAGCCTCCTGTTGCTCCGGAGGAAGTGAGGTTGGACAGGCCAGAATGGCCCATAGTTAGGGCCTGCTGCTTTGCAGAGTCCATAGTCATGTGACGGCCCTGCGTGTGGTATGCCCGCTGGGCTAAGCCGCGAATAGAGGCTTCACGTGGTGGAACCACTGGACATGGGTCATGATGCTCCGACTGCTTTCGGAAGAAGGGATCTGACTTCATGTAGAGGGGTAGGTTACAGTAGTCACCTGGAGGACAAAAGTAATATTAAATGTGACTGCTGAAACCTGCAAAAGCCAACACCTACGGAAAATAATTACCATAGCGCAAAAAGAAATTGTGTATTCATCTAAACTGCTGGTCGGACTGGACTCATCTGGCAACAGTACAGTACATCTTTGCACACTATGTATGCATAACTTAATCAGACAGAACCGTACTTACCCTCTTAACTTAGTTGCATATATTGTTTATGTGTATTTTTATATTTTTGTATAATGAATAATTGTATTAACAATTGTTTTACTACACTTTTCTGTTATCTTTTTTGTTTAGCTATCTATCGTGTTTTTTATTTTATGTCTATGTTATTTCATTATTTCATGCCATGTTAAAAGTCATTCTTAGAAAAATAATCATGCTTTACAGCAACCACTCACTCTTGGCGCGGTGTGGAATGGGCACAGCTACATTCTTGCCACGATCATAGTCCTGGGGTTTGGGTGGCGAGGCAGTGAAACGGCAGATACCGGGCTCTGAGGGTGTGCTCATTGACGTCATGCTGTCTGCATTGTCATTGGTACCTGTAGTCATCTGGTCAGATGAGCTGTCAGAGATAAAGCACTCAGTAATCTCAAATTTGGCATGCTGCAAGTGTTCCTCTAGCTTGGCATGTTCATATGCTCTTGCCAACTCCTCGTAGGTTGAGGAGGCACTCTCTGTGGACACCATGCTGTTGCGACCCTTATCTATGAAAGAGAAAGGAAAAGACTTAAAGTTAAGCACATTCTCCAGTTTTAAACATTTTTGAGATACAGCCTACTGCAAAATCACATTCTCCTTCACATGTAAAAAATAGCCTCATTATAGGTGCATGTTAATGGCTGTAAGTGTCATTTCACCCATGTGCCAACCTGTGTCCTGTGAGAGGCTGGCACTGTAGCTGTCACTTTCTGTGACAGTGATGCCATGCTGGGAGCCAACTGTGCGCCAGTCTGAGGTGAGAGTGCGGGCTGGCGTGGAGGCCTGGCACTTGGTCAGAGTCCACTGACTGGAGTAGCGGTTCCTGATGCTGTGGGCTGACTTAACACTCTTCCTTGACACTGGGTCTATTGTGAAATGGATGAAGAAATAAGAGGGATGTGCATATTAACTGAGGCTCTTTAAAGCTAGGAAAAACACGATTGCAATACTGCTTCAGTTACTCAAAGTGTAATTGTCTCATTGTCTTTTTCAGCACTAACATACACTAAATAAGCCATTGAGATAGGTTTTTTTGTGCAACAACTATTAACGGAGAAATCCGGTAGAGTCGCTAACAGCCGGACGTGGCTAAAACTGATTAGCTCAGAGCATTACGTTGATAACACTAAAACTACTTCACATAAAACGAAGCATCAATGAATGAACTTGAATGAACTTTACTATGAGAGGAGCTGGTACTGGGGCCGGTAGGTATGTCTTTCAAAACAGGGTTCAGGGTTTTGAGCAGTATTAGTGGTTAAAAAGGCTTTTTAAAGCCATCACCGTAATGCCCCGGGCTAATCAGTGTTAGCCACATCTAGCCGTGTCAGATTTTTCTGTTAATAGCATAAATTAAAAAAACTGTCTCAATGGCTTATTTGTTGTATGTAAGTGCTGAAAAAGACCATGGGATGAGTTTACGCCGAAATGACACTTTAAAGCTTTTACTGATAAAATGGACAGCGAGGATCGAGAGCACTTACTGGTTCCTGGTCTGATGTCTGACATGTCAATCAAAGGCCCGGTGTTCTGGATGAGGGCAGGGTGATGGACGGACACACCTGTGCAGAAGCTCTGAGGGTTTCCAGTTTGGTTGAACTCTGTGTCCGTCACAGGGATAGTGGCTTTGTCATCACCTGTAAGAGACGGAATAAATATTTTAACTCTCACTGGTGAAAACAACAACAACAACAACTAGCTAACAACAAGTCCAATGCTTCAGAGTTTTTATTATACATTTGACATAGAGATAATATGATCCAATACTTATGCACTGACACATGAACACACAACAACTCTCTCTATGGCTCTATCTTCCTCTCACCGATTTGCTTGATGCCTTCTTTGTCCTCAATTAGCAGCTGCACTCTGGGGATGTCAATGTGTAACCGTGGACCCTGAGGAGGTCCCTTCACTGGAGTGTCAAAGCTGCGATTGTTTTTGCTAATCCAGAGATACAAGACGAGCACATACACAAACATTCACGGCTTTGAGAAAAATACAAAATGTGGATTTATGAAGTGAATTTTATACTAAATAAAATTTCAGATGGTTTTTGTAAAAAAGGATTCAGAAATATCAGTCTTACCTGATCAGCATCTCTGCCAGGCTTTTGGCATCTAGAAAGAGCAGAGAATATTACACAATGATTCATTCCTGACACACAAATCAATCTTTCAAAATAAATGCAACTCTCAAGACTTCAGTTAAGATTTAGCTCTGCTTTAGGAATTTCTCTGAAGACTTTGCTTTGCTTGTCAATTCCTTCCTACCAATTTGCTCACCTCTTAGTCTCTTCAGCCTCTTTTCTTTGCGTTTCTTGCGAATGATGAAAAGCAGCGCAACACCCAGAGTGACCAAGATTACAGGACAACCAATCGAAAACAGCTTCTTGACATCATCGTTCTTTTCCAGGGGGGATTTGATTGGTGGAATTGTGCCTGCACACACGAAGAGCAGAGATTAGTTATTGCCCTTTTTATGACAATATAGTAAGTTATCCAGTGTAGTGAAGTTTTTAGCAGACAATATCATTTATCCAAATGGAATACCAAGCAAAGAGAGTCTTTTACTTACTGCCATCATAGTCCAGTGTTGCAAATTGGGAGCTCTGGTTGCCACAGCCAGCACTGTTACAGGCTTTCATCTTTAACTCATACCAGGTGGCCTCACGCAGCTCTGCCAGGAACACATCTGTGGTGGCATTGGTACGTACATTCTGCCACGCCCATGTACCTGCATCAAGTACACATACCAATGTTGAGTCTGATCTCTTCAATTTTCATTTTGGTTTCCATAACCAGGTGGAAGGTTACCTAAATACTAACATTTCATAGCCTTTTTCTTGATCAAACTGTTTTATTTGATATCTTGCAATACGTTTGCCAATTGTAAAAGCAGTGACTCACCCTTTGGTCTAAACTCTAGTGTGACAGCGCTGATTGGACAGCCGCCACTGGCCCAACCCTGCAAGTTGAGACGGGCGTGGCTGGAGTTAATGTGGGTGAAGACTGGCTGATCCTTGTTGAACTGGGGTTCTGTAAAAGAAGCAAAATGATCATGTATTTGCCACATAACAGGGAATTGGTGAACATAAGACGACCTAAAGAAGGCCCATGTGATTCAGCAATAGCAATGTTTTGCATGGTAAATTCATAGTGTGCTAGCATTGTTGGTCCAAAAATATCTTACAAAATGTAGGAAATACTGTATAATTAAATAATCATCATCATTCTCCATGTCACTAGTACAACAAAAATAATGGGGACCTGCGATAAAGACATGATGTTTTCAAATTAGTTTTTGTCATTCAAATCTTGAGATGATAACTATACTTGAAAGAGATGATTAAAATGGAGCACATGCAATGTCCCAGACCAATACGCGGACTGTAAAAAAAGCTACTGTAAATATAAAGTATAAATATGTGAAGTTTGATCTTTTAGGTGAAGACAGGAAACATTTTGTATCTACAGTTTCTCGTCATCTATATTTATTTAAAATTCCCTTCATCCTCCATCCCCAGCTCCTCACCTCGCCCATGGGTCTTTGCCTCAATTATCTCACTGATGCGTCCAGCTCCAACACTGTTCTTTGCAGCCAGCTTCACTTTATACCATGTGCCACAGCGCAGGTTGTCCAATTTGAAGGAGCGTTCACTAGAACTGATAAAAACATCTTTCCACTCCTCTGTGTTGTCTACAGAGTACTGCAGCACAAAACCTGCGTACACAAAAAAGAAGCATACACACAAAGATTATTTTTTTATTTTTTTTATGCCATAATTTTTTTTTTTTTACAGATAAGATGAAGACCTCATTCTGCACCAATTCTACTTAACTTTGGATATTGTACCTTTTCTGCCCACTAGATGACAGTGTCACCATGTCCTTGTTTTTCCCACATAGGGCCCAATTGAAGGACGGTCTAGTGGTTCTCTGTCTACGCCGCCATTAGTTACCTACAAACCCCAAGACTGGAATGGCGCTGACTGAGCATCTATGCAGATGAGGGTATGCAATGTGGCGACTGTTTTTATAATCAGCTGCCTTGAGAGCCAACTCTCTGCTGCTCTGAGACACTTTACATCTAATCCTCCATCCATGTTTGTCTTTCCTTCTGTCTGTATATAATTATGAATATATGAATATCTCCCTCCCTGTGTTCCATATTTTCTCTCTCTCCCTCTCTCTCTCTCTCTCTCTCTCTCTCTCTCTCTCTCTCTCTCTCTCTCTCTCTCTCTCTCTCCTCTCTCTCTCTCTCTCTCTCTCTCTCTCTCTCTCTCTCTCTCTCTCTCTCTCTCTCAAACAGATGGTGCAATAGAGTCCAAAACATAGAGGGGTTAATATGTGCAGATCCTGCAGTGCTTGTTTAGAAGTTTAATAAACACCCTCTGTCTGTCACAGATCACAAGCCAACACAGTATAGAACATAACAGAATATAGCAGAGAGAACAGTAAAGAACAGCACAATAAAAAAATAATTGAAGAACAGATTGCACACATAACATCAGTTCTCACTGGATGATTACTAGCCCACATGATCATTTGTTTATATATTCCTTTCTTTTTCTTTTCTTTCAAGCTGCAAAAAGGCCTCATAACCAGCTGAGATTTTTCAGCAAAGGAATAATCTGTAGAAGGCACTGCCCTGGTAAAGTAAGACAGATGCCTGATGGGGACTGCTGACTGTGCAAACAGACATGCCTTCTGGTATACATACAATATAGGCTTCACTGATGTATGAGACACTGGATGATGTATGCAAATACTGCTTGGTGGACAATCATTATTTGAAAACAAAGCTGTACACCCAACACATTACACCATTCTTTATTTGCGTGCTTGACTTGCATGCCTCCTCTAGGTCTTCCTGACAGTATGCTAACGCACATGAATAGCACAAAACCATCACATTGTTTCAGTTTAGAACAAACTTTAAAATATATTTGACCCAAAGAGCTGTCTGTGAATCTCATGACATTTTTTTCTTCATAGTTTTTACAGACATTTCTTTAGTAATGCCATTTTGGACACCAAGTCTTTCTGGGTGCATTTATGTCTTAAGCTACTTGCTTTATAATTTCATATGTATAAAGAGCAAAAGATGAACCGGGAACACCCTCATACTGACAAACATCATGAACAGAGAAAAAGGATTGAAAACACATTTGCATGCATGTCCATTCAGGCACATACGCCATGCACATCTTCCCAGAGAAATCACCAACGATCAGATAATCAAACAGACACATAGTTAACAAGGAAGCATAAAACCAGAAGGACAATCAATAAACTAATAGATCAGTATGCACACTAACAATATGCCAGATGTAGGAGAAAGAAAAGACAGATAGAGGGTAAACTACTATCAGAGGTCATAGGAAAGTCTGTTTAATTTATTCACGTTTTATGTATAAACCTAACTTGATGACCTCAAGCTGAACTCTGTATACTTTTACAGACAAGAACAAAGAAATGTGCAGGGCCTCGTACCTCTGATAGAGCTGCCTCCGTTGTCTCCTGGTATCCAGACCAGAGTGATGGAGGAGGTGGAGGTGGTGGAGACGGTTAGACGAGGTTGGTCTGGAGGGACTGAAGAAGATACACAAGTTGTTAACAGCTTAATAATACTTGTACTCAGATATTCGAGTTTCCTTTTTCACTATTTCCCATTTTCAGTAAGAGCAGCAGGCATATAAGTGATGTAGAACCATAGTTGAGTGGACTAAATAAAAAAGTATTAATGGCATGATTGCTATTGTCCTACCTTGTACCAAAAGGTTGACAATGATAGTGTCAAATCCCAGAGTGTTGGTGGCCGTGCAGGTGTAGTAACCAGAATCTTCAGCTTTGACAGAGCGCAGCACCAGTGTCCCATTGGCCAGAATGAGACGCTGTCCATCTAGAGACACTGGGATGGCTGTGTCCTCACTGGCAAAGAGAGAAAGAGAGAATCATGGGAGGATGTCACCAAGGATCCCTTTTAGATTATGATAAAAGGTTATTTATTTCGTTTTTTAGTATTACTAATAGTAGGCTGTAAAATGTTTCAAAAGCATGAGTTCAACAGGATCTGGGTTTGTCTAATAGAACTGCATAGCATAACTGACTTTCTCTTAAACCAACTAAAATACAAATCTACCGATGAGGTTTCAAAGCTAGGGTTGCAACGAAGTTATGGAATTATTATTACTAGTTACAAGGACCCTTAAAAGGAATGAAAACACAAGTGTTTTTTGGTTGAACATCACTTTACCATAATTGAAAATTGTAACCATTTTTTATGAGAGTATGTCAAGAAAGTCTCCTTTTTAAACAATAAAAACAATACTCTTTCAATACCATACCAGAAAATGTACACAATATGATAACCATCACTTTCATGTCATGGTATATCTTAAAACCCTAACCGCAGCAGCAGAATTAACTCAGCTTATGCAACAATTCTGGGGAGGACTCTCACCTGTCTTTGGTCCATTTTATCGTAGGTGTAGGTTCTCCTACTGAGCTACAAGGCAGTCGCACCTCCTTCATCCAGGGAGTGGTCACTGTGCCCCCGAATGACAGGATCTTAGCTGGGGCTAGTGGAGAATAAAGAGAGGAATGTAAAAATTAAAGGTGAATTGAGACAAAGCTTTTGAAAAAAAGACTGTAAGAGCTATTGGCATTAACACTTACACAAGAAAGGCAATAGCCTAATTAATATGCACCAATCAGTTAATCTGGCCACTGTCAAATAAACAATTTTCAAAGCCGATAAACAAATGCTGTAGAGGTTTGAGAATGTGTTGAATCAATACAGAAATGTGATGGTTGATATGCAATCAATTTGTTTTCCATCTTAGATTCTTTCAATAAACAGGATTTAATAGTAGAGTGTGGAATGTATTTACTGTGATTCACACTTGGTGGAAGAGAAATCTCTATTAAATCTGATTTTGTCCAGCAGAGAATAGCATCAGAATAAGAATATAAAACAGGACACAGATTGAGTAGAGAGAATATGAAAAACATATCCCTTTATTCAGGCACATAACCCTCTTATTCTCTTTCACTCCTCCCACCCGCTCTCTCTGTCTCTCTTTCTCTCTTTCTCGAGCTTGGCATCTTAATGCAAGTGCTGTAGTGCACTTATGTTAAGGTTGAATGAAGTATTGAGTGGGCAAGCCTCGAGGACGCTGCCTTTTACAGCTGCCGATCAGCTGACGCACCCGCCCGTATGAGTGCGCGCACACATATGCACTCGCAAACCTCTGCACCCAGCAGTCATAGAAACAAATAGATACAGGAAAGGATAGCATGGTGGGAACTGCACTCTATTCATTCTCACTCTCTTATTTTCCTGTCTTTTAATCCAAAGCCTATTGATTTGACTGCCCTCTTCATTTTCTTAAACACTCTGCCTCTCTATTGTCTTATGTATTAGTTAGCTGTCGTGTCGTTTTCTCTCCTCTTTTTTCCCTCCACCTGCTGTCCTCCCTTTTGCTCCCACTCTTATAATTTCCCTGATTCAGGCCAGTTTATCTAGTGCCCCCTGAACTCTGAAATCAATAGCACACTCTCATATACACATAAACAGGAGTAGTGGTTGAAAATATGCGAAGGAGTTGTAGAGCAAGTGACAGAGTAAGATTGTTCACATGATTTACAGAATGGCGCGGAACATCCTTTAAAAAACTTTATTTTTAGTTCATGGAATAGCCAACAAGAGGCTTGAAGAGGGATACTACTCCAACAGTAACAGTGTCATTACTGTTCCTAGTATGGCACTGACAGAGAGAGAGAGAGAGAGAGAGAGAGAGAGAGAGAGAGAGAGAGAGAGAGAGAGAGAGAGAGAGAGAGAGAGAGAGAGAGAGAGAGGAGAGAGAGAGAGAGAGAGAGAGAGATGAGAGAGAGAGAGAGAGAGAGAAAAACACTGTTTTGCGTCATCCAACCAGTAACCACTGACTAAGTGATTTGCAGGTAAAGAGCCTCTCAGCTTTCAATGTAAAAATTTGATTTGGCTAAATTTGGTTGGAAAGTCAATTATTTTAAAACCTCGGCATAAACATGTTTTTTTTTTTCAATTACAATATCTCAAAGTGAAGCAGTGCGTAAATACACGTTAAAATACAGGCAACTCCATCATTTTAGCATTGCTCCTCTTTGTCAAAACCTGCCACCTACATTGCCCACAATACAGAGATCCTTGTGTTTTGTGCTCGTAGTGACTAATTGTGTCTTGAGTCATCACACAGAGACTTGAGGAGCAGCCTCCAGAGGTCTGGTAAGATCACTTCTTTGGAACTCCGAACACCCAGATTTTCATTTTCAAACTCTTCAACCCTAATTGTGTCTCGAGTGACATCACTTGAGGCAATTGATCAAATTTCACACAGCTCCCCTCTAGAGACATCTTAAATACAACTTTTTCATATATGCAGTAGTACTCCCAAAGACTGGTAAACAGACTTTGATGTGTTCAATATGCCCGCTTTCCCAGACTATAAACAAACAAAATTTTGCACACTTTTATCCAGTACTCCTAGGGCTCTATCTTCCACCCGTGGCTAAGCCGCACACAGTGCAGCGCAACTGCCATTGGTACATTCAGACTGACTCAGTTGTCGTTTTCATGCTCAGCCCCCACGTTATATAAGTAGCAAATGCACTTGCACTCATATGTGCGCCCATGGGTGTGTTGGTCTTAAAATGAGGTGTGGTCAGGCGCATTCTTGGTGCATTGCTATCTTGAGGCAGCAGTACCCGATTGTGCCATTGACCAACAAAAACGTGGTCTAAAGGAGTTTATAGGGGACATCATTCAAATTGTAAGATTAGTGATGTGCAGACTGCAGTTATATCCGTGGCCCAGTAGTTAAAAAAATATTAATTTCATCCTCTAAAATGTGGACAGAGCAGAGCTGCTGTTTTGCTGTGCCCATTTACACCTGAGAAACAGTGACTTCATTGATTATTTCAAAAGCTAAAATTTTGGCTCTGCTTCCTCTGTCAAGATTATAAATATAGTTTCTAGTTTTTCTGCTTAAATGTCTCACTATATATCACAAACTATCACAAAAGCAACAGCCTTAATGGAGAGTGAAAATAATTAATTCAGGTGGGTGGCAGATGGATGATTTAACTGTAGCAGTGGATTTGGATGGTATCGGAGCGGATCAGTGCATCATACTTGGTCACATGAAACCAAAATTGGGTTGTTGATGGGACAGAGGGGAGATGGCGGTGGGTCCACTGTTTTGCACTCAAGCAGATAAAAAATGCTCACTATTCCAGTTTCCCAAATCCCAAGCAGTTATAATAGCATTGTGCCAGCTACTGACACACATGGCTTTTAAAGGGAATAGGGCCTGACACTCTTTCGTTTGACCTGCAAATGACCATAATCATGTTTACTAATTTTTCAACCTCTCTCTTCCTGAATCATACTCAGGGACTCACCCTTAGCCGCTGGCTCCACAGTGACCTTGTCACTGAAGTTGCCCCGGCCTGCAGTGGTGACGGCTGCAGCCCAGATCAGGTACTGCTGCCGGTGATTGAGGTGAGTGATTCTGTAGAACAGCAGCTCTGGATTGGCTTCGTACTCACTGGGCATCTGGGGAGAATGGAAACGAAAGGTTTAATCTTGAAGGAACTCCGGGCACAATATGTTTTATTCCACAGACTCCAAACATCTTAAAGGAGCTGTACTTAAAATACTGAGAGAAAAAAAAACAGTGGGTTGGGATTGCCTCCAGACCCTTCCCGAATACATGAAATACCGACGTTATTTTGCGGCCACATGCATGGGTGGCTGGACCAGCTATTCAATTCAATTCAATTCAATTTTATTTATGGTGTCGAATCATAACAAAAGTTATCTCAGGACACTTTACAGAGTAGGTAAAGACCTAACTCAATGACTTATTTATGATTTACATAGACCCAACAATTCCTCTGTAGAGTACGGTGGCAACGAAAACCTTCCCTTTAACAGGCAGGAACGTCAGACAGACCCAGCTCTGTGGAGGACGGCCATCTGTCTTGACCGGTTGGGGAGGAAGAAAAGGAGAGAGAAAGAGAGAAAAGACACACAGATGGACAGAGAGAGACAGACAGACACACTTCCAGAGATGCAAGCAAAGCTTAACAGTAACTATAATAATATTTCTAGTAATGTGAATATAGCGTATATGTTAAGACAGTTAATACAGCAGAATAGTAGAAACAAGCACAGCTAAGGTGACAGAATATGAAAATGATAATAATTATGGTGGCAAACATGATCAATGATGAGTAGTGGCAATAGCAGCTACGATACAGCTACAAATTTTATAGTTTATTAAACTAGTGATAGTATATATGAGTAAACAAAAACAGAGAAGCTTGGTTTACAACACACACAGAGGGAAAGTGACTTCTTTCTCTGCTCAGGACACCATTAGTCTCTTATCTTTACATAGCAAATGTTTGTTTGCTGCTATATTAATGCTCTGAATGTAGAGTACAGCTCTTTTACATGTCACGCAATATTAAATAAAGGCTAAGGGGGAAAAAAACATTTTATTTTAAATCAACAAATCTGCTAGTAGGCTTAACTACTTTCCCTTGTTAATAATGCTGTTCCTGCTCCAGTTTTGTCGAAACAAGCAAATGTATTAGGTAAAAAAAACAGGAACATAAACATTATGTTATAAAATAGAGAAAATCATTACATTTGAAAGGATTGCATAAACAAATTTTAAAAGAACAACAAAAAAAGGCATTTTCTACGTTTCCACACAAATGTAAAATACAATAAAGGATATCTTTTTGAGTTCTGGAAACATATCTCTCTGTCATATCTCAAAATCTGCATTCTGTCAAGTGCTGAGAAGGACAAAGTAAAATCTGGGGGATGCCAAAGACAAGATCTTTTTGTCACTTAACTGGAGAGGCAGACGTAAAACATCATTCTGACGTGAACTAAGCCCTGTTTTTCTCTCCTTGTGTCAGTGCCACAGCAAAAGAAAGGAGGGCAGGGATGAAAGCACAGTGGGTCTGGGGGCATGTAATATTATGATAAGGCAAAAAAATGGAAGCCGGGAGCTGTAGAGAGGGATGATGGGAGGGTTGGATTGGGGGGAGTGAAGCCTACTCCCTCTCCTCCTCTGTTCTCCTCAGAGAGGGTAAACAGAGATATGAAACAGAGGAAGACAATGGGGGACAGACAAATGAGTCAGAGATATCACGAACAGTCATACACTAATGAGGCCTATCTACTGCAGGCATCAGTAATGACAGAGAAGAGAGGAGTCCAATAAACAGGCAGAGAAAGGAATGGATACACACAAACAAGCACAACTACACATACACAAATAAACTGACACACATATACAGTGGCATACATGACCTGAAGGTGGATGTGTAATTGCAGTGTGTTTAACCCAGCCATGTGTCTGCTGTCTAGACATATACACATCACTGTCCCTTCAAAACACACACATACCCCCAACACACACAAACTCTCATTTTTACTGCCTGCCAGTCACTATTCACCTACCCACCAATTATACCCTTATTCCCTCAACTCCTACTCAGCATCTACTCCTCAGGTATCCCAACACCCAGGTACACACACACACACACACACACACACACACACACACACACACACACACACACACACACACACACACACACACACACACACACACACACACACACACACACACACACACACACACACACACACACACACACACACACACACACACACACACACACTTTTAGCAGCTCTGTCTGTGACTGTGCTGCTCAGCTATGAATAGAAGAATATGAAGAGAGAGAGAAAAAAACACAGTCACAAATTTATCACATGCTGCAAGGTAGCACCTCACACTCACTGCCACCCTCTAAATCCCATGTTTTACTATTGTTTGACTTCTGATTGACAGGCACTCGTCTACAGGTGAAATGAAGACTGCATTAAAGTGTCAAATGGATTGGAGAGTCTGTAAATGCGGGAGGCCTGTAAAAACCTGCGAAGACACTGAAGTGTTGCTAAGCTCGGTCCTTGCCTGCTGGGTCTGCAGAACGGTTTATTCTGGGCAAATAGATTCCAGTATTCATGTTGTTTTTCACATTTATGAGCAGGCCGTCATGGAGGAATCCACCGGGCTTTTTATTACTTCCCTGTGTTCCCTGTTCATCATCCATTCCACTTGTCTCCTTCCTTTCTGTATTTCCCTCTCTGCCCATCCTTTACCCCACTAGACCATCCTTCCCTTCGCCTCCTGCCATCACTCTTCATCCCTCTCTTCATTTCCCTGCTCCTCTTCACATTTCCCTGTCATCCATAGGTCCACTCCTTGCTTTTCCTTCCATCTATCCACCAGTACCCCCCTCTGTTTTACATTATCTCTGCATTTCTCCCCCTGACTCTTCTTCTCCTCTCCCCGCTCTGTACATTTATCTCTATAGTCTCCACTGCAGGCAGTGGTATGGACGGAGGGATGGATGGATGGATGGGTGGGTAGATGTTGGGAGGAAGGGAGGGAGGAGTGACAGAGTGTGTGTTGCTGTAACGGATATTAAAATATTCCTCCGGCGTGGAGATAGCGGTGATCCGGGGAACGATAGAGCGTGATAATGAAAAGAGGAACAAAAGTACTCCCCGCGCGGTGTGTCTGACCCCCCCATCCCTCCTTCTTTCTCTCCAGTCGCACTCATTTACATAGTAATCATCCCAAACTCTGCATGGGGGCTTCAGAGAGAGAAAGAAATGGATAGATAGATAGATGGATAGATGGATAGATAGATAGATAGATAGATAGATAGATAGATAGATAGATAGATAGATAGATAGATAGATAGATAGATAGATGGATAGATGGATAGATAGATAGATAGATAGATAGATAGATAGATAGATAGATGGATAGATGGATAGAGAGATAGAGTGATAGAAGTGTGTGCAAGTAAGCAAGTAGGATATATTTCTTGCTTTTCAATTCCCACTGTCATAAAAATATGAGTTGCAAATATATATGGACCTGTAAATGCAGGATACATTTATGAGTGTGTGTGTGTGGGTCTGTATGTAAGTGAGAGTGTGTGTTGCTGTCGGCTTGTTTTTTGCCCTCGTTGATGAACAGATGAGGTTGTCCTGGCAACGTGATGAGACACAGATATGCAAATGAGGCTGGAGGGTGAGCTTGCACGCGCACACACTGCGGTATGAGGAGAGCTCATTTTCGCACACACATCTTGCTGAGACTGCAGCAGTAGACCACACACACACACACACACACACACACACACACACACACACACACACACACACACACACACACACACACACACACACACACACACACAAATGCATTTTATACAGTAATTAAATACAATTTCTTTTATCTTAGCATCATATAAAATGTATAACAGAAGCAGTATTATGCATGAATAACGGATCATTTACCCTTCATCCCCAGCCATGGTTGGATGGCCCTCTTCCCCCTTTCTCCTCTTTTATTCACTTCACTAGTAAAACTCTCTGCACCCCTCTTGTAACTCACCGGTTGGCCTGACCCGGGGCTGGAGCAGTAGATGGTGTACTTGCGGATGATTCCATTTGGCTTGTGAGGGGGTAACCAGGACACTACGACACTGCTGGCGGAGGAGGGCACAGCTTTGATGCCAGCTGGGGGTCCGGGGTCTGGATAATAAAGGGGAGCAAAGAGAGAAATGTGGGACAGAGTAAAACGTGAACCAGTTATATTTATCTGCCTGTACAGGTAACATAATTAATAGCTTTATAGGTGTGCATGGCTTTTTGAGGAGATTTGCTCATTTATGGTTGTGGCTTATTAAATTATTAAAACACAAGCACCAAAAACATACAAGTGTTGTGTTCACACTTGACAGTTGACTGAATTGTTGGTGCTCTATACTTTAGCCTACAATATTTGAGTTATTGCAGAAAGCTTTTCTTTATACCAAAAAAATACACACTTAGTAAATTGCTAGTGAAAGCAGCCTGGCTGTGTAGCTATCTAACACACGAGGTGCCATTACTATCCTCCTCATTCAGCAGCCAATCATATTCCCCCTCACATTACTAGACAAATGTTTAGCTGAACAAACACAAAACAAAATACTACTTTTTAAATAGTGACACCTTGTGCTGTGTCACATTCAGGTACGCATAATAATTTCCTTGTTGCTTGGGTTAATCAAAACAGGCTCCCTTCTGTTTCTATGTTTATGGTGTAACAGGGATAATGGCCCTGAGGGGTCTTGTTACAGAAAACAAATAGATTTGGTGGAGGGCCCTCTTATTTTCGGTTTTGTTACATATATTTTTTTAACTCTGCCTCACATATATGGAATATTGCAAGCTGCCACAAGATACATTTTGATCATCACAGTCTTTATCGGACAACTTAGAATTGGCCTGGAATTATTAGTTGATCAACAGAAAACCTCATTTTCAACTACTTCTAATTGTTAATATTATCAATTTTAATTTTTAACTTAACTAATTGACTAGTTTCAGCTTTTTTTACGACAATAAACTGATTTTCTTTGGGTTTGGGGCTGTTGGCTTGACAAAAAAAAAAGGTCGGCCTGAGATTTGGGAAAGTGTAAAGGGCATTTTTTAAAACAATTTTCTGACATTTTATAAACCAAACAATTACCTTATAGATTGTCAGATTTGTTTACTGCTTTGTCCTGTGCCTGTACCCAAACGCAACCTTCTTAACTCATATGTTATGTTGTCATATCGACAACCCATTGTACATTATTGCTAACTTGTCAAGCAACTTGTTTGCAAAAAATCTCTCATTGAGGGTAACATGACCATGAAGATCAACAAAAAGAGTCAAACATTTAGTATTTGTTTCATGGTGTAACAGTGATGATAATGAACATATATAAGGTTAGAACATCCTTTGGGAATTAGACATCAGGCAGTCATTTAAAGTAAACATACTGTGATCAACATTAAATCCACAAATGATTACACGTGACCAAACGCTGTGGCCCTAAGGGTGTGGGACCCCCTTGGAAAAAAACGTAGTAATGAATCTATGTTTTCCCCGCCGCTATGATCACTGTCTGCTGTCTTTGTGTCTAAGAAACAGACCGTCAGAAAGGCATACCAAGAATTGTCTGTTTGCACAATTCCACTGCAAACACGTTTCCATATGCTGCAGACACACTGAGGGCAAATGGAAGGGAGAGACAGAGAGAGACAGAGAGCGCTGAACGTATGTGAAGAGGTTGCCCCTGGACACAGTGTCAACCCGCATCAGGGCAAAAGAGACACTCAGCTTGCCCATGATAAGCGCGCACTCACACACACACACACACACACACACACACACACACACACACACACACACATACACACAAAAACATAACACATATTTGAAGAGCCATTGCTGCAAGGCCAACTCATAAAATGGAGATATAGAGAGGAAAAGAGAATAAAGGCCCTTTCTGAAATGACACTTCTTAGAATCTCTGCCCCAGCCCCTCCACACACACACACACACACACACACACACACACACACACACACACACACACACACACACACACACACACACACACACACATCTCCAGACGCTTGCCTCCTCCTCTGCCTGGCCCCAGGGAGGGAGAGGAGAGGCGGATACGGATGTAATCCACAGCCCGCCAGTGTAAGCACAAAATTAATTCTCTCTAAGCCACAAAGAATTAATCCCTCTCCTTGTGCTGGGTGCTGAGCTAGACTTGCACTCAAACAATAGCACGTGTACACGCACATACGCCCATACACACACATACGCCCATACACGCACACCAACGCTCAGGAACTGTACACATGCAAACACACTTAAAACCCCCCGACACTTCCGCATATTCACATGCACAGACCCACACCCTTAGGCTCCTTAACCACACACACACACACACACACACACTTTTTGGCTTCTTAATTCTCATTAGCACTGGTAATGGCACATCAGAGCACAAAGAGGTTTTAATCGCCAACCTCAGCCTTACAAAGACAACCTCCACCCCCGGCTCTCTGCCTCCCACACTGCAGCATAAACCACGAACAAAAACCCTAAGACCTGCCCCCAAAGGTGTGGTCAGAACAAATGACATATAGGTTAATTCATCATTTGTTTTATCTGTGTGGAAAGATCTACTAAAATGTGGACTCACGGTCTTCCCGGGTTTGGATATACAGAACATTGCTACGGACCCCGTCTCCAGCCTGGGTGTAGGCCAGAACCTGGATGCTGTAGTTGGTGAACTTCTCCAGGCCTCTGAGCTCCACCTGCTCCTTGGTGGTGGTGATGTTTTGCATTTCTCCCCATTCTGAGACAAAAAAGGACATAGAGATGTTCAGACCAGTTGCCGAGCTGTTACTAGTCATGGTGTCTAAAGTAAGATGGCAGACACATTCAACACACCTCCATCTGGAAAGACAGCCCAGAACACAACGCGGTATCCCTTCAATACGCCGTGCAGTGTCATCCGTGGAGGTTCAGCCCATGTGATCACTGCCTCATCTGATGTTACAGAAATGGCCCTTACATTCTGAGGAGGCTGGCTGGGCACTGAAGACAAAGAGGGAGAGAGCAGAGAAAAGTTAAGAGAAGTTATCTAAACAATCTATCTCTAGGTAATCGATTATTATTTTATATTATTTTAGTATTTTACAGTTTTAATAATGTCTGTTACTTGAAGTGTGAAAAACAATCACTCTGTTTGATGACTGAGCTAAACACAGATACAAAAAAAGACAATAAAGGGATTATTTTATCCCTTTATTAAGTTTCCTTTAAGCCCTAAAGGAGCTTTAGGGTTTCATCTTTATGAAATATATATATATATATATATGTATATATGTACCAGCTCTTGATTGAAGCTATATGATGTTTACATTGAGTGAAATATTAAAAACTAAAATATTCTAGATGTCTGGTGCAATGCTTTTTATCCATTTCCTCAAGTTTATATTTGTTATCTTTACTTTAGGATCTGTTCCTCCAATAGGTTTTTAATTTCCCCTTTAAGAAAAACATTGATTCAAACTCTAAGATTCTATGTTTTTCATGGCTGCACCATACAAACCAACGGATGTCTTTTGCTTCATCATTTTATACATATTTCACCAAGATTTTGCCAGACATATTTGGAATATATAAACATTTTTTTTACTCGCTACAATTTAGAACAAAGCTATATGGGTTTGAAAAAAGTGTAGTTTGTAATGACTGGTTGATCGCATGGTTAGTGGAGTTTAAGATTTTGGTTATTGTGAAAAATGTAGATTATTTTTACATTAAAGCAAAAGCTTCCGTTGTCTCCTCTAAATTAGGAATGCCTGGGCTGATAAATAAATAAATAAATAAATAAATAAATTCAACCTTTCTGAAACCCTAAATTTCCATATCAACCCTGAACGAGTAAACAGGCTAGCGATAGAGAGCTCATGACAAGCGTGAAGCCTTATGTATAGGACCATCTCTACAACCACCATCTCTCTTTCTCTGTACAATACTCCTTCTGTCCCCACCGGTCCAGGTGTCTCTTCTATTGGCTACTGCTGACCATTAGTCTTTCAGGCTTTGAATAACGCACACTGTTGAAGATGAACAGAAGTCAACTTGTGAGAGAAAGAGAGGCAGGAAGAGAGGAAGAGAGATGAGTGAAAGAGAGAGAGCAATGAAAGAGAGAGATTGGGCCAAGTCCACCAGGGAATTTCTTTGCAGCTGGTGAAGAGAGAGGCGGTGGGGAGGAGGATGGAGGGAGAAGGATTAGAAAACAGGGTTTTGCATGAATAAACCTTTAGGCTAAATAATTAGAAGGCAAAAAAAATAGCCCAATTCTTCCCTTCAGAGTCACACCACCTTTACAAGAAGAGAAATAAGGATTGACAGAGGATGTGAACAAAAAGGTGAGCTGGCTCAAGGGCCTTCAAATTGTAAAGATTATAGCTTATGCAGTGTCATAGAAAGCGGATACATGAGGGGTAAAGAAAAACGTATAACAAATCAGCGCTACGGTTGTTGAGATATAAAATAACCGTACATAAATAAGTGTCTAAGTTTTGAGAAAAACAAAATGGAAATACAGGAACACATTGAAAGGCAGTTTTGGACTGTGGCTACAGGGAGGAGGAGATGGGGGATGAGGGGCAGAGGAAGATGGGAGGAAGAGAGGAAGAGAGTTAAAAGCAAGGGGAGCAAGGGAAGGGCAGAAAAAGATGAAAAGAGGGAGCAGAGAGACAATGCGCTCAGCTGTGGATAATTACAGCAGGAAGCAGCGGAGGGAACGAAAGAGAGAGAGACAGACAGAGAGACAAGCTAATTATAATTATTTTTAGTATGCTTGTTGTTATCACTATTATTATAATGGCCATCAATATCACTGTCGCCACGGTGACAGCCATGGGGAAGAACTGGAGGGCTCTGTCTGCTCTGGACCAATGGGGCTCAGCCAACTCTTCACTGGGTGGACAAGTATGTATGTGACGTGTGTGTGTGTGTGTGTGTATGTGTGTGTGTGTGTGTGTGTGTGTGTGTGTGTGTGTGTGTGTGTGTGTGTGTGTGTGTGTGTGTGTGTATGATAAAGATTGTGAGAGGCAGCATGCATTACAAATCGTAAAGATTAATTGAATTAACTGCAGCTCAACATGAAAGAATAAGGAGTACATGAAGAGCAATATTTCAAAGTCTTCTTCAGATTCTTTTTCTATTGACAATGTTTTTATCAGGGTGTAAACATATGTCAGCTTGTTTTATTCAGCTCCTCAGTGACCAAAAGTCAATTAATGCTGGTTAAATATTGTTTGAAAGGCTGCATTGCCGAGTGAATTATAGCCTTTGGAATTCCGAACCACAAGCTAAATGTCCAGTGATCCACTCTCAAACTGCTTTGCTGCTTTACCCCAGCTCCTTCCATCTCTCCCACAAGACTACCTTTACCCCACATACATTTTTGCCTTTTCGTGTTTTTCTTACTCAACATTTGGCCCATGTTTCTGCATGTCTCGGTGTACAGGGATCACTCAATCCTCTCTGCAGCAATGTTGAATGTGCGCCGCGTCTATGAGACTATGTGTGTCCTTGGTATTTGTAAAAAGCATTTGGATGCCAGCAGCCACCATTCATATTTGTTGAAAGAATGTAGTAATTTTAGGTTACAAAGCATGGCATGATTTGACAGAGATCAGACAATGAGACAGCAAAAAGAACAATGGCAACAGCAAAAGTGCAGTAACTGTGAATCAAAGCCAAAGCAGACAGAGGGTGATATTTCGTAGGTCTGACAATTTACTCCTACACTGTATTTAATGCACCATGCTGTTCAACCTGTTGCTGCTGGTCACATTTGCACTCAAAAGCAGGCTATGCATCTCTTTTCATACATGGCAAGATATGTCTGCCATTTGTTGTAATCCTCACCATCTTCCAGCGTTGTAGCATTGATCTCTGAGCTTGAAGGCCCTGTACCGGCCCTGTTGAAGGCCTGGACAACCACACCATACTGGGCAAACTTCTTCAGGTTGTCCAGGGTGTAGACCTCACTGTCTCCAGTGGCCTTCATCTCCACAATGCTGTACTGGCCGTTACTTCCTGGGCCGTTCTCTCTGTAACCAATCTGGTAACCCCGGATCACCCCGTTCTGCAGCTCTTTCCTGGGAGCCTGGAGAAAGAGAAATGGAAATATAACACATCTACTCTTATTCCTGTAATGTATTATTATTTAGCCAAATACACAAACTAAATACACTGAAAATGAATCAGGACAACAAACGTTGGTTACTTCGCAAGCAACAAAAAGTGTGATTGAGTTAGATAAGGCAATGTTACACAAACAAAGAATCTTTGAGGAAGAATATAGCTGTTCAGAAGGCAGACATTTCTAATACTCACCTTCCAGGTGACCCTGATACTCTGAGAGGTCACCGGCTGCAGAATCACCTCCATGGGAGGACCATCAGGCTCTGCAGAGAGATAGAGAGAGAGAGAGTAGGGGGGTTGAGGTAATCACTACTGTTGAACACAAATTCTGTGGTTTTTATATTTCCATTAAGTCTCATGGCCCTAAAATATTCTGACTTTCAAATATGTTTTTCTCAGTTTCATTGAGATGGAATTTCAATACAAAATGCTTATTCAAGGACAGATGCCGATGTCAACTCAGATGAAGTGGCTAAGAGTTAATACAACAAGCAAAAGTGAGGAATTTGCTCACATTCACATTAGTTCAGTGCTTTTCAAAATACTTACGTGCTTCCTCTGTGCTTATGGTGAGTTCCTTACTGGCTTCGCTCTTGCCTATCGAGTTGTAGGAGTACATGCGGATGCTGTAGACAGAGGCAGGGTGAAGGTCCACTATGTTTGCCTGATTATTGGTGGGCGAGATGTTTCGAGTGGCATGCTTCAGCTCCCAGGTGTCTGACAAAAAAAGATGAGAATTTTGAGTTATACAGTGTGCGAACGTGTTCCCACTACAAAAAACACTGATTTTTATTTTCTCAGTGAGAAAGAGCAAAAGATTAATCAGTCTTACACAATATTAAGTCTTATTCCCCCCTATTATCTTCCTTCTGAAAAGTCACGTTAAAGTTTCGAAAATGTATTTGACATTTTGACATTGACAGTCGATTTCAACATATTCTGTAGCGTTTCAAATAAAGAAAAGAAACACAGACAGTTCAGCATTCTATTCCACTATTAAATTAACTTTTCAGTCTTTATGAATGTAAAATGAAGGACACTCTTTTCACTCACCTGTCTTATTCTTATACTCAATATCGTAGGAGGTAATGACACTGTTTCCATCAAATCTTTGTGTCCACCGGAGATTCATACTGCGATCTTTCACTTCTCGCACCTCCAACTCTGGAGGGTCTGGCGGCTCTGAGGATTTGAATGAGAGAAAGAGAACAAAGGGAGAAAGGAATATACAAGAGTAAGTAGCATGTTGGTTGGATAGAGGGAAAATCGGTTATGTGTAGCTTTTATCAATACAAAGAGATGGTGCAAGCACTTGTACAGGAATGGTTACCTTGCACAGTGAGCTGGATAAGGCCTCGTCCTTCTCCATAAGAGTTGATGGCGTGACAGGAGAAGAAGACTGAATCCTCACGCTCTGCTGGCTTTAGCTGTAGGAAGAAAGGTAGAAAGTGAAATGTCAAAGAGACAAACAGCTCTATCTTTGTGTGTAAAGAACAAAGAACCACTGAGCTTTTCCTCTACCGTGCATGTTTGGTGGTTAGGTGACTCACAGGGCAGGGCCTTATTTTTCATCAAATATGCTCTTGTGAAGGATTTTTGTGAAGTACTTTGTAACCTGTTGCTATACCTATTTATACAGGAAGGAGACATTTAATAGGGGAAGTGTCACCAATCCGGTAACACTTTCTATGAAGACCACATCTTTTGTTCATTATGAGGGCATTCATGGCAATTTATAATGTATTTATAATATTTTATGACAACATTCATAAATACACATAATTCCTTCTGATGAACTATATCAACAGTTGTAAAATATTATAGATCTGTCTTGTGTGTATCAAGTGTCTCATTGATAAGCTTGACTAGTTATAAACTAGCGAGTTTACTCACGGGTCATTTTGACTACCTCTACTCACCTATACACACGTCAACAATCAACTGTAGTAAAACCTGACATTATGCAGACATTATTATGTTATCATTGTATGTTAAATGTAAAGTGAATGCATTTATAATAATACATGGTTCATCATTATATTTCATTGTTGATGGTAAGAAAAGTGCAATGCATTTGCATTCAAAGAATCTATGCCACATCATAGCATACTATGAGTCTTGATGATAGCTTATTGTTGAGTTATGTATAGGTGAGTTTAGGTTGTCATAATGTACTATAAGCCCCATCAGGCAACCTCTAGCTTATAACTAGCCAACAGCATCTATAATAAGACACTTGAACTTATAAATCATTATAAGGCACATCTATAATGTTTTATGACTGTTGTGAAGTGCATCAGACAGCATTATGTGTCTTTATAGATGTGGTCTTTATAGAAAGACCACAGCTATAAAGAATCTTCAACCTGCTTGAAAAACATCACAATATCCTCAGTGCTATTTTTGTCACTTTAGCTGGTCAAGGTGTAACCTCATAGACCTCTGTAAAATCGTACAGATCCCATTAAAGCCTGTTTTGCCTGTACTTTAAATATATAAATTCTTTACACAGTAAATACATCTAAATGCACACGGAAATCTATAATTGCTAACATACACTCCTCTCAGACGATTAATTACCTACACAGTCATTTGAAGGCGTTAGGTTTGTGTTCCATGTGACGTCTCTTATTTGAGTTGGGAACAATGTCAAACAGTTACAGACACCGCCTTTTTTAAATATTCTGCAGAATACACACACAAGCTTCTGCGCTCCTGTGCACCTCAAACCAGCTGGGAGACGTTGAAATCCTCAGAACTCGCCGCACACACGGTTGATTCAGCTCCTCTTTATATCACCGAACTCCTTCAGTACTACTTGTTACAGGTTGACCTTCTCTCAGTATCATCATCCAAAAACACTGCATCATCAGGCAACAACAGCTGTGTACATCATTTCCATCTTTCCCATGATTGTGGTAAGAGTATCACCGGAAGCATCTAATTTTTGAAAGCACTAGATGTTGATATGTGAGCTCCCGTGATCAGGAGTAGTGGAGCAGAATCAAATATGATGACTTTTAGAGAGAAACAGAAACCTTTGTGGCATCACATGTTATGCTGCTGTAAAGCAACTGTGGGTGTCCCAGAGAGGAACAATGATTAGATAGGCCAATCGTTAAAAAACTCTAACACATTGACAGTCTGATCTCGCTGTTATTTCACACACCCCAGGCAACAAAAACACAGCACATCAGCGTGTGCCTAGCACTTCCTTGGCTCATAAAAACAGAAGTGGACAGGCAAAAGAGAAAAGTTAAAGCTATCTATTTGTCAACTGAGTAGGAGTCATGAAGACATTGCTGTTTGATCAATTAGATTATCTGCCATATATAAGAGCTTCTTACCTTGAGTGTAGACAGCACCTCGTCTGTCTTCTCATTGGGACTGGTGGTAATGGAGTATCGGGGGTTGCGGTCAGGGTCAATGACCGTGTCGCCTCTCTCCCAGCGGATGATGATGGGCCATTCTCCCCTGGCTGTGCAGTTCAGTTCCTTCAAGTGACCCTTCTTAGCCATGGTAGTGTTGGGGTGACTGGTGATCATCGCCGGGACTAGAAGGAGAAGGGAAATGGAGTGTGAGATGAAGAGAAGGTGAAGAAAATGAGGGGAAATGATGACAGTAAACAGATTGATGAGGGGGATATTAAATGACAGAGGCAGATAAAAGAGGGAGGGGGGGAGGAGTAAGTGGACAATAAGCAGGGCTTAAGTGGAAAGGAAGGAAGAAGTGAAAGAGCAGAGAGGAGAAAGGTAGGACAGCTGGCAGTTAAAAAGGTGGAGTTCAGAGTAGCCAAGTTCCATTGCAGTAGAGTAATGAAGAGCTATGGTCAATGAGGTAAAGTCAATAAACCTCCTCTCTCGTTCTCCAATAGTTAACACTGTGGTCTAGGTGAATGAAGAGGCAAAGAAGATACACTTTACCTTTCGTGTAAACTCTATACACAAAATCACTCACAATCTTCTCTGGCTGACACAAAATCATTTGCGCACACGCACACGATACCGATCTGAGGCTAGTTCTTCTGTTTTGTTTTCATCACTTATTCATCTCACCCTCCCTCTGCCTCTTTTCCGCCCTCTCTGCTGAGCGAAACCGACAGAATTGAGGGAAGCAGAGGAGAGGAACGGTTCAATCAATAACACTAACACCAGAGGTGAGAGGGGGGGGGGGGGGGGGGGGAGAGATAGAGAGAAAGAGAGGGAGAGAGAGAGAGGGAGAGAGAGAGAGAGAGAGAGGTGGGGCAATCCTTTGATAGCAGAACATGGTAAAACTAGTGGTTGTTTTTCAGTGCACCTGTTTATATGGGTCTGTGTGTGCAAATGTCAAGAGGCCAGATATTAAACGTTAACATCTTTTAAGGGAATTGCTCTTTTGTAGGGTCATGGTACTGCATACTACAGCTTACGTTGCCCTGTGTGTGTGTGTGTGTGTGTGTGTGTGTGTGTGTGTGTGTGTGTGTGTGTGTATGTGTGTGTGTGTGTGTGTGTGCATGTTCACATTTCATTACGAGTGTTACTGACATTGAGGGCAGGATGAGAGAGATTGATTGCAGATAATGATTAAGCTCAAAGTGTTTTTGATTGTCTGTAGACAGATCCCAGGAGTCAAAAGATCAATTGCTCAGTTGCTTGCTTTCTCACTGCCTATCACACACACACAAACACACACACACAAACACACATACCCTTCTCTCTCTCACTTGCTCTTACGTCCATGGTCATCTTTGCTCCACCGATTCATCAGTGTGCATGTATGTGTGTATGCTCAGGCCCACAGATCACAGGGAGAGAAGTGCAAGCTGCCTCATTGGTTTGACACTGTTAGAGTGTATGTATCAGAAAGGGCCTTTATTCTCTTTTCCTCTCTATATCTCCATTTTACGAGTTGGCCTTGCAGCAATAGCTCTTCAAATATGTGTTGTGTTTTTGAGTGTGTGTGTGTGTGTGTGTGTGTCTGTGTATGTGAAGACTGATAAAGCCGGAGCACTGGAGCATCCCAGACGGCCTCACCGCAGTCATCTATGCCATGAAAAACTCATACACTGCTACATTAGCCACTGTGAGTTTGTATACTCACTCTTAACGGTGAGGACCATGCTCTTGCTGATGTCTGAGCCCACACCATTGGAGGCCTGACAGAGGTAGAAGCCACGATCCTCTTCCAGGACATGTCTGATGAGTAGAGAGCCGTTACTCATAATCTGGATACGGCCTGTCAGAGGCACAGGGTGGTATTGCTGCGGATTCCCAATACCCGCTGGACAGAAAGAGAAGATTATGATGAGTTGTACAGAAAGTTTAATATGGCCTACACGAACCTATGAATAGAGCTGCAACGATTAGTTGGTTAATCATTTAGCTGTCATTTAATAAATGAATCAAGCTTGAGTCTTCTTTTAAGAAGCAATGTCCAAATTCTCAGAGTTCAGCTTCTCAAATGTGAACATTTTCTGGTTTCTTAAGTCCTCTGTGAGAGTGAAAGAAATATCCTTGAGTTGTGGACAACACATAGCTACTTTTTTCACCATTTTCTTACATTTTATAGTCCACCTAATCGATAAATGGAGAAAGTGATCACACAAACCCTATTCATGCATGATTTGCCTGTGCTTTAAATATATTTATGATTTACCCAGTAGGTACATCTAAATGCACAACAAAATCCATTATTGTTTACATACACTCCTCTCAGATGATTCACTACCTGCACAGTCATTTGAAGGCGTTGGGTTTGTGTGTCATCTGACGTCTCTTATTTGAGTTGGGCACATTGTCAAACAGTTACGGACACCGCCTTGATTAAATATTCTGCAGAATACACACACAAGCTTCTGCGCTCTTGTGCACCTCAAACCAGCTGGGAGACGTCGACAGATAATGAAAATAATTGATAGTTGCAGTCCTACTACTAACAATGGGCAAAGCGCCAACAGACACACATCGAAAAACATAGATAAAGAATAAAAGATTGGCCATGTACCTAGTGCACCTTTGGCATGCTTCCACATGACCTTAGGAGGGGGGTATCCATCCACTGAACAGTTCAGGATGCCAGCCTTCCCATAGATCCCATCCTGATTGTTGGGCTGAACCACAAACCGAGGAGGCACTGAAGGAAGAAGTAGGGGGAAGTGAATAAAGAAACAAAACCTAATTTTTCTTGGTCCTTGCCACACTGGAACCATATTTGATGATTTTTGCAAGAAGAATAAACAGAACATCATCAAAAACACTGCTGTACTACAAACACTGATCCATTTGATAATCTTTGATAAGTCTAAAACAATACCTCAATCACTGAGCCTCACAGAAAGTTTGTGTTACAACCTGGAGGTCATGACACTTGCTTTTAGACAAAAATGGTCTAATGAAAGATGCTACTGAGTTGCATTATGGGAAGTGAAGGATCCAACTAAAAGTCAGGATATATCAACCTCTGCTGCTTCAATTCTGCTGCTTCCAAGTCTACAAAATCTTCCGTCACACAACTTTATTTAAGTGCAATGCTAAATAAGTGTAGTGCTATTTTGAAATAGTTCCTTCCTTTCCCCTTCAACCCTTTCTAAATATAACTTTGATATTTCATACATATATATATTTATTTATTTTTCTCACTCTCACTTCCTTACCCGTTACTGTGAGCTGCCTCTCTGTGCTGACAGTGGCTGCATCATTGCTGGCAATGCAGGTGTAGTTGCCATTGTGTTTAAGCGACACCTTGGATATCTGAAGGGAGCTCATGAACTCCTTTGTGTCGATGGTGATGCCCGAGGAAGGCACGATCTCCTGCCCGTCCTTGCGCCATGTGATGCGTATGGGCATGTCTCCAGATGAGACCACGCAGGCGATGTACATCAATTTACCGATGGAAGTCGGTGGAAAGTCAAATGGCTGGATCAGTGGAGGAACTGAGAGAGGTAGAGAAGGGGAAGATGATAGAGTAGGCAAGAGAGTTGAAGGAAGTGAAGTGAAAGGTTGTAAGATGTGTAGGGAGGAAGGAGGAGGAAGGGAGGGTCATTTGAAATGTAGTAGAGACAAAGTGATTGAGGGGAAAATAGTGAAATGAGATAAAAGAAGATTAGTTTAAGAGATAGGACAGATCAAGTAGAGGAAATATATGATGAAAAGGAGAGTGGTGGAGAGAAAAAGGCAAGGACAGACAGAAATAAAGGGTAGATAGAGAGAACACGGAATAAGGCAAAGAGGGAATGGAAATAAAGAAAAAAAGATGAATGAAAACAGTTTGAGGGTTGTTTAAATGAGCGGGGTGAGTAAGAGGTGAAGACAAGAGATTTGAGACAGATATTAATAAGTGAGGGATAGAGAAAAGAGATGTGAAGACACGGGGAAAATATGAGTAGACACACAGATTTGAAGATTCAGGGGCATCGAAAGGACATGGGGTGTGTGAGTGAGCGATGTAAAGGGAGAAGAGGTAGAGGGAGAAAGATACAGAGGAGGGAGAACATAAAGACAGAGTGAGGGAATGGTTCAGAATCTGTCACTTTCACCTGACAGGCTAATTGGTAAACTAGAGGTTTATCTGTCTCTCATCGAAGCCTGGACCCCCAAAGCTTCCAAAACACCACAGTCTGGCCTACTAGCCCACTACCCACTCTGCAGCCACCTGTGCTCCCTCTACTGCACCACACCCTGCCCTGCTAATGCCAGCCCATAATAGCTGCTCTAATTAGAGCCCCATCCGCGGGGGGAAGAGCAGTGTTGCTATGGAGAGCAGCTGAGGTGATGATGGTGGTTTGGAGAGGAGGGTGGTGGTGGTGTTGTTGGTGGTGGGGGGAGGGGGGGCTCAGACATCTGGGGGATTTAATCTGGGCCTCGTTAAAATTCATCTAATTAAATCAGAGACATGACGAGCACACATGCATACAAGCACATACCTACACCCACACACAGCTAATGCACATGCACACACGTATGTGCATGTCCATGTCCACGCATATGGAGGTCCATACGTTTCAGAATACTTACGCAGCTGTCAACTGAGCGCGTCACAAGCGCGTGCTTTGACGCCTGTGCAGCAAAGCAGCGGGTGACATGTCATGTAGTTTGCCCATTGACTTAAAACGGTCACGCACACATTCACGCGTGATGACTGCTGCCCGCCGATAATCACACTACGCAGAGTGACTACGCGTAACATTCATGCGTTTTTTGCGAATGCATGCATAAACGCTCGCATGAAGATAATAAAGATATATGAAGAACACAACAATTCAATGTCTGTTTGGTGTATTATTTTCTCGGTGGCGCCATCTCCTGGATGAAAATTGAACCCAGAGAAATTGCGTTACGCGGCCATGTACCCATAATGATGTGCGCAGTCAAGATCTACTTCCTGTTGCGAACAATCAAAACATGTGAACGCATGTGTAATACGCAGCTTATTCTTACTCGTTATGAAGTCAGCGCACACTTAACAACGCGTACACGCACGTGTAACAAATTGTTCTATTAATCACTTATTCATGTGTGCGCAGAAAAACACTACCAAAACACTCGAGCGCCAACAAATCTTACACATCTGCTAGTGTAAAGTTGAGTTATACACACAGCACTCACACTCGACAACTAAAACAAACATGTCATGCCATTGCTACAGAGAGCAGAGCGAGATAACTACAAGGCAAGCAGGATATATACAACACACACACACACACACACACACACACACACACACACACACACACACACACACATACATACACTGTGACATTCACATCAATATATACTGTGTATAGCATGCAAATGTTATACAATAGCCCTCCTGCTCTATAATTGCTGTGGTTGAGAAAGCGCACTAGGTCACACCGCCCCTTATCAGGGGTTATTAGAGGCAATGCTTACAGCTTTCTTCTTGCCTCTCCTTCTGTTTTTTTTTTTTTAAACACCTACTGTAGATTCAGGTGCATTACAATTATATAAAACTTTCTACTTACAGTATATGGCAAATCCCCCAAAAGCATACAAGTACATGTCATTTACACCAACAACTGACAAGATATGCACGCTACTTTGCTATATGTGTATGCAACTGACCTTTGACAGTAATATAGACAGTCTGTGTGATGAACAGCTGCGGCTGGATGAGCACGCTGCAAACATAGGCCCCCTCGTCCATTCCCTTCTGAACATCGCTGAGCTTCAGAGACCCGTTCTCATACACAACCTGAACAGACATTAGCACTGTTACACTCAGAGATGATACGTGTGTTCTTCTTATTCATATGTCTACACAGAGCTGTGATTTTAAACTGGAAGATGCTGAGACTGAAACATAGCCGACAGTTAAGTCCCCCTCATTTGCTCTCTGGACGGTTTCAGGTTTTCCTACTATCAATCCCGAATTGGTTCATAGGTCACATGTGATTCTGAGTTATTCATATTTTATGAATATTTAATATGTATATACCGTATATGTTATTTGTAGATAAAACTGTTCAAACAATATACAAAATGTGCCATATGTGTTAATCAGTGCTGCATGGAAAATAAGTTCTGATATTTGCAAAATGCAGAAAGCAAAAAGAAAAAAAAAACACCTGGCGATGATTGTCAGGCAGTAGAAGCCCCTCCTTGTACCAGTTGATTGAGTAATAAGGGTACCCAATCACACGACAGTTTATGAAAGAGTTTCTTCCTGCCACTGCAGTGATGTTCTTCATAGGCCGAATCCTTGGTGGACCTGATGAGAGAGCGAGAGAAGGAGGGAGAGAGAGAGAGAGAGAGAGAGAAAGATGGGTAGAGGGAGAAAGATGGAGAGAAAGAAAGAGATGGGTTGACCAGAGAAAGAACGATCATTAGTTGATGGTGTCAGAAGTTGGTCGTGGAATTTTAGGAATAAAGGGGAGGGGTGATAGGGAAGGGAGTTGGGGAGTAGGGAAGAGACAGAAGACGAAAAAAGCATGTAGGGGTGTAGGAAGAGAGAGAGGTTAGAGAGCCTTGATTTAATGTTTAAGTCAAATGGGGCTTTTCTGGAGGAGCACCTGCACACCCCTGCACAGTTTCTGATCAACTGTTTTCTGTTGAAAATCTGTTTTGTTCATCGCAGCCGTTTATTAAGGTATAGGATGTGGACTAAAAAGTAGTCTTATCAATTTGAAAAGTTAAACAGTTTGATCTTAAGGTAAAGGGGAGCAAAAGTGAGTAAAAATGTTATGGATCACGCCCTTTTCTCTGATAGTTCACATTGTTTTCCAAGTAAAAGACGCAGGAATACTGGAATGTCAGACTTCATATCAGCAGCGAAAGTGTTATCGTTTACAGGTCAGATTGAATTAGCAATGAGAATTTAATTTATGTTATTGAAATTTAAACAAACCAACATTTTAATGTAACTTACTATACTCCTAGTCTAAAAAGAGAGAGTAACAGAGAGAGACGTGAGTGGGTAAAACAGATGAGAGGCACCAAACTAAATTAAAAAAAAAAAGTATCTTTATTTTGAACTTTTGTAAATGAACAAAATATAGTGTCATATTTTCGTTTATGACTTCTCATTCATGCTGACCACCGGCTTCTGACTGTAGCACGGTAAATCATTCTGCACCTACCACATTTGTGTTAGGTATTGCAGGACCTGCAGGATCCTAGTTCTGTTGCAGCCCTCCGATGCAGAACTCATCTGCTTTACAACCTAATCACGGATTGTTTGCATCAATATGTGTGCAGGGAAATCTTTATTCAATGTGGGGCATGGACAAAGTCCTGTGCATGGCCCATGGTTGCACAGTGTACCAATACATTGAACAATGTATTATTTACACAAGTTTGTTAGTTATAAAACATGTGTTAACTAAGGAACATGTGCTCTGTCAACATTTGTGCCTAGAACTCTATGAAGGTCATGCATGGGCTATAGTATTTTAAGAGGCTATAAAACTGGGCAATTGGTTAAAAAATAGCTAAAATGCCTTAATATACTGGTCAAAGACTGAAGGCTGTGCTGGCAGGCAGACAGACAGTTAGACGGACACAAAATGTGTTTAGCATTACTGGAAGAGACTGGGAGCTATCACTCAATCATCTGTCACTTATTCTGTGACCTTCTCACCATTGTTCGTCTTGTATCTTTGTTTTTGTGTCCCCTCCCAGCCCTCCTACCCCCCCCCCCCTTTCTCTCTCCTCCCTTTCTCAGCGTGTGCTGAGCTTTGAAGTCACAGCTCTGATGAGTGAAAGATGTATTATTCAGTACCACCGTCCCACAGACACACACGTTGACACACAGACACACGTTGACACACACACACACACACACACACACACACACACGCTGAAACACACACACAAACACATTTACAGTATGCACGTGCATGTGTGTTCAACTATGTCTGTGTCTATCTCTACTGCTGGCCTCTCACTGAATTGGATAAGAGTTTATCAGATTTCAATGTTTGGTTAAGCATACTAGTATGTTACTTCATGTGTGGTGGTTATGCATGTGTGTGTATTGGTTGTATATGTGTTGCATGAAGGGCTGAAGCTCTCGTTAAGCAATGGAGCTCATTCTCACTCCAATGATCACTCTGGCATGTCTCCTTAGAGCAGACTCACATGTCACAACTACACATCTCATCAAAGGACAGAGGAGAGAGAGAGAGAGAGAGAGAGAGAGAGAGAGAGAGAGAGAGAGAGAGAGAGAGAGAGAGAGAGAGATACAACCCTGTCCACTGGTCACTCCTCATCCTTGTCTTCTCTGACGACAGTGACATCACCACGCCTGTCACCAGAGTTCACCATCACTCCGCCACCAGACACTAGCACTCATCCCCTCTTCAATCCTCTTCTCTCATTTCATCTATTCTCTCACTTCCCTCCATCTATGGCCATCTGTTTTCTTTCTCTTCTAAAGTTTCCTTATTCTTTCGTCTCACATTCCCTTGATCTCACTTCCTCTCCTGTAGCCACTCTTCATCTCTATATGTTAAGCTACAGTCTTTCTATTTTAACATTGTGTCTGCCTGCAAACATGTCTATGTGTTTGTGTGCACACAGGTAGCTGCAGTAGTGGGATGAGTAAGTGTATTTGTTTTCTTTATGCATTCATATATATATATATATATATATATATATATATGTGTGTGTGCATTCATAAAGGCACATTTGCAGAGCTACAGAACAGGGCGGTAAGCTTGAGGGGACAGACTGCAAGAAAGAAAGACAAAATCAGACAGAGAACATACACTATATGTGCTGCTGGAGGAACAAAACACTGACTGCTGTAGATAATTTACATAGAAGGGTATAGAAGGGTAAAGATTGACAGAAGAAAAAACGAAGAAAAACATACATGACAAAGCAAAACACACATACAGAGATATAAAGTAGAGATAGAGATATAGAAGGGTACAGGATAGGATATGGGTCAGGGTAGGGGTAGGGGTCAGGCTATGAGAAGCCTCTGAATGACTGATATTGAAAAGTAGACAGGCACCTCTTACGTTTATGCGCGCTTGGTACTCGGCACTACCGGCCGAGTTTCGTGCGGCGCACCGATACACTCCTCCATCGCGAATCTGTGGGCTGCTCACGTTGACGTGGCTCACAGTGCTGCCGTCTGAGAGCGTGTACTGGCTGGCTCTGACACGCGACAGGTCCCGGGCCACCGGCTCGTCATCCAGGGTCCAGGTGATGGTGGGGGGAGGCGCTCCTTTGGCGGCACACATCAGGGAAAACGGTTCACCAGGGACCACCACCCTCTCGCTGAAAGAGGCAACGATACGGGGCGTGCCATCTGAGAAACAATAATAAGACGAGATGTGAATTTAGAAACAAATGGTTTTAGTGTGTTACACTGGTTTAAAATCAGCATTATGCATTATTATAAAAAAGAAACTTAATCACTATATTCTGCAAAGTGGAAGCATATTAATTTTTTTTTATTGTAAGGCACCAAATTAAAAAGTAACACTTCATATCAGTGAGTGGAGCTTCATGAAGTGTAACAAAACATAGCCAAGCTGACTATGTGCTAGAATTACCATAACCACATGAAGATACATTTGTGTGTGACACTAGATGAAACATAACAACATTGCTAGGCACACATTAGTTCTCCATTGCTCCATTAACATAATTCTCTATGATTTTTCGAGAAATACTGACATAATTGCACACATATTTTTCATTAACAGACACACAAATGAAGCATGCATTCTTGTTGGATGTAAATATGTAATTTAATCCATGTATAATTATTGCCTTGTTAGGCATTAAAAGAAACACCCAACCATTCTTACCCTGACAGCAGTATAATAGCCAGGGACAGTTCTGGTTAGATATGCATTCATATAAACCAACATGGTAATCCCCTTCTGTCCTCACCTTCCAGCAGTATGATGGAGAAGTCCTGGGCGGTCTGGCCCTTGCGCGTTGCAAAGCACTGGTAAGCTCCCGAGTGTCTCTTTTGTGCAGCAGAAATAAATAAAGTCTCATTGTGAGCCCCCTGGATGGAAAAGTGTTGATCAGGCAGGACAGATTCTGTGTTACGGTACCAGGACACAGTAAAATGTGGAGAACCCTGGACGGCACAGGATAGGATGACGGTACTGCTGATCCCTGTCTTCAGGTTCTTGGGAGATAAGGTGACCCGCAGTGGCTCTAGAGATAGAAGCAGGACCAGGCAGGGCAGAGTTTAAAAAGAAAAAAAGAGAAGGTGTTTTTTTATATATATGTCAGTCATACCTTCTCATTCACAAGATACTGCCTACACAATAATGGTACAGTACTTGGTGGAAAGCAATTTGAATTGAAGCAGGCCACGCAACACAAATCATATTTTCAGTCTGGTGTGATTGTATATTTGTTGTTTGTGTGTCAAGATTTCTGCCATTGCTTGTGTGTCAGTGTGTGTGTGCTAAGCAGTGAGGAAAACCGAGACAGAAAGACGGAAAGGGGAGAAAATGTCAGTGAGCAATAAAGCAGCTGGTGTTAAGTGCTGGAGGCTGCTGAATGTGTGTGAGCCTGTGTGTGAGGGATTGACAGAGCATGTGTAAGACGTTCTTCACGGGCAATAAGTGCATGTACTGTAAGTGTGTGTCCAAATGCGTGCGTGTATGTGTACCACCTTCTATGCCCTGTCATAGGAGGTTTGTGGGTTGTGCAGTGATGTGCCCTGTGGCCAGTCTGCCCAGTGTCCACTAACTTCCCTCTTTTCCCAACCACATCTCCTCTCTCCACCTCCTCCCCCTTTTTTTCTCTCCACAAGTGTGCCGTCTTCTCTACCAGTGTCACCTCTTCACATCTTTTTCATTCACACACACACACACACGACATCATGGAAGTCTCCCTGTATTTCCCACCCTGTCTTGCATGCTAGGTAAACAGAGCGGCGGGCATGCATGACCACTGTTCTGTTCGTAGCGACGCCTCGCTGAGGTTTGAGAGCACAGCAGGGGAACAAGCCGTCCTTGGAGATCAAGCTCATGCTTGGCCGAGACGAGGGTTTGTTGGGGGGGTGGGGGTGGGGGGGTTAGTAAGAGGCACGGGGCCCCGGCAAAGCCAACAGAGCTGAATTGATGTCTCTATCGTGCATGTCCATGACCTGAAATCACACTCATCACTTCTGTACATCTCACTCCTTTGCACCAACTGTATTTGACGGTACGCCTGGATCCGGATATAATAATGGATATAATATAATGTAATGCCTTTAAATAAACTAAAAGAAACGTTTTCAAGTGGAGTGTTTCCAATTAATCCATTTAAGAGTCTTTACTGCGTTATGCTGTCATTTATAGTTGCTTTTCTCTCCCTTCCTCACATTGGGTCTGGATGCGCCGCAGAGAGCTGTAGGAGCGAGCAGTTACTAACTTTTTGCTCTGCTAGCAACATAAGCTGTCCTCTTTCAATAACGTCTGCCTTAAGAAACATGCTTGTAGGCTGAATTTTACCGTGCTTTTCTGACCTGAGGAGGTTCACTAGTTGATCATTTATTAAAGATCCCATGACATGCTGCTTTTTGGTTACTGGTATATTGACCTTAGTGGTCCCCTTATACTATATCTGAAGTCTCTTTCCGGGAAATTCAGTCTTGGTGCAGTATAACGCTCCACGAGCAAGCCCCTAAATGAGCTTTCCTTAGATGAGTCATTCTGTCTGTAGCTTTAAAAATGCTAATGAGGGGGAGATTGGCAGGTCAAGGTGGAGGGTTGGGGTGTGGCCTTGACCAGCTTGCAGCCGCGGCACCATGGGCTACTGTCTACAGTGGACATAATAGCTCGTAGACCCGCATTCATTCAAGGTTTCCGGTTTGACCCCAATCTGATCTGTTCTGAACTGAGGAAGTCCACTAGTGACTAATTTATTAATTCAACTGAAACACTGCAGCGCAGTGCTGTCCATCTCAGTCAGGAATGGAGAAATATCTGGCTGAGTCGTGTTATAACCGAGCAGTCTGACGTGTGCAGAGGTCTTTGGGGTTATACTTTAAAACCCTGGTTTCGTATTTAGGAGATTTAATGAAGATAAACACAGGTGTCAGTCGATAGTAATGCCGATACACACCGACCTGGCTTACTGGCTACTTCACGATTCTTGGTGCTCATTGAACCCATTACCACACACAGGCAGCAAAGAATATAGGTTGTTGATTAGTACCGAAGATCCGGAGCGAATAAAATGGTATTTGGGTGGTGTAGTGTGGAGGTCAGGAGAGGTAAAGAAGTGATCTTTGACGCTTTGTTGTGTGCTAAATATTATTTATTATTTTATTCAACTGTATTCTCCAATCCTTTACCCACCTATGACATTGAGGTGACCTGTCACCTCTTTGGAGCCAAAGCTGTTGGTGACCTCACAGATGTAATTGCCACTGTCCTCAAGCCTCAAGTCGGAAACGGTGAGGCCAGTGATGCGCCGTGTCCAGCGGGAGTCAGCAGGTAATGGCCGACCATCCTTTAGCCACCGGATAGTGGGGTTTGGGTATCCGGATGCGACGCAGGGCAGCTCCACGCTGTGCCCCACCTGCACCTCACCGGACTGGAAACTGTCCAGCACTGAAGGGGTGGACTCCGTAGGGTCTGTAGGTGAAACATGTCACAGAAATTGTATATTCATTTGGAGTCCTAAGCCCTTTAACCAATTTTAGATCCTTAAAGGAAAAGTTTGACATTTTGGGAAATGCACTTATTCTCTTTACTGCCAGTTAGATGAGAAGATTGACACCGCATTCATGTCTGTACGTAAATACAAAGTAGATGTTTAGCTTAGCATAAAGACTAGAAACAGTGTGAACAGCTAACCTTGCTCTGAGTTATGTGCTGCACTATTTCTTGGCCACATGTTTGCTGGTTCTCTGGCAAAGAGATCCCAGAAAGTGACTGGGCCTGGCAAAGAAATAGTTATGTTTGACACATGACTGCTCGTAACACTACATTTTGTTTTTAGCAACAAGCGTATTAGTGAGCTTTAGAAGTGCTGTTAGTGGATTCTGTTCTCATGCTAGCAGTTTTCCTCTTTTATCAGTCTTTATGCTAAGCTAAGATAAGTGTCCCCTGGATCCAGCTTGATATTTACCATGCAGACTTCGATCAATCTTCTCATCTAACTTCTGGCAAGAAATCAAACAAGTGTATTTTCCAAAATGTTGAACTATTCCTGTAAAAACTTAAACCTAAAGCTATGACTTGTAAGTCCATCAAAGAAAACAACTGTAAAAGAGAAGCCATTGCTCATTTACTCATACTTTGATTGGCAGAGTTGCTACTATTATGAGTGGAAATGGAAACTATTTGTTGCCTACCCATAACAGAGAGCCTGGCTCCATTGCTCTGGCGAGTCTCTCCACTGTACTTGTGCTTTGTGATGCAGCGGTAGGTGGACAGAGCATCTTCCTTCTGCACTTCTGAGATATACAGAGCGCCAAATGTGGTCAGGAAGAAACGGTTACCTGTGAAGGACAGCAGACAGGGAACAGGTAGGAGAGGGGAAGAAGAACACGTTAGTCAACATATTTGAGTAAGAAATTACAACGGAGGCATATCATTTGTATGTAAAGCTTTGTACGGGACCAATGATAGAGGGTATCGGATGCTGTATGGATTGTAAAGTCCCTTGAGACAAATTTGTGATATTGGGATATATGAATAAAATTGACTTGACTAATGTCAATGTGGATATATCTACATAGGGCAGAGTCCTTGTCCATTTCAGACATTTCAATTCTGAGCCCCACTTGCTCTGTTAAGGGTCAAGCTTAGCTAATCAAATATCCCAGCAATAATCACATTTGGAGGATTGTGATTAAGTAACGATGGATTATCTCTCTTTTTTTCAAATTAGATTACGTCATGTCATCTATGGGGCTTTGTTTACTTTTTGGTCCTCTGTCTGTATTTTTTTTTAAAAAGGGCTGGGGTGCCTGGTGGCGTGGTTCAAGCACCCAATGTACCAAGGCTGGAGGTCATCGACGCAGTGGCCCGGGTGCGTGTCCCACCTGCGGCCCTTTGCTGCACATCAGCCCCCTCTCTCACACTCCTGTTTCCTGTGATTCTACGCTGTCCTATCCAATAAAGGCATGAAAAGGCCAAAAAATGAAAAATGATTTTAAAAAAAAGTCTTTAAAAAAGGGCTCGGTATTCGATCAGTATTAAGTGAGGTTATGTATGTGTGTAGCAGAACAGTGGCCGACGATGCAGTTGCAACTGGTCCGATCTAGAGCCAGTAGTTGGTTCTAGGCTACTCCATGGTAGATAACCTACATATTTGTAGATATAAAGATCTCATTTTAAGGATAGAAACATTTTTTATTTTCAGGTGATTATACACTAATGAAGACATGGTTATTATACTTTATTTTCCCTTTCTGACAATGTATTCCCCTAAATGTTACACACTGGATCTTTCATCAGTTCACTTACTTTTATTTGTGCTATTATTCCCTCACAAGAGTAAAACAAGAAATGGGAATGTGTCTTGTGGCCACTGTTAAAAAGCCTGGCTTTATGCTGTATATGCTTTTTTCTTGTTTGTTTAAAAACAGTGCATAAGATGCAGAATCCATACAATACTTTGTCCTCACTTTTGATAGCACCTAAAATAGATGTATTTTAGGTGCTATTATTTCACAATCCACAACTCTACACAAAGAGTAGATGTTGACATGTCAAGTTTTATTAACTATTTTGAATCTTGTAAGACACATTTAAACCGCACTTGATCCACATCTTGTGTATTCACAATATTATTTTTTAGTTATATGTCTGTTGAAAGTAAAACTGTTGTTGGCTAAGGGAAAGGTTGTGTAAGATGTGTGTTGCCTTGAAATCGATGACAGACACCAACCTCTCTATCATGCGACCCTCTTGACAAACCTTTTCATCCATCAACCTATTTCAAGCATATTTTTCAGAGAAATCACTGATTTCAGAAGAATAAAAAGCAGGACTAGAATATACATCTCTTCAAAAGGCTCAAGCACAGCACTTAGGTGAACACATGGGAGCTTTTAACAGACTCTGTCCCATCCATCTAGTGAGAAATACACAATAGAGAAAGACCGATGAGGAGTAAGAGAAAGGGAAAGGGGAGGTATTGTAGGTGTTAATAATTGATGCATCTCTGTGTGATATGGTAACAGCAGATTAGTGTCATTTTCATTTCACATCAGTGACTGCTTGGTCTGCCTCTGATTTATCTACATGTCAATAGAGACAGCGTGTGTACATGTGTATGTGAGAGAGAAGAAGAAGAAAGGAGAGAGATGGAAGAAGAGACGAGGAGAGTGTATTTCGATGTTTGAATCTTTCCGCTTCCCTGAATCTTTTTGTATTCTGTTCCCCCAAAGGGTTATTTTAGACAGTGTGCACTTCAGAGTGTGTAAGAGATTGCAGATTGTTTGGTTATGCGAATGCTATAGCAGTTTGTGTGTGTGTGTGTGTGTGTGTGTGTGTGTGTGTGTGTGTGTGTGTGTGTGTGTGTGTGTGTGTGTGTGTGTGTGTGTGTGTGTGAACATGCTGGCTGTTGTTTGCTGTACATGATGTTTCAATGTTTCTTTGCAATGTTGACAAGAGAAGATTTTTGTCAAACACAGGTGCATTGAATAGTTGAATAGTTCAGTACTGGAAATATGTGATACCCTGCCCTCTGCACGTATTTTCTCTTTTCTTTTCATTTGATGTGTAATTTGACTCGATAGCAAACAGGTACCAGATTGTAACCATGCAAATTTGTTCCAAAACGAGAGTGAACAGGGGTTCGCTTTCACTCATACACTGGGCTGTGTAGTGGCAACTGTAATCAGGGGGCGTGCGCTTCTGGTGTAGTTGAGCCGGGGAGCAGGGGCCATCTTTGAATTTTGCGTTTACATATCGCAACGGACAAATCCCACTCATTCTACTTTAAAGCTACAGTTTTGGTAAGCTTTCATTTTATTGTTAAATGGTCATTTTTGAGTCAATTCCAATAGTTTATAATTCGATTTTGCCAGTTCAAATTCCTATGTTTTGCTTAACATAATATATGTTAAGTGTATGTGTTTCTGCATGTTAAAATGTTAATATATGACTTTCAGCATGTTTGAGTATCAATGAACAAGTCTAGATATGAAAGTGTAAGTGAGTATCAATAACCAAGCTCAAGTGTGTGTGTGTGTGTGTGTGTGTGTGTGTGTGTGTGTGTGTGTGTGTTTCTGTGTGTATGTGTGTGAATGTGTGTGTGCCCTACCACAATGTGAGCAACAACGATCAATGCATTTTATAGCTGCACAACTCCATCAAAAAGAGATTTATTAAAACAGAAATGACTGCCCTGGCTCCCTGCCACACACTCTCGCTCTCTGTCTCTCACCCACACCCACACACACACACACACACACACACACACACACACACACACACACACACATGCTCTATCACCCTAACAAGACTGAGATGTGATAAGACTGAAGTGTTTACTTCCTGTGTCAAAGCTGCCAAGTTTTTACTGACAAAACTAAATGTGTATTATTCTTAATCACAGTAGGGCTCTGCATTGTTAATTCAGCCTAAATCAATATCGCTTAACTGATATTTTTCACATTATTTTATAAGCCAGTTAAAAGTCCGGAAATTGTAGATAGCCATTCATATACCCAAGGAGACGTTGTTGTTCAACCAACAGTCAAAAACCCAGAGAAAACTATTTAAAACAATGTAAAACAGGAACATATTTGTGTTCTATAGAGTTGATTTGACTTGAACAATTATCATTAATACTAATAAAAACAAGTTATATTCCAACTTTCGCAGACTTTTTGTGAATCAACTAATCGATTTAGTAACTGTCGGCCTGTGTGTCCGAATGCATATGTGAAAGTTCTCACACACAAACACACACACACACACACACACACACACACACACACACACACACACACACACACACACACACACACACACACACACACACACACACACACACACACACACACACACACACATTTTCATGCAAGTCAGACTGTGGTGCTGAGTACTAAGCGACGGAAGCTGTAATTTCCAAGCCTGCCCTTTTGTTCCAACCTGGGTATTAAGCCTTACAGGATAATATGCACTTGGCGAGTAGAACCCTGTATAACGCACTGCTACACCCTGTCACAACATCCCTGAAGAGATGAAGAAGGACCAGAAGGGGGTGGAGAGGGGAGACAGGGGGGATAGAGTTCAGAGATGGTTAAGAATGGAGAGAAAAGAGAGTACATATTCTACTCTTTGCTCTCTCTAATTTCTCAGTTATCTCTTCTGAATGATTAATTATTTGTTGAGTACATTAAATGTCAGAAAATCGAGTATAGTGTCGATGATGGAGTCTAAGGTAACACTAAGTATTAAACAAAGCATGATGGGAACTCAGAACAAAATGAAAATAAGAAAAACACCAGACTCCAGTTGAAACTTATTTTCCCATTTTACTCTGTCCATATGTTTTGACAGTACTAAAGCCTAGCATGTCCCATCAAAATGGTTTCCATTTTTCCATTAAGATACATACACAATCTGTGTGTTAAATTAGAGTCAAACATATCTTAAATTACATTGCTGTACTGACAGTGCCATGAGTATAAATAAAGGGTATGACAACCAAGCAAAACAAAATCCAGTTTTGGGAATCACTTCACGCTTATTGAGTGGTTTATAAAGTACAGTATTCTATTCACTGTCTGTGGAGATGTGACACACCTAAAACAGTGGAGAGGGTGCGAGTAGCGATGGAGGGAGGCACTGGAGGAGAGGAAGGGGCTGACCCTACAGGGAGAAGGACAGCAGATGGAGATTGATGGAAGGAGCGATAGGGAGATAAAGGGAAACATGCCGTTGGGAGTGACAAAGGAGGGAGTGAGAGTGAGAGGGATGAGGGGCCTGCAGGCCTGAGAGCCACACATGGGTAAAAACAATTCCTCTACGTCTTTCTCTGTCTCTCTCCCTCGCCCTCTCTCTTTCTCCCCTTGCAAGCCTCTCCTTGTGGGAGAGAAGATCAATTCTCGTCTAGTCTGCCTACGCCTCCAGGAGTTTGTTGTTGTGGTTGAGTGAGTGTATGTACGTATGTGCTTCTGTGTCTACTCTTTTTTTTTTTTTTTTTTGCTGTGGAAGGCAGGATGAGATTTTTTGAGGTCTATCTCACACCCAAGGGAGGCAGAAAATCCCCTCATTTCCACCTTATTTCCCTACCCTTCGCTCTCCTTCTTTTCTTTTTTCAATCTGTGTGACATATATTCACCATTCCCAGCCTCTCTTCCTGCAGTCTCCCCTCTGCCCTCTACGTCTTTCTATCTCTGCCCCCCCAAGTCTGTGCTCCTCTTCCTTCTCTTTCAGGGGGGTCTGTAAGTAATGGAATCAGTTCAGCTAATCAGCCTGAGGCTGGAAGTCAAGCCAAGTGCAGAGTGAAGCTGCTGCTCTGCTGCTGGATCTCTCTCTCTCTTTCTATGTGTGTGTGTGTGTGTGTGTGTGTGTGTGTGTGTGTGTGTGTGTGTGTGTGTGTGTGTGTGTGTGTGTGTGTGTGTGTGTGTGTGTGTGTGTGTGTGTGTGTGTGTGTGTGTGTCTGCAGGTATGCCAGAAATTCCACAGGCAGACACATACATGCAAATAACAAGACAGAGAGATGGACACAAGGGAGGGAGAGACAGACACAATGAAAAAAGCATTAGGGAGCCCTGGGGCATCACTTGTCTTCTCCAAAAGTTCCCCCAGAGACAGGACAACCCTCTTCTTTGAGATAGGTGGGGTAGTCAGAGGAGGGGAAGGGCAGGTGAGACGAAGAAGTAAGTAAAAAAGATGGAGGCAAAAGATGTAGGGTTGCAGGAAAGGCGCAGCTTAATACATCCCATTTGAGTATATATCAAACAGGGGGGAAGAAAAGCAACGTAAGAAATCATAAAGAGCAAAACAATGAGAAGAGAAAATGATAATGTTAACGTGGGCATGCTGTAGCCACCGGGGAGGTTTGGAGGAGAAGATGATCAGATCAGACAGGAAAGAAAGAAAAAGAAAGTAACTAAGAGACGCTATACATATTTTTGAGATGCTGGCTGGACCATAGAGAAAAGAAAGAGAAAGGAATAGATACAGAAAGCGAGAAAGACAGTGAGTTCGGAGAGAAACAGTGCAAGGGAGGAAATGGCGTAAGTAAGGGGGTTTGTTCTTGGTTCTGCCATGCAAATGAAGGCGGCGCTGCAGCAATGCTAACTAACAGCAATTCACACTGTTGGACTCATCACTTATTAATGCTCTACGGCTCCCGCCTCTCTCCCTCCCTCTCGTCTCTTTCTCTCTTCCTCTCTTTATCCATTCCTCCCTCCCCTGCTCTCGCCAGGATCTCTCGTTTTTGTTCGCTCTCTCGTTCGCTGTTGCTAGGGCCCGTGCACTCACGTGACAACAGCTGGGTAGGGGGCGCTGCGGTGGCACACAGTGACATGTGCAAGTGTGTTTCATGTGTGCTTTGCATGTGTGTGTGTGCGCGTCAGAGTACCCTTCATTACGTAGAGGTAAAAAAACAAACGAGATCAGCCATTTAAATGATGGCGATGGAGATCAGAGGAGAGGAGAGAAACTGCTGAATGGATCTGTAATTGATTCACAGGCCTGGGCTATGGGCCACAGAGGAGCTCAACACATCTCTCTGTGCATCATGTCACTTTATTTTTCACTCTGTGCTTTTTAACAAAAACATATGCTGAAAACTGTCACAATCATTATTTTCAAGGTTCACCTTTCAGGTTTTAAGGCTAAATGGAGCACAGACTCGGTACAATGCAGACTAGTAGTGGTACAAATGGACTTCTCACAAATGCATGCACACAAACAGTATATACCCAAACACTCACACATACAGTACACTCACAATCTGTCTTACAATCTACACATTATTACTCCCACAGTCTCACATCCACGTTTGTAGAGTGCACTCAACAAATTGTGAGTACGTGTGTATGATTTTTCTGCAGAACATCCTCACTACAGGAGGCCACAGCAATGAGCAGACAGTGGAGTACACCTACACATTCTTTATTTATTCTCCTCCTCTTGATCCAACTTTTCACAAAGTGCAATACATTCTTCATCATTTCCGACAGTTTTACCGTTATTAATCAAAAGCAGTTTTGTAACAGTAGAGAGAAATAGAGCAAACCTCAGTAAAAAACAGTCCCCTGTGCTTGGATGTGAAAGCCTCATTGAGAATGTGTTGTTCTGTTGCCCTTCATTCACAAAGGCCACTGAATTCTAATGAAGAACAAGTAGACTATGCACACCACAAACTCATAATTATATCACCTCCAAGTAAACACAAACAGATGAGAAAGGTTTATGGTCTACAGCAGATCAGCACCACGGACAGCTCTGCTGCTGCAGTTCAAAAGGGGAAAACCTTCTTGTGTAAAGGTGCATCATGCAGGTTTTAGTGGTACAATGGCTGGCACAATTAAACTTTGTGTGTGAGAGAGAGTCTGAGAATAATGTTAGCTACAATTGACACTGTGGAAGAGTGATAAAATAGTAATGTGGCATATGACCCAGTGCTCCAGCCCTGCTTACCAGTAGTTAGTCGACTCTCTGCAAGAGTCATTCAGTAACATAACACAAACATACAAAAAAGGGCATAATAGTTAATCAAATGGTTTCACAACCAAACAGCTATCGATAATATGCTGGAGAAACCTTGCAATCAGCCTAGAAACATACAAGAGGATCAGTGAAGTGCACAAAGCTACAACAAGACACAGGTTGTTACAAAGTTCTAACATAACATTAACACAATCTTTGGTGAACTTTGATCACAGTGTGGTGGATAGTTGTTCCTGCATATTTTGATGCTTCGAGATGCATGCATGTGAGGTTCCAGTGTAAATAAACTGCATCTATCGTTTTTTTTGGCATTCCTCTACCTAATTGATAGTGACCATAGACAAAAAAAAAAAAACATACGACAGATGTGTACACTCTACTGTATATACATGTGGTATGTCCAGTGCACATTTTGTGTTTTGTGGATTTGTTTTTAGAAATGTCTCCAGCCCCTTAATGGAAAATATTTAATATATTAAACATATGAATGTATTTAAAGAACACTTTTACCCATCACTTCTTAATGTTTAACTGTTTTCTTGTGCTCACTGGCCTAAACTATTTCTAATAATTATGCAGTTTGAAACTATTTCCATCTTTGCATTCTCTCCAAAGATAATAGCGCTGTGCCTGAGGACAAGAGGACTAAAATTCTGTGGTTTGTTTTAATCCTTGTCTGGCCAGTCTTGAATTCATCAAATGTGCCTCAGCTGGTGGGCACCATTTTACAGCAAGGTACATAATAAAACACGCAGTACACTATAATAAAATCAATGCTGATTTGCATAACAGCAGCATGTGATCAATGCAAATGTCTGTATGAAAAAAAATGTTATTATGAAAAGAATCATATAAAGCATTTGTTCTTTCAACAGCGAACAGGTAAAGATGATGTTTTTCAGAGTGAGAAAAACATGAAAGGAGTCAGTCCTAATTCCTCCTCCTCCACTCCTTCCCCTGGCTAATTTATTTGATAATTACCAAGAGCCCATTATGGCTGATTCAAGGAGGCACTGGGAAGGCCTACTAAAAGCTATTTCATTTGAGCTGCTCATACTGTATCTAAGCACCCTCCCTGCGTCATACATACACACAAAGTATATAAAACGTGACTTGTACTGAACTTCGAGTCCATTCAGGCCCTACATGTAATTAACACCCTCACCAAACCTTCACTCACATCTAGAGGCATGAGTGTGTACATGTTTGTGTGCACGCAGCGAGTGCACACGTGTGCCTGTGCACCAGTGCATGCATGCATGTCTGTGTGTGTAGGGGGGCTGAAAAGTGGGCAGGGGTGAAGGATAATAAAGATTGGATTCTAATAAAATGTTCTCATCCTCCTAAATCCCCCTCCTGCCCTCTCCCCCTACCTGCCATATTAACACCCCCATTACAAGGGCAGATGAATGAAAATGAACAGAGCTGTGGTGTGATTCCCCGAGTGTCAAATCAATACCACTCCCCTCCTCCTCTGTTCCCCCTCCCGCCTTCCAACCCGCCCTCTCTCCCCTCATCCTTTTCTCTGCTACTATAATTTTTCCATTCTCCTCTCCTCTGTTGGGTCTGAAGAACTGACATGTGTTTGACAAAGGGAAATCTACACCTAGCAACAATAGGCTCTCTCCCTATCAGTCTCTCTCTCTCTCTCTCTCTCTCTCTCCCTCTCTCTCTTGTATGAAATGAATGGCGCTTGCTCCGATCTCCTCTCTATTCACATTCAAAGCAGTCTATAATAGTTAAGTGCTACTGAGAACAAGCCAGACGTAGAAACAGCCACACAAGGAGGTTTTATTACTGCTACTTTCTTTGATTCAACCAGAGACAAAAGCTTTCCTAAAGACTGGGAAGAGGTTATGTCAAAATAACCTAAGAAGGTTAATAAAAAAGGAGAGTTTCTGTCTCTTTCCCTCTCTCTTTATGAGTGCAGCACGCTTGCGATTACCAAAGGCACAATAATTGAAAAGGAAACGCAGATACACACTCTGTCTATTCTTCTCTGTCTACAAGTGTTTCCGTTTCTCCAGGCCCAACCCTTGACCTTCTCATCCTCCTCTCCTGCATTGTTCCGTCTGTTTACCAGGTTCAATATGATGCAGTGATCTGAGGATAGGTATGCAGAGGGCTAATGCACTCATTAAAAAGGCATGCTTCACTGTCAAATGCCAGCTGCCGCCCTTCCCACCAACACGTCTGCTTTTTTCTTTGTCTTTTCCTATCTCAATATCTATCTGTTTCCTTGGTTTCTCTGTTTTCTACCTCGGTCTCTCTTCCTACTGCTGTCTCCCTGTTTCTCTTTCTATATCTGTTCTCTATATCTGTTGTTAGAAGATGACACCCCATACACCCACACACCCCTCACCCTCTCTGAGCAACTCAGGCTTGAGACTAGAGAGAGAGAGAGAGAGAGAGAGAAAGAGAGAGAGAGAGAGAGAGAGAGAGAGAAACAAATAAATGAAATGGAAAAATGCAATCATCCAAACCAAAAGACATAGAAAGAAAGAGAAATCTGATGATCTGTCTGTTTTTTTATCATCAGCCCACTCCCCGTGTCTTCATCTCTGTCTTTCCATCTGTGATGGTTAAAGGCTTCTGCAACACTTAAGCAACCTTAATTGGAATGGTCATTAATATTCAAGAATCAAGATGGATGCAGGGTGAAGGATGTGTGCATGAAGAGAAAATGGTTGAAAAGTTGTATTGTAAAGGATACAAGGCTAAAACTGAAGCAACCAAGGTGACACAAAAACACCCCGTGTTCCTCAGGTTGTTTGCATGTTTTTTCTATTCTGTTCAAATTATGTTCTGTATGAGTGCACACACAATGCACAGTGGCACACATGCAAACACATACTCTAGACTTGTCAACAAGCGGTGCGCTGTGTCACTTTTGTCTTTAATTATTTACTCTCATAGATAATAGATAGAGACATGCTCGCCAGTCATGAGAAGGCCAACGGGACATATCTAATACATTATAACCACACACACACAGACACACACACACACACACACACACACAGACACACACACACACACACACACAGACACACACACACACACACACACACACACACACACACACACACACACACACACACAGTCACCACAATACTGCACAATCACACAGAGTTAACTCTACTAAAGCGTGACCTTATTTCAGCTGTGGAAAACACAAAAACAACAGTGTGTCTAATTTCACACTCAGGTTGGTTTTGTGTGATTGTCATCCATTATGTAGAGAAAGACACGGCAAACAGGGAAAAGACTGATCTTCTGAAAGCAGCACGTTGGCTTTTTTGTTCAGTTGTTGAACTTCTACTTGTGGCGAGTTAATGATACTCTGTAAACACAGGTATCTGCACACGTACAATGCTGTCGCCGCTTGTGTGCATGAGGAAGAGAGAGAGAGACAGAGAGAGTGCCGGCACACGTGATAAACTCTCACACAAATCAATAAAGCCTTGCCCTTTGTAAAGCGATGTTGTCCTCAGTGGGAGTACTACAGTTCCACAGCATGTAAGCAGCACCACAGTGACATATACTGAATCTCAGGGAGCAGGGGGGTCACCGGGGAGCGAGGCCTGTGCGCGGCTGAGTGCGCCTTGCGTGGCAGGCGGATGTGAGGAGCTAGGGGAGGAGGGAGGGGTGGAGGGCTGAAGGCCCGCAATTCTCCTATGCGTTCCTTCCTTGGCTCCCCTCGTTCGCCTGCGCCACCGTGATGATGCGCCCTCACCGCTGTTGCTGGGCATCTTGGCGACAGAGACCCAAAAGAGGATGAAGAGGAGGAGAAGGAGGAGGAGTTAAAACAGGAGAGCCAAATGAGGAATGATGGGAAGCAAAAGAGCTGCAGAGACAGATGTTTCAGATTGGAGTGGAGTAGTGGTGACATGCTAAAAGCGGGTCCCCTAGACGTCGCAGGGAGGCCTGAGGGTCCTGGAGTGCCTGAGGTATGTGCTTGGAGGGGGGGTTACCACAGCGGCAGCATCAGCAGCAGCAGCAGCAGCAGCAGCAGCAGCTCTCCCTGCCTCCCTGCCCGGCTGTCTCTCTGACTCTTCTGCCTCACTGCCCCCCTACACTCTGTCCCACTTTAGCCCAATGTCACTGCCAGAGCAAGAGAAGGGGACACAAAAAAGAGACAGAAAAAAAGCAAGCGAAGAGGAACTAAGAGGGGGATGAAAGGGATGAGAGGATGATGAGGTGGAGCACACTTAGGAGAATATGGGGAGTCCAGCTGAGATGCTATTTTGTGCTTTTTCATGTATCCAGATTTTCTCTCTCTTCCTATGTCACAGTCCCTTGTCTGGGAATTCTTTTGTCTCATTGTCACACAAACAAGCTGCCCTCAGCATATGTAGAGATACACAAGCAGTCAAGCACAAAGTTCCCATTGAAAATACATGTATGTGGAGCCACAAGCTTGCACACACCTGCATACACACAGAGTGGCTAGTCAGGCATGCTTTGTCAGCTGATCAAGTGTCCCATGGCAAGGTGATGTGTGATTCTTGGAAATAAGCATGCTTACAATCCATTTGCCATTACATATAGCTGCAGTCAACTGGACACACACAATTTAGCAATGGCCTTTAAACTATAGAAAGTATCCATGATAAAGATAGTAAGTGTAAGGGGACATGCTGTATGTAACAGATTTGTTCCAATCCAAGTACTGTAGCTCTCTCATCTTTGTCATGACTGACAGAAGAGCACCCTAGCCACTCACAAACAATTAACTTAGCTTTGGATTTAATCAAAGGTCATGTGAAACATTCGCTTATATGGACTGTAGGCTGAGGGGGGTGATAAAATTAAATCAAACCGAAGCGTTTGAAACCAAAGACAAATTAGTTAATTCAGAACAATACTGGTCTTAGGGCACAGGGATATTTGTGACCCTGGATGAAGTTCTTGGTGTACTCAAAATAATTCTGATCTATATAAGTCTAAAAAAGTTCAGTAAAACAGGAGCAAATTAACTAAATGAAAGGACATGTAGGACATGGATGTCCTTATCCTTATCTCAGAAGCCTGGGTTAGATTCATGCCCTTTGCTGCATAAGTCTCTCTTTTAATAGCTTCAAAAAATTCTTAATAAATGCATTATAAAATATTTATAACTAACAAGGTATTGCTCTCACTTTAAATTGTGTAGAAAAAAGCATAGTTAACTGTTAGGTGCACATTTAAGTGTTAAGTTCATAGCTAACTGTTAATAGGTGCATATTTAAAGGTTGAATATGTAGAATAAAATAATAAAAAATGAATACACCCATGAGGCTTTTTGAGGGGTATTGCTTTTCCATAAAATATATATATTGAGTCTGAATTAATTTTTTTGACTTTCTGTCACGTTCTGTATACGTGGTACCAGCCTATAGCGGCTGGCATTGCGGGTTGCCAGGGGTTGTCTTTTATTCGGCAGCGCAGCTACTGTAGGCGGGCACTTGGTGGAATGAAGTTTGCCAATTCCTGCAGCTGCTTATTTGTCTCAGCAGATGAGTGACCGGAGACGGGCAAAAACCAGAGTCAATATAGGCCAAGCATTCACTACATGGACTGAGATAAAGGAGTTCAACCGCATTAAAATGCACACTGAAATGGCTACGTTTCTCCTTGATCGGTGAGCTAACTTTCCTGTTTACTTAGCTGTAACCGCTAACTGTCAGTCAAACTCCTCTGCAATACGTGTTTTTATGGTGCGATTTTCCGGAGGGGACGGGTTCAAACAGGCTTAAACAGACTCTGGTCTCCTGTAGGCTACTGGGCCGTCTGACAAACATGGCAACCAGAGTGGTGGAATGATGTTTTGTTGTTGCGACTACGATCTTGAGACACTAGATGGCGGTGTTCTGCTCATTCTTCATATTCAACTTTTAATTGTAAATAAGTTCATAGTTAAATGCTCATAAATGCATAATTATGTGTTTCCTATCAGTACTTATAAATGTCTTATAATCTAACTATAAATGTGTTTATAATGCTGTTGTTAGCACTTATAGTCTTATTAACACATAACAAGGTTAATAAGCATTTTATAAGGACTTGTGAGGCCCTTATCACCTTTTAACTAACACGTATTACAAGCACGTTGATATAAAGTATTATCCAACAAAATAATTAATACATCTGGCCCAAATTGCATGAAGGGGAGAGAACTTTAGGTGTAGCTTGAATGGTTGAGTGAATACAGACTCATTGAACATGCTGTCACACAAAAACCCAACATGTCTACCAAAAGAGTCGCTCACATTGTGATATGGGGATGCTGCATACAAAATTACACTTCATATCCTGTGGATCTGTTCCACATTTGAGTCCATTCAAACGCCTTTCTGACAAATCCAAACTTGCTATCCTATTGAAACGTTCAGAAAAAGCTCAGGAAGGAAGACTAATATAATTTTAATTTCCTCAGCCCACAAAGTCTCCACCTCTCAGTTATTATCAGATGAACATTTTGAACTATATTTGCTTCCTGTCTGGATGAAGGACATTTAAACCGCCTTATCTGCTATTTGTACATAAAATATGAAAATTAAACACAGCATGTTGCCCATGTGTGTGCTCTGCCCTGACTTACAGTGATTGGAAGAGCAGGGGACTATAACACAGCAGCAAAAGGTATTACATAAAGCCAGGAAAAAAAGTTGTGATAGCATTTGTAAATGATGTGAAGAAGTATAATACCCCCTCCCCCCCATGTCTTTACTGGAGATCATTTTAAGAGGAACTCTCATGTCTTTTTTACCTGCATCAGCACAACATGGATCATGTAGTTGTAATGTTACTGAACTTCTTCTCAATGCAAGAGACATCATAATGATGCAAATACACTCACAATATGGTGTGGACATTGGCTCTTTCCCTTTCTTGCAGTATGATCTTAATCACATAACAGTTATATTTGTGTGTTGAGGGGTTGTGTGGATGGCTCGGCATGTCTCGTATTAATGATGCTCCAAACCAGCACCAGTGGGTGAACTGTCTGGGTACAGATACATATGGATCAAGCCATGTAGAACAGAGCAGGATAGAATGAAAGAGCATTGGCAATCTTTTGGCCCCTGCCCGTGCCCTCACTTCTTACCCAAATCTAAGTTTTACAACAGAACACCCAACCCCCCACCCCCCGTCCACTGTCTAAACTCTGTGCAGTCGTCAACCTCTCCTCCCTAAAGAGTGGGAGGTCTCATCAAGGGCTGGCACTGAGATATAGCAGTTTTGTTATAGAAGGCACTTGCCAAGGTCATTCAGCATGTCTAGTATGTGTGCCATCATTTCTGCTGCATTAAAGACTTACAACATATTATATTTGGATACAAGAACTGCGCAGACATAGGCCATTTTTGTATTTCATTGTATAATGCAGTATCCATAGTAGGGGCCATCTTATGAGGCTGCCTAGCTGTCTGCCTGCAGTGTAAGAGGCAAGGCGTGCTGCTGCTGCTGCTTGGTTTTAATGGGCCAGCAACTGAAGCCGAACCTCAAATCATCATAATGAGAGGGAATGAGATCCACATATGCAAGGGGAAGGAAGGGAAGGTAGATAAGGAAATCTGGCATGTATATATAATATATATATATATATATATATATATATATATATAGAGAGAGAGAGAGAGAGAAACAGAGAGAGACAGAGAGACAGAGAGAGAGAAAGTCAGGGGAGTCAAAGAAACAGAGGGGGTGGAGAGAAAGGGAGAGATAAGGAGATGGGAAAGAGGGGTGAGAAATGAGAGAGATTCCTCTGCATCTCTGATTTGCTTGGGTGATATTCATCAGAGCGCCAGAGCGTAGGGGAGGAATAGATGGAGGGAGGCAGCAGCAAGGGAGGAGGGAAAAGAGAGAAAGAAAGCACAAGTATTTTTTTTTCTATAAGCCATTTGTTTTTATTAAGCTTCCCTGCCTGTCCTTGTAGCTGTCTACTGTGCTCTCCACTGGCTTGTATTTGTTTATGTTTGGTTATAGGGTCATGCCTATAGCAGTATTTACAAGCATTAAAAAAAAGTGTTGCATTTAAAATGTCTGTGTTTTTTGTGGCTTGTCTCTAGTGAAGAAAAGGGAGATTACGCAGATTTTTTTACATTAATTCTCATAGATTTATTTCAAATTTCATATAGTTTTAATTAGTCTTAAATTATAATATAGTTTCTTGATGTCAACATATTCCATGAAAAGACCAATTAGGACTTTATCCTTACAAAGTATTGTATTGTCTGCGTAGCCGAATCCTGGTATAGCTTATTTCTCTGTGCCAGAGCCCTCCATCCATAGACTATTAAGATTATAGTTAAAGAGTCACACCACTGCACTGGGTAACATTTTCCTTTATGTTGAACATGGCCACTGTAGTTTATTTTGAGTTAATCCCACGTCTACCATCCTTCAGCCATTAATACTCACTAATGCACCGAATGCGTATTCATTTGCAGCTGAATTTGTCCCCAATAAATGCATATTTCATCCTACTAGTGCCCTGCTTTTGCTGTTTGTTTGTTATTGGGTTTGTTTTACAAAATAATTACCCTTTTTCCTGGAATAAAACTATATATTTGTGACCTGTTCAAGATGTGCATCTTTAGCATGGATTAATTGGCTTGTGTGAGTGCTACAGAGAGGGCAAATAAGGGAAAAAGTGTTGAGAGAAACAAATACATTGTTTATCTTAAGCCTGCATGGCATCTGTTGACAATAACAAAAATACAGAATAACGTCTTGTTTTTTTCATTTGAATATTTCCTTTGAAATAATCGGCCACCTCACTGCTGTTGAAGTGGATTAGTCATTTGGAGTAACAAGAGAACATTAGCAATATGGAAGGTGAAGGTGGTTCTAATTGCAAAAAAAACCCTCAAGCTGTGAGGAAAAACAAAGCTGAAAAATGTTAAGAGACTGGGTGCAGTGTGGGAGAAGAAGCTGGAAGAGGAGGAGAGTGGGAGAGCAAGAGGAGGGGGGCAGGTGGGGGGTTGGGGTGGAAGAGAGGGAATGTGACAGAGTGGTGACAGAGGGAGAGAGCGGAGCGCTGTGTGTGTCAGGACTGTGTGTGTCTCTGTGCTTGTGTCCCCAGGCGCAGGCAAACATTAGCTGCATTAAGTGAGCTGACAGGTCCCTCCCCATTACCATTACTGGTGGCCCAGGGAGGAAGAGAGAGAAAAGGGGGGAGAAAATGGAAGACACTTCTTACCAACTGTCTGTACAATTCAAAACACATGATGTGCGTCCCCTTCTGTGCACATATATTATCGTGACATATAAGTTCAAAAAAAGTGCCTGCACAAAACACCTTTCACACATTTTTGCATACTGGCCACAAGCATGCAACAATACATGACAATCTAAAGAAAATTACTTGTAAAAACACAGACACACACACATACACAATACAAACATTTACTCTAAACTCCTTCTCTCTGTACACACGGTATGAATTCCCTCAGTGTGCAGAAAAACACACTCCATATATCATCCATATTTACATGCTGTCTTATGTTAAGAATGTGTGACTGAGTGTATATACTGTACATACTTTGTGTGTGTGTGTGTGTGTGTGTGTGTGTGTGTGTGTGTGTGTGTGTGTGCGTGTGTGTGCACATATGTAGTGTATCATTCTTTCTCTGCTTAAATATTGATTGTTGTCTGGGGTTCAGGGTTAAAGACCATCTGCTGCATCCACTCTTCAATTATTTAGTCACACCACCACCAACCTCCTCTACCCCAACACACACAAATTAGTCCCCGGGGGCGTATTTCCTTTTCAGTGTGTCGTAATGTCATAATACTATGCACGTAACACTGTACTATGCAAAAGGGCTGAGTTATCTGTTACTGAGTCTGTCGTTTTGATGGAGTCTCCTTATTACTTCATGACAACACACACACACACACACACACACACACACACACACACACACACACACACACACACACACACACACACACACACACACACACACACACACACGCACACACACACACACACACACACACACACACACTGTCCATTACATGAGTTTAGCTACTCGCAGTGGAGTGGCAGGAGGTCAACCCCCGCTCTCTGTGAAAGCAGTACTCTGTGGGGTGCTCCGAGTTAACATCACACTGTGTTAGGCCAACTCCTCTGACCTGAACAAGAGTAAGAGCACTGAGGACAATAATGAGAAGGGGGGGGGGGCAAGAATGTGCAATGAGGACAGAAGGAAGGGAAAGATAAAGTAACGCAAAAGAGTAAAATAGTCACAGAGACAGAGTGTGCGGGAGAGGAGAAGAAGAAGAAGAAGAAGAAGCAAAGTGGTGAAAGACAGCGAAGGCAGGAGAGGTTGTTGACCTCTGGCTATGGAGCTTGTCGCTATAGTGCAGGGAGGGAGGGAGTGAGGGGTGGCGGGGGAGGGGGGGCCTGTTAGTTAGTGAAGATGTTTTTTCCTCAAATGCAATGCCTCAGCGCTGCAGTCTGCGAGCGTGCACTTACATATGTGTGTCTGCGTGTTTGTGTGTAATCTCCCCGGGCAAATCCCTCTTTAGCCAAAGCAGGGAAGAATAGAGAAGAAAAGGAAAAGCCATCTTTATCCAAATCCAATTGCAGCTGGAAGGAGAGAGTAGAGTGAGGGAGGTGGAGGAAGAGAAAGGAGGAGGAGAAGAAGACGCGGTAATTTGTCTGAGGGATTACAAGGAGTGCTGGCAGAACATGACTGCTGACTGTGTGTGTGTATGTATTAGTGTGTGTGTGCGTGTATTAGTGTGTGTGTGCGTGTGTGTGTGTGTGTGTGTGTGTGTGTGTGTTTTGTGCATTTGTGTTTTCGTGTGTGTGCAAGCCATGGCCTAACCCCATGTATTCAGAGCATAACAACATCAGAGACAGTATTTTTGTAACAGAACTAGAGCAGAAAATAAAGAATATTTCTGTACAGCCCTGCTCACTCCAGGTAAACATCAAACTCTCTATGTGACTCAGTTCATAATAACAGCCAGGAGGATGACTTGGAGGGCAGAGGATGAACCCTCTCTTTAAGTCATTATTACATATAATCGTCTCTTTAATAATATATTCCTTTGGCTCTACTTTCATTACAAAAGTAGAACCATAAATACACATTATATACACAATCACAACTAAAGCAGACAAGACACGACGGGGACCTACAAAACTCTGCTGAAGGTTAGAGTTGTGCTGCTACAAGGCCAGAAATATGACACAATGTAGCAATACGGCAGCCATTCAAATGTAGCATAATGTCAAGTGTGTGCTTGAACATAGCGACTATGTGGACCAAATATACTCTGTCCACACAGGAAAGGGTTTAATTCCAAAAACTGCTTCTAATTTGGATCAGAACCCAATTTGGTAAATTACTAATTTGTTGTTCTATTTATTAGGAAAGAGCAATGACCAAGTGTATCTAAATAGTAAATATGTAATCTGCTCCATTGTTTTAATGCTATGCCTAAAGGAGCTAATGTGATGGGACACAACAAACAGGAATAAAGCCATTTGCGTTGACTCATAAATCCTTCAACTTTAAAGAGGCATCCAAACTGCTCAAGGGTCATGGAAAGGAGAGAAAGAAGAAAAATAAACTGGAGGAATAGATTGAGGGAGCTGGAAAATGATTGTGGAAGAGAGGAATGGGCTTTGGGCCAGAGCTTGGGTGTGATGGTTTGATGTGATGTGACTGTATGACACACAAGAATGCATGTATATCTGCCTGGAGCAGGGTAAGAGTTAAGGACAGTGGAGTCAAATAAGTGTCAGTGTGAAACAACATCAGTGTCTTTCTCTGTCTCTGTGAGTGACAGTGATACAAAGCAGTCTGCCCATTGCGTGCGCGCACATACACACACACACACATACACACACACAAACACACACACACACACACTCACACACACACACACACACACACACACACACAAACACACATATATAACAACACAAACGCATACACTCACACACAGGTGCCCAACGGCTCTATGCAAGAACAGCTGTTTTGCTGTGACACATAGCATACCCTGCACATCACATCAGATACACAGCAGCTCCTTAACCAGAAACTTGCGGACCACAATGACACACAGATACTGTCTTGTGCTTCACCAAATGCTGACACACTCTTCTAGGCATTTTATACTGTCAGATTGCATTTACCAGATACACAGTCACACACATATCTAGGTACAGTATTGTCCTGTAGTATTCTGAAAGGACATGCAGTAAATTGGATGCACCTATAGTATGTATTGAACAAAAAGATATATAGTAGAAGTAGTTTTAGGCAATATACTTTATGAAATGGGATTTGTCAACCAATGGTGACGTTGCTACAGAGGTGTTTATCCTTTGATATCTGTATGAAGTTGTTGTATGAGGCCATGTGGTTAATCATTCAGCAGGGTTTAAGGTTTTTTTTCACATCATTTTTTAAAATATTTGATATTTATTATATCATATTTTCATAAACTGTCACTATATCCTAACAGCACAATGAAAAAGACAACCTATAAAAAATAAATGTATCTCTACCTCCACCTTCTGTTCCTGTCTGTTCCCAAAGCCCTCTCTGCGGGCTCCTAATGGCATCTACTAGATTCCACTGCACCCGACTGACAACGAATCAGAGCCGAGCAGTCTCTGACACAGTGTCAATGACTGCTCAAAGAAGATCTTGTTACTGTATTGCATATTTCTTGCAAAGGTGTTTTAAAGAGAGTGTCTGTTAGTTTACCGTTTAGCTGTGAAATTTGTCCGGCAATGCTTGGTTATGGCTCATCTTGACTTTCTAAACGGTCAGCTAAAACAGTTTTCTGAAAGAGCCAATACGGTAACAGAATTTTGATTCATATTTGATCAGTTCAGAGTAGTCATAGACACTCTGTTAGAGACTCATTGGCTCTGAGTGTTAGTTGTAGGTCGGGAGAAGTGCAATCTAGCAGATTCCATTAGGAGCACACAGAGATTATGTGGCGCAGACAGGAACAGAAGGTGGAGTTGGGTTTATTACTTTTTCCACAGATTGTCTGTGAAAGTGTGAAGTGACAGTTTCAACAAATATGAAAAAAGTTTTTCGTAGAAAGTTACAGCTTTAAAGCAGATGCCACTAATAACATTATTGATGGCTCCGCTCTATTCAAGTGTCCCAGTAAGCCGTGACAGTGTGACGGCAAGCCAACAAGCACGATACCAGCACTCGGAAACTGAAGCAGCTAAATGGAATTCAGCCATTATTAGTTTTATTATTATTTACACCTATGCTTTTCCTACTGACATGAAAAAAAGTCTGTTGGATTCATACTTTATAATTATGATTCAATGTGACAGTGTCAGATCCAGTCATTTTTTATCTATATCAACTTAGTACTCACTTTCAATAAAATGTTTAATATCACCATTTATATAACTGTTGTCATATAATATTTCATACCTCAGATACACACAGATATTATACCGTCCTAAGTCGGTATGGTTACTGCTCCCATTTTGAATCGGGGTCCCATTTCACATAATACCCTAGTGTGTTAAGCATAAATGAGACCAGATCTCATATTTTTTTCTCTCCTCCCCCTTACACTTAATTTAGATCGGATGAAATACTATTAAACCTCAGCCATAATCCTATGTAGAAGTAGAATTTTTTTCCGAGATTTACCGTAACCACATATAATGGGCCTAAATGAGAGCAGTTGCATACCTTTTCTGGTCTGGGTCGAACAGGGGAAGAGAATATAGAAGCACAAGTATTTCTTACTGGGTTCCGCTGAATTTGATTGGCATTGTTTTTATTTGTGGGAAGCTGTTGAGTGATCAAATCCTTGTTACATCCCTAGAATGTCATTCTACAAAGTATTTGGTCTATCTACACAGTACGGTCTCTACACCCTCCTTCCACCAAGAGTAGGACTTTTCAAAAACAAGTGAATTGGGAATATTCCAAAAGATACAATTGTGCTCTCATTTTCCGATACTATGATAGACTCATGCACATGAACACACTATCACGTAATACATTTGCACTGGAACACAAGCGTTTATACACGCACACAGTCAATAAGGCACATTATACAGATGTGTCTTGGCAGTATTACTGCAGTATCAAGGTTATTCCTTTATTCTGCAAAAGCCTTTACTTTCTCTGCTTTTGACTCCTGCTGGAGGGCAATCTAATTTTCTTCTTATAGGGAAATTTAACAGTGCAATTACTCTTTTAACTGTGCATACCTGATGTGCTTACACAGAATGACTTATACTGAGTACAACTACACTCTAACAGTAACACTCCTGTGGCCATAGAGCAATCAGAGAAAATGCTATGGAAATATGTGGTAAAAATAAAATTATAGGAAGTGATGCAAGGTAGTTCATATGATAATTTAGTTGCCAGGGCAACTCAGCTGCCAGCTGAAATCTGAGGTTCTTTCATCACTGAGGTGCTGCAGCATTTCCAACATACATGATATCTTGAAGACATTGGTGGACATGAAGAACAGTCGGTCAGTGTCTCAAGAAGAATCAAAGTAAGTGCTGCACAGTCCAGACAGTCAGGGGATCCTGGACAATGGCAGTATGCTCCGTGTAGAAAGGTATAGAGGTTTCTACTAGAGTCTATAAACTATTATCTGGTGCAATGCTAAGACCAAGGCGTGAGAGCTAGAGTCTTCAAGGTTCAAAGGCAGTGGACACCAAACATAGAACCAACAGCCATGCAGCCTGTACTGCAGCGGCTAAATGGACTTAGCTTGAGTCAACAAAACTGTATACACAATTTGGCGTGTTACAAACAATAATGTAACTCAAGATTGTATATGTGAATACAAGTTTTAAAGCTATAGGTATTTTTTTAGGTAAAATCGTTTTTTTTTTAATAAAGGTTTATATATCAAAATAGCATTACATTTCCATAGTGTTGTTGCATAAGCAAATATGGTGCACACTTAATAAATAATGATTAACAAATACTTAAGGACATGTAAATAATGCAATAAAAAACACAACACTTAGATCCTTGTACTTGCTGCTGGTGACAGTCAGTATGGTTAGCTGTAGCCACAGCAGAATATGTGTTGTTTGCTATTACCATCCGTGTAATCGCGATATCAAAACTGGAAATTTCCAAATACTTTAAACCCTGCACATTGAATAAGAGAGCAGACCGGACACTGCTAAGCTAGTCTAACCTGTTCTTTCCTGAGTCCCTTTTTGAGGTTCCTGCTCGAAAATGACATGCTCAGAATAAATAGGGTATATCTCTGTAATTACAAGCTTTATGTGCATTATCTTGGTATTACAATAAAGGTTACACTTGTGAGATTCCATCAGAAATGTAAGCAGCACTATTAATGCAAATGTGTCAGAGTAAATGCAGATGGAACACAGCATAGATGGAAGAATTTCTTCCCTCGCCAAAAAAAATTGTCATTTTATATAAATATCCCTTTGAAAATAATGCCACAGTAGCCAAAAAACTCAATAAAGCCATGGAACAACATCTGGACATCGCCTGTGAGAGGTTTGATGCTGCTGAAATAAAGCAGAGAAACAATTATAGAGGTTTTAGTAAAGAAATATATAGGCGTCCTCAAGTTTGGCATATTTGGCACAATCTGGCACAATTTGGCACCATTAGTGCCATCTGAGATTTCTTAGGTACCACGTTGTAGAATTAATTTAATTTAATTTAAATGTCATTTTGGGTATAAGAGAAAACAGTTTTTGAAGAAAAAATTAAATCAAATAAATAGGACCGCCCCCGCCGGAAAGAACAGGCTAACTAGTATAGTCGGCATGAATAACAACTTCATAAATTATCAACATTTTTTCCCAAAGCTGAATCTGTTTTAATCCTGTCTTTTCTACTTCTTCTTAGTTTGCTCAGGTAAACCCGCGCTACTTTCTCACAAAGCCACAGGTAGGCTCTGAGAGACTAGAAGAGATTCTGAGTGCTTTTCTATGTTTCTCCCCTCTCTCTCCTCTCCTCTATCAGATGGAGGGATGGAGGTGAGGAAAGAATTGAGATAAAAACAACAGAGAGAACAGACAAAGAATGTAAGCCCCCACAGCAGCACTTAAAGTATGTCTCCATTATTGATGAGGAGACAAAGCGAAACATTTATCTATCATCAAGGATCTGTAGAAGCTGAGGCAATCCCTGCAGAGCTGAGAGAGAAAGAGAAAGAGGAAGAGAAAGAGAGAGAGAAAGAGTGAGTAAGTGAGGGTCAAGAGACAGAAAGAGGTCATGTTGAAAGATAGATATCTAAGGAGGCTTGAGTGTGTTTTGTGTGTGGGTATACAGTAGAAGGTCAAGTCTAAGATGTGTCCTGTGTATTTTCTCTGGTCAGCTGTGGGATTTCCTCAGGGATGAGGGATCAAGACCAGGCCAGGGAATTATTTATGAGTCCTAAACAGGCTTCCATAGTACACTGTGTGCTTAACCCCTCACTACACTAACTTTGATTGACATTTAATCAATTCAGTCTCAAATCTTCTGACGATGAGTGCCCATAAGAACTTGTGATGGGCATTCATTATGGCAAATTTAAATCACTTGTTTTGTCACAATTAAATAAAATACATAAAATCCATTTTAGAAGTGGCTGATTGCAGAAAGGTAATTTGAGGAAAAAAATGTCTGTGTGAATTATCGACTGTATATAATATGGACGTAGTCTCTGCGATGTCACTCATGGGTTTCTGATGAGTAAAAGTGAAGCTCAACGTGAGAGGCTCCAGACGTCATTATTTTGGCAGTTCCGGCTCCCGGCTAATCCAAAAAGTGGGCAAAGAGGTGGACCATGGATGGAGCTCAGCAGGCTGAATGAGATCTGCAGTCTTTGCTAGCAACCTGTGATGGAACCCACCTGTCACCCAAAGCAGACATGCCTTTAATTATGCCTAACTTTGAGCCTTCATATAATATAAACAAGTTTTAAATAAAGAATCATCCCTCGTACAGATGTCAGGAACAGGGCATTAGCTAGAAAGACTGAAATCGTATTTTGTACCAGGCTGTAAACATTTGAGAAACTGCCGTTTGTGGCTCTTTCTGTGTTGAATTTAATTTTTCTTATTTTGTGCTTTAAAAGTTCTGAGAGTGAGAGTCACATTAACACACTCGCAGTCACACTCCACACACACAATGATTACATGAGTACATTGCTAGCTAGCTACTGCTGATGTCCGAACAGTCAGTATATTGGATGTGCAGTGCAAATAAATGTGGACTAAAAAAAACCCTCCATGGATAAAATTTAAATAACACAAAAATAGACCCCATAGAGAGTCCCCATAGTGTAACTGTGTGATATTATGTCCCCAAAATGTCATCAATGCAAGTAAATATACATACACATGCACTTTCAGAGATGTTGGTGTGGATTTTAGATTGCATGTACAGTAGGTAACAAAACAACAGCTGAATAATGAACAAAGCCTGTAGTGTTTGTAGCTAAGACAACTCTAACATTAACACTAGTTACTATGGCGATTAGGCTTGGTATTAATGGATCAAATTGTCACCCGTCACAACCACTAGGAGCCCTTCACTGCATGTCAGATTAGGCATAATGTTTAGTTTAAATATTGCACATTGTTCGGCTGTGACTGATGGATTTGCAGGGAACTGACGTGTGAAAGTGGCTGAGCGTGAATATATGAATAGCACAATTTTATGGACATGGCTATACATTGCGTGCGTGTGTTTGTGTGTAAGGGAGCCCGTTAGGGGATAAGCACTCAATAACAGCTGACACTGAGCTGCCCTCTGCTCTCGCTCACACAAAGGACTATGATTATATTACTGTTTGACTGCCTGCCCCCCCCTCCCTCCATCCCCCTATTATACCCTATACTGCCAAGCCCTCTGTGCACTCACCGTCTAAGATAATTACCTATATTGTGTGTCACACACATACACACACTCCCATGCAAAGTGTGCCATGTGTTTGCCAGCTTCCCCATCTGTCCCCTATGCTCTCCCCCTTTTTCTCTCTCTATTCCTTTCTCTATTTGTTCTGTCTGTTTTTGTTTCTGCACCCTTTGACATTCGCTTTTTGGAAGAAAAGGGGAAATGCTCTACAGAGGGGGGAACGTCATTTTTACTACTTAGATGTATTCAGTGTTGTACAGTAGGCTGTTAATTATGATTCAGTGACAAAACATGCTGATACAGTTGTTGTCAATTTGTCATCCTAATCAGTGGTGTGAAATCTGCATTAGAATGATGCATCAGTAGTGTGATGGACTTATTACTGAATATCAATATTCTTTCCAATATCTGATTATGTCCTCTACTCTACTAATCCAATTTATCCTCCCCTTTCCTCTTCCTCAGCCTTGCATGTTACTTGCATGCTTTAACCTTTCCATTTAGCCATGAAGAAAAGAAAAAGAGCACAGCATTAAGGCTGAGAGTATGGGTGTGTGTGTGTGTGTGTGTGTGTGTGTGTGTATGGGGGTAGCGTGTGTGACACTACTCCAATGTCCCCTTTCTTCATTTCTCTTTCCTTTCTCTCCTCCTCCATTTAAACTTTAATGTGTTTTGCCGCTCAAGTACTCAAGGAAACTCCTCAGAAATGGCTTTGGTTGCAGAAACACCAGAGTGGTTTAAGTGTGGCTTCTGTGTGTGTGTGTGTGTGTGTGTGTGTGTGTGTGTGTGTGTGTGTGTGTGTGTGTGTGTGTGTGTGTGTGTGTATGTGTGTGTGTGTGTGTGTGGGGGGGGGGGTCACAATATGATGTTGGAGTAGTGTTTATACGAGCGAGCAAAGCCAAAGACAAATGTAGTCATTAATAACAAACCATTTTCCACCATTTTTCCATCTGCCTTCTCTCATCCTTGCATCCAGTCTCCTCTACCTACAGAAACAAACACATACCTGGAAAACACACACTCACACACATAGTCCCTCTCTGTCTCTCTGTCTTGAAGGTTGAGGTGACCACCTTGAGAGTGTGTAATTGTTTAATAGCCTGAGAGCTCCCATGTCTGTCATAGTGGCCTTTGCTTGCTGGAGATCGATCAAATACTCTGGCTGCCGTTGACAACTCCGAAGACGCACACACGCTAAGGGGCTGGTGGAGAGATGGCCAGAGACAGTTAAAGGAAAAGAGAAAGACAGAGTGAGAGGAAAGAGAAGTACCTCCCTTAGCGGCTGCCATGTGGCTTTAGCCATCTGTTGGCAGAGTCTAAATTAATTAGCTCCACTCATTACAAGTTTGCAAGAGGCCTGCAGTCTAAACCAGATACCAGCTCTCCAACTTCCCTTTCTCACAATCTCTTCTTCTTTAACCCTCTTTTACGACTAAAAACCATCTTAGGTTTAATTTAGGCCCTGGAAGCCAACAGTGTACTTGATAATCTACTGTGATACTAAATAAGAGTAAAGTAAAAAAAAAAAAAAAACTTTACCCGCAGACCACTAACCAGTCTGTTCTTGTGTTGAAAATGTTGAAAATGTTTTCAACTTGTGCAAGAATTGTACTCCATCCTGAGGCATTATGAATTTGTTCTGTACATATACAGAGATTAGAGGAGAAAGAAGAGAGAAAACTGAAAGAATTGTAGTTCCCAGTGAGTTCTGAGATCATTCAGACACTCACACACTCAATCTGTGTGTTAACAGCTAATATCTGTACTGTAACAGTGGCTGTTTGGGGAAAACACAGACAGCCTAAACTGTCCAGAGATCACATTCGTGGAAATGGCGCACCACACACCATCACAGAGGCCAATTAAACACTCAGTGGAGTGTAAAAAAGAAAGAAATAGCAGAATTCTTATCTCCCTTCCCTTTAGACCTGTCATACTGCTCTGCATGTTTAAGTATCACTTTAAACTGTTTTCCTTGAGTTGCATTGAGCTCCACAAAAAGAAGAATCAATTTGTCCACCTCTTTTGAAGCTGTCTGTCAACTTCTACTTCTTCTTCTTTTAGGTCTAGAATTGAACATTCTGAGGCAATAGTCTATTCTGATTCTAAAATTCAAAGGTGTTAAGTTAAATCTCCCTTTCAGAAAGAGACAAACGCACAACCAAAAAATCTCAGCGTTGACACTAAACGGAAGACATGCTCACACCCCACCCCCTCCATATCTGTCCCTCCTTTCTTCACTCTGCCCTCTTATCCTACTTTTCCCTCTCATCCTTAGGGAGTGCTCTGTGCCACCGCAGCGACGACAGATGGGGCTCAACATCATCGAGAGAGTGAGAGAGAGAGAAAGAAAGAGAGAAAGAAAGAGAGAGAGAGAGAGAGAGAGAGAGAGAGAGAGAGAGAGACAGCCAGACAGACAGACAGACAGACAGAGAGAGAGAGAGAGAGAGAGAGAGAGAGAGAGAGAGAGAGAGAGAGAGAGAGAGAGAGAGAGAGAGAGAGAATAGAGGGAGCTTGCATTCATTATTTACATCACTTGGTATTGGAATATTAATGCTAAAAGCAATCGGGCAACCCTTCATTAAATTAACTGGAGATGTAGGGAAAGAGACGAGAGGGTGAGATGGAAGTGGGTGGGGGTGAGGAAGGCAGAAACAGAGGGAGAAGAGAGAGGAGCACACTCTGTTAAATGGGCCCTAAAATTAGCGAAGCAAAAACACCTCCATTAAGAAAGCCTGCATTTCTCTTTTCCCTCCCTCCCTTCCTCCACTCTCCTCTCTTCTGCTCTCTACCTTCTTCTTTTAAACACCTCTTTCTCTCTCATACGCACAAAAATCACTGCTTTACCCACAAGTGCCTGCTCCAAACCTCTTTGAGAAATATGCATTTCTGTGCTGTCCCTCTTAAGTGCCTGTTCAAAATTTAAACATGCTTATGGTTGCAGAATGTGTCTTTGGTCCCCATGTGCATCTCTCTAGAGAGTACTCCTCTGTCTTTCACTCTCCCTATCACTCCATCCTCTGCAAAAGCTCTTTTCCTTTATCCTGTATCCCTCTCATCACCTCATCTTACCATTTTTCTTCCTCTTATCGCTCCATTTTGCTCTCAATCTCGTCTTTTACCTGTCACCAAAGCCCAATGTTGTTGTCACACATACAAATGTGTACACGCTGGATGGGGGAGCACGCATGAACAAACACACAAACGCATATGTACGCAGACACACAACGCTGCATACATAAATGTACAAATTCATGCACACAGACAGTATAAGGACACACACACACAAACACACACACACACACACACACACACACACACAAACTGACAGTGGCAGAATGGTTCTCTCCTGCACAGCAACACATTGCGTATATGCAGAGCCACTCTCCCTATTAGTGGAATGCTGCTACGCGCTGTTGACTTCTGAAGAGAAAAACATACAGTCATGTCCACTGGTTATCAACTGATGCCACAATTACCCACCCCTCTACCTGGCACCTGGCCCTTCACAGTGTGAACAATAGGTAGGTTACTTTCATTTGTGAAACTACAATGATCATAATGACGCCCACGGAATTCATGTATTAGAAAAAAATAGGTCACTTCCTATTGGTGGAGAAAGATCAAAAATGGAAACTGAGGCTTCCAGATGCAAATGAAGTCCCAGAGACTCTTGTGAGGTCTTAAATAGACACAACTAAAAGTGCAGGATTTGGACTTGTAATGATTCCAGTGGTTACTGATAGATAATTGCATCTATGTAGCAGCTATAGCAGAATGTATTAGCTTGTTTTAACAGATCCTCTCTCATTTATACTGCCATGACATGCCACCATTATTTCTAGTCTTTTCTATGCACAACTGGGTTTATACAGCAGATAAGTTCATATACATCACTCCACTCAAGCAATACTTCTCTCCGATTCAGGATGAAGACAGAAAAAGCAGTACAAGGGGCACAGGGCAAAGCACTGGGTGAAAGAAAGAGTAGTGCATTAACCTTGCCTGGCCTATAGAAAATAAATAAATAGATAAACCTGACAATATCAGTAAGAATTACAGGTAGAATACTAAACAGAATGCATGAAGACAACAGACCATGCATGAAAATATCAAAACCCAGTGATTCAAATGGCTTAAACTGGTGGAACAATCATTGTTATCGTTACTGGACAAACCTGTCTGTGAACATGAAAGAGACCCCTGAGAGGTCACTACAATAAAAAAACAATTCAAAAGCTGCATTTTGACAGCAAGGGTGGCACTGTGGTGTGGTGGTTAGCACTGTTGCCTCAGAGCAAGATGGTTGCTGGTTTAAATCCGGGCTGGGGCCCTTCTGTGTGGAGTTTGCATGTTCTCCCAGTGTCTGCATGGGTTCTCTCCGGGTTCTCCGGCTTCCCACAGTCCAAAGACATGCAGGTGTTAGGTTAACTGATGACTTTAATTTGCCCATAGGTGTGAATGGTTCTCTGTCTCTGTCTGTCTCTATGTACCCTGCGATAGACTGGCGTCCAACCCTTGGTGTACCCCGCCTCACGCCCAATGTCAGCTGGGATCAGCTCCAGCCCCCCGCAACCCTGTCAGGGACAAGCAATTGCAGATGATGGATGGATGGATTTTGACAGCCAAGAAAGCCAAAAATGCATTAAGCCTAAATAGGGGGCCATAAGATATATCTGCATCACTGGAATGGAGAACTTCTCAGCGTTAAACAGTTACTTGCTTATACAGTCAGCAGACACAAAGCAACATGAACATCCCAGAGTTTCTGACCACCTAATGCAATATTTACCCAACTTTTTGTCCCCCAGATTTCCGTCAGCCGCACCTTGTGAACAAGTAAGAGTTTGTTTTTTTATATGCTCAACTTTCTTTATCAATCACTTGTGTACTTTGGCTCTCTGCTGTTTGCACATCCTCGGGTAAAATGCAGAGCAAATACTTAGTTTGTCTGAGCTACGGTAGTATCAAACACTAACCCTATAGAGACTTTAAAAAACGTCAATACTCTTCCTCTGTTTCAATCTTGACTTGCGATCCTTTTAAGCTTATGTGTGCTACTTTTGTGCCACTACTGATGGCACACTCCAGAGTGACTGGTTACTGGTTGGTTAATTGGTTAGGAGCTGGCTAGGGTTGATGATGGCTAGGACTGCTTGTGCTTTCAAAAAATGACAAAACTAGTACCAATACTATTATCGTTAACGTGATACCAATACCAATACAGTACTTAATTTGATACCCTTTTCTTCCCACTTAGTTCAATACTCATTATGTGAATGAGAGCATCTCGGCAGGAACTGCCACCTCTGTCCAATATGAAATGCTCAACTTCACCACACCACAGTTGAGAGCTGCCATCTTTTCAGATTTTGACTCCTCCTCATTTCCTCTTACCCAAAAAGGCCATCGATGTGACGTTGGGGGGGGGGGGGGGAGAGATCCGTCCTTCTGGGTGACGTTTACAGAATTAGCCACACTAGCTCATATTAGCTCCACCGCCGATAAACAGGAGTGGGAGTGTCTCTAGTGGAGATTACACCGGCTATGATATAAAATAAAGTTTTGGGAAAAAAAACACAGGCTCGGCGAGTCTAGCGCAGGCACCCGTGTCTCTAGCGGAGATAACACCGGCTCCGGGACTTAAGTGTAGGCTGCCAGCATTTATGATCTATGATTTAAAACTGATATTCAACACAGTACCATGCTCATAGACTGTAAAACACCAACCCTAATGGCCCGAAACCTACCTGTCTCAG